>NC_071285.1:37909585-38270954 GCF_943735745.2 Anopheles bellator
AAAGAGAGAATAAAGCACGAGAAGCATAGTTTTCCCTTTCTTACATGTATGTAAATATGTAATAACATTTTACGATTCATTCAGACAAAATAATTATTGGTTTACTATTCGTTTATTAGCAACGCTCGTCAACCGTTCGTTTCCCTTACAAAACTGTTGGCAACAAATAGAAATTAGGAAAGGTATAAAAAAATTATATGTAAAATTCTTCTTCTTCTTCGTTAGCCCCGCGCCACGCCAATCCAACCCACCTATACCTTTTGTCACGGCCGGGTATCGTGCGTGAATCGAAACAACTATGGCCGGTTGAGTGACAACCGAATCCCGGGATTCGAACCCAGGGCCACCTGCGGTGACAGCGACGAGCGTTACCGACTGCTCTATCAGCGAGGCCAATCTTTAAAAACGCTGTAATGTAAATATAACGTATAGTGCAATGTTGAAATATATAATTAATGTGTAATTATATGAGTAAAATGTCGACTCTGACTCAAAATAAATCCCCCTTCTTCCAAACGAAATATAATTCCTTTCATTCTTCATTATTTTGTCCAACATTCAAAATGTTCTGAAAATTGGTATTTTCAAACCGATTTTTTGGTTTTTCTCCCATATTAAACTTTCCTCTCTCATATTTCTCTATTCTCTCTCGTTACACTTCGGTTTTTTCTTCTAAAACCGAAAAGTTACATTTATTCGCCGGTTTAACCTTATTCGTTCATACAATAAAAACAGACATACTGCCAATCGATTGCGTCGTTCGTCAATAAATAATCCTTGGTGCAAAATAATGCTTTATTAGCTTGCCTGTCTTTAACGGTTCGATCAGCTCGCGCACGTCCCGCATAAGTCTTGTAATGTACGATGCCCAATCCCTCGTCTGAACAATTTGATTTCCTAAATACTTCCCACCTATTTCCTGTCAACCGTAGACCCGAGAGTCTTGCTCCTGGCGCTGCTGCCGTTCCTGCTGCTTGATCAGCTCGAAATAGTATCCTTGCAGCTTGATCAAACTGTCATGGTTGCCAACTTCGACTATTCGGCCATGATCTAACACCACAATTACGTCGGCATTCCGGATCGTCGACAACCGGTGCGCTATCACGAGCGTCGTTCTATCAAGCACTGCCGCATCGAGCGCACTTTGGACGACCGCTTCGCTGGCCGCATCCAATGCACTGGTTGCTTCGTCTAGTATTAAAATCGTAGGCTGCTTTAGTAATGCTCTCGCGATCGCGATTCGTTGCCGCTGGCCACCACTCAACTGAATGCCCCGCTCACCAACCATCGTTTCGTACCCATCCGGTAGTTGGCACACGAATTCGTCCGATTGGGACAATTTCGACGCATGCAGTACCTCTTCTTTGGTAGCGCTCGGTCGGCCGTATCTGATGTTCTCGTAGATTGTCGTACCGAACAGAACCGGCTGCTGTTCGATGAATCCTATCAGCTCGCCCCGAAGCCAACTCGGGGCCAAGTGGCTCAGTTCGTGGCCATCGATCGTAATCCTTCCGGCCGTCGGTTCGTAGAATCGTTCTAGCAGCGAGGCCACGGTGGATTTACCACTCCCACTAGCTCCGACCAGTGCGACCGTTTGTCCGGGTCGTAGAACCAGATTGAAGTCTTTCAACACACGCTGATTGGGGCGCGTTGGATACACGAACTGGACACCTTCGAAGCGCACCTCCCCGCGCAGCGTGCTGTCGGGAATGATGAGGCCGTGGCGCAGGTCAACCTTCGGTTCGAGGCTCAAGTACTCAAAGACACGTGCTCCGGCCGTCATACCGCGAATCACCGATCCGAGCAGAATCGACCCTTGCGCCAGCGAACGTTGCACACCCTGCGCGGCCACCAGAAACGCCATTAAATCGCCTGCACTGATCGAGTTCGCCGACATAAAGTGACCGCCGAGCAGCAGCGTTGTTAGCACCATCCCGTTCAGGCAAAGGTTGCTAAGCGCCTGAAAAACCGCAATTCCTGCCCCGAGCTGCTGCGACAGGATGGCCGACTTTTGCGTTTCCACGCGGAACAGTTCCACCTCGGCATGCTCGCTGGCACTGGCCCGCACCGTGCGGATATTCGCCAGCGCTTCCTCGCTCACTGCCGTGGCACGTTCCGATTGTGCTTGTGAGCTTTTACTCAAATGACGCAACGAGCGACCGAGGAGCGAAAACAACCCCACCGCAACTGGTACCGACACGAGCGCTATGCTGGCCAACTGGGGCGATATCCAAAAGAGGGATATACCGCCACCGACGAGCTGGGCGAAGCTTCGCAGACCCTGCGAAATACACTGCTTGAAGCTGGACTTGAAATCCTGTACGTCGGCCGTAAGTCGATTCACTAGCTCTCCGGTGCGATTGCGGTCGAAAAACTCCAGATCCTGGATAATGATCTGGCGGAACAGATCCTGGCGAATGCTGGCCGCCATCTGCTCACCGATCTGACTCAGCAGCAGGATGTAGAGAAAGGTGAGGCCCGACTGTGCCAGGTACATGCCAAACAGCTGCAACGACGGTCCTCGCAGATCGCGAAAGAAGGCCGCCGTATCGATGCTGAGGGTAAAGCGTGAGAACAATGTTGAGACATGAATTCGTCATCGAATGAAGGGTCACTCGAAACGTACTCTTTGAGACTATCACCAGCGTATCGAGCCAACTTATTTACAACCACTCCGAGCAGGTTCGGGATTTGAATGTTGAAGTACGCCACAGCAAGAGCAGCCTGCAAAGAAACGAAGATGCTACAATTAGATACCAATTCTACTATGTACCACTCGCGGAAAAATACTACCAGAATGGCTCCAACGAGCTTCCCTAGGTGCTGTTTCAGGTATGACCAGAACTTCCGCCAATCGAAGCGAGCCGCTTCGTCGTCAAACCCGTACCGTTGGCCAGTGAGTCGGTTCGCTTCGCAGTGAACGAACCACCGCCGATACTGCAATCCGAGTGTTAGAGAGATTGCACTGCCCCCCAGCAACACCCGGAACACTTTCGTGCGGTGCTTGGTCACCGCACGTCCGCCTTTGGCCACGGTTTGATGTATGGGGAGCCGACCTCGTGTGCTCCTCTGTAGGAACGCCGATCGGCCATCACTGAGGGTTTGAATTGTTCTTCGGAGCAGCGCACCTGACTGGTTGGGGCTGTGCGAACCAGGTCTAACCCGCGAAGGAAGAGAGATCAGGAACGGCCAAGAGTTGGTGGATTAGTTGAGGTTATGCAATCCGTCGGTGTCCGGCTTATTCCGTTTTTACCTCAGCACGCCACGCCAGCAGCAGCTTGGTCGGTTTGGGGTGAGTAACAGTTTCAGCATCTCCGTTCCCTCAGCCCGGTTTTCCGTTTTTCACTGGCTGAAGCTGAAAAATGAAGGAAAATTGTTTAAGGTCCGGTTTTGTGCACTTTGTTTTGTTGTGGTTTTGTTTTCGTTGTAAACAGCTGATCTGAACTGTCAAACTGTGACAGAACAGAACAGAGTGACAGTGGTTTAGTTCAACCGTCGAGAGATAGGGGGCGCCAGCGAGAGCACGCGAAAGAGCAGAGCGAGAGAGCAGAGAGAAAGAGTTCATGACGACTGGACGCAAAGCGGGCAAATCGAACTAGCCCGCGAAAAAGAGTAGACGAATTTTTATTCGTGTGTTATTTTTACTAAGTGCGAATAAAATTTGCTCATGCGGTGATCTCAACTATAATAAATTCAACAACAGTGTTTTGCGTACTTACCGCTAGGGTGCGCTAGTATCGCACGAAAGAGTCATTTGAAACCAACGTTGAGAATTTTTGAATCTAAGTTTTACGGGATCCCAATTCTTGTTTACTTGGGTTTTATTTTAAAATTGCACAACTTAAGTTTTAAGAAAAGGTGCACGAAATCACAGGTTCATTTCATAAACTCTTATCAACAAAATTTAGAAATGTTTCAACCCTTAGAATGCTATTAATTCAAATGCTATCATGAATGGCTGAACTTGGTTAGCGCTTCCATTCTTGTGCTGTTCTCGTAAAAAAAAATTTCTACAATACTCATAGAGGGTTTATATCTGTCATGGCAAGATGTGTTTTTGCCAGTAAAATTCAACTGCCCTGCATCGGCGGAATCCGTTTCCCGATTGAAAAAGTTCAAAAATACGATCCGACGAGTGCGTCGTTCGTGCAGCGTTTCCGGTGCACGCATGTGTTCAACTAATTAAATAAATCAACGCCCCAAGAGGCCGGGCTTTCATCACATCACGGTGCGCCGGGCCGTTTCGGCGGATATTCAATAATGTAACACATGTCCCGGAAGGGAATAAAATGGAAATAGACAAACCAATAGAACCCCGCGAACCGATAGCGTGCCCTCCGGCGGCTCTTCGCTCGCGTGTTTACAACCGTCCGTTTTGAATTTAATGCCTCTCCCAAAAACACGTCGTCATTTAAATTTGACCAGCACCGCCCCAAAAGCCCTTCCCGCCGACAACACCCTTTGCCCGAACATGTGTCCCGACCCACCCGGGGAGATGGCGTTGCTGGTTGTTGGGAAATATTTTTTCACTCATGAAAATTGAATAAATTCCCATAATTCACCCAAAACAACAAACCAAAGGCGCTGGTCAGTGTTGCGGGACCGGGCCGAATTCTAGTGCACGCATACACACACACACACGGGGACAGGCGAGCAGGACATTTGGTCCCGTTTCGGTCGCATCCTGATGGGGCACACACGGGCACGGGCGGTGGGAATTATTATCTCCACATTGGGAACTCGAAACTGCGGTTTTGGTGTGTGCATTATGTGCACTACGGCCACCCGCCCCCACCTCCCCCGCAGCATTGCGTGGACACATCCGACGCCTTGGGGTATTTGCACGATTTTCCGTCTTCTTTTTTGTGTTTGTAGCTGGATTCCTGTTTGTGTGTTAGCTTTGTTGTAGAGAGCGGCCATTGCTGCGGCACAGGACCGCACGTTGACACACGGCTTCTGCGGTTTTGTGGTCCCCAATTCCCGGGGGTGCCATGGTGGGTGGTGGGTGAATCCGGCGTGGTGTCATCGTACACATGTCCCGCTTTGGGGGGCCAGCGAACTCTCCATCGCTTTGGGGAATGCACTTCCCGCGGCAAAAGTGCAGCATGCGCTGTATGCGTTTTTTTCTGTGATCCTGACCGTTGTCCTGACCCCGGCAGATGACGAGCCTGGGGGGTGGTCGGTTGTGGGACGCGGGTTTGGTCCCTTGCAACCGTAACGCGTCACGCGTACGCGAGCAAACAATTTCGATACGCATGAAATGATATGAAAATATTCATAATACATTTCAAATTGACATATTTTCCGATGTTGCGGAATGCGGGCCGAGGGCCGGTCGGCTTGGTCTTTAACCCCCCTCCGCTCCTTTCGCCCAGAAGCAGGGCCCCTTTTTGGGGAGGGTTTTGCAAGTCACAGTGTCACAAATTGGTGAGCTTCATTTAATGCTATTTCAACCTTTCAGTTGCACTGTCGTTCAGATTGATAGGTGCAGCAACGTTTGAAACACCCAACAATAGTGTTTGTGAAGTGAAAATTTACAATTAACACCGGGATGGGGGTGGCATTTCGCTCGAACCGACCGTTCCATGGTTACAATCACTTTATAACGATCGTTAGGGGTTACTATTGTGTCGAACTGGTCGATGTTGAGTGGTGGTGCCCAATAAATGGACTAGCAGTGGGGCGGGCGGTCACTAAATTGTATTGTCCGACGTAACGACTGTCATCTCGGGGTCACTAACGAATGGCATATCAGGAAAAGCCTGTCGAATGGGGTCCGATCGCGAGCGAATGCTTGATGTGCTGTGACTGGAAACTGACAATTTTCCATTTTATATACATGGGATGAATAGAACGGGGAGCAGTGTGTAAATTAAAATGGCTGCAAATGATACCATTTTGTTACTAGACAAATCACCGAGTACATTTGCAGATTTGCGAGACTTTTACGATGGTGACACTGTCAGGTATGCGTCAATATTATGAATGTTTTCCATACAGCTTTGCAATTCAATTGTTCTTATTCATATAACAAAAGCTTAATGATATTTATACCTCTAAAATTCACCACATGTATTTAAAATCAGCATTATCTGAAAGAACGAAAGAACGAATATCATATCTGTTTTGATGTATATTTGCTAGTACATTTGTTGTTAACTAATTGACTTTAATCGCTAAGAGTTTTCAATACACAGTATCCTCTAAAACCTTTCAGAAGTAAACATAAAATAGTGTTAACGGATGTGATCGTAAAACCAACGTTTAAATCGATCACATGATGAGCCATTTGACGATATTCTGCCAAGGACATAATAAAAGCCCACGCTACGGAGCAGGGCAAAACAGTAAGATTAAGTCTAAGTTTTAATGCAAATGGAGTCAACTGAAGAAAAAAAATTTATTTTCTAAATCAAACACGTTTTTTACTCTCTAATTCTCCAATAAGTCGATAGTTAATTTGCCGTTTGTTAGTTTGTCGATGAATAAGCAAACTAACGAATCATCGATCCATCCAGGTCGATCCATTATTGATCGACAATCAAACACAATTTGATCCCAATTTTTACGTACACTTTGTTTTGTTTCGATAGAGCGAGGAAGATGGTAACCCCTAGAGAACTGCCTGAAAAATCTGTTTGCCAAAAATCATTAAATTTTAGTGTCTGCTCAGGAGCGTAGCGGTCCTTTTAATTTGCAAAAGTGGCCGGTGTAGCGTTGTGGTTCAGCATGGTTTCTCACACGGTGGCCTTTTCGTGCATTTCTCGTCAAACTCGGTGCACTGGTTTGCTGGATGGTTGCCCAGCATATTTTCGCTAAACTATAATGTTGCACGTTGAATGCCGTTCTCCGGAGAGAGCCCATTACCGAAGTTATCAGCTTTCAATTCCCTGCATTGCTCATCGCATTTCAAACAACCTCACAACAGTTTCGAAAATATTCCTTTGATAACACTCGGCAACCATGCTAGTTTGCTGCTGGGTGTTCCAAGTTGCCGTTTTCCCAATTGAATGCTCTCCTTTCCACGCTGAAACAATAGTGAAACGAGCATGACACGCTTTTTCTTGTTCTTGGGATTAAACGGTGCAGGGTGGAGAGGTGTGAGCAAATCAGGGAGTTTCATTCGACAAACTTTTGCGCCCGTTACCACACACTCGGACTTCGCTGTGGCAATAAAGTTGTAACTTCCGCTTCCGGTAGGTTGTCGAAGGCTGCAGCGGCGTTAGTGCACCCTGCTAACTGGGCGTTCTTTATCAGCGATGTTCTCGCTCCGTCGGTGCAGTGTTTGGCGAAACTATGCTTTGTGTTTGTTTCACAAAAGTTTCGTTTGGTTGGCCTCCGGCGCTTGGGCTGCATGCCCGCTAAAAGAACATCTTGATCCTCCGGGGTTTGGGCGATCGAGATAACAGTGGAGTAGCTAAAACTACAAAACGATTGGATAAGTTTCACTGTTCGAATTATAAACATAGTTAAACAGGGACAAACAGTAAAACAGTTTACAATTCGTAGAAAATGCTTCGCTGATTGGCGGCACAACGGCTGCCCCTTGGCAGAGCAGAATGGTAAGCGAAGAATGCCGTAACTAATTGCCAACGCACAATGATTGGGTGTAATGCGCTTATGTGCCAACATACTTTCACTGTTAATGGAACATTAAGTGAGAATCCATGCTTTAATAAATTCCAACGCATACAGAACGGGTCAATAATGCCAACCGTAAATGAAACGATGATGAATGGCCAACCGAATGGAAAATGGGCTCTCCGGTGGAAAATTGTAAAGAGATCAAACCCGAAGCAATAATTAACATATTTACAGCCTGCATGACTGAATTACGGAAAATTTCACATATTTTTCTACACTACTGGTCCGTAGTTTTAATGCTATTTCCTTATTCTAACGACTTAATAAATTTAACGGCTATGAATCGTGGAAGAACAGTGGCATTTCCTCCACCGAGCGCGCCTTATCTCGAACATGGTTTGTTGTCGAATGTCGAATCTTATTGTTTATCGTGTTGGTTTTGTGTTCTATTGTTGGTCAATTGATTTCATTTTCAAACATAAATCCATTGACGAGCTGGTGATCAATCGCTCCGTGCGTGTGCAATTCCCAGGTGCTCGATGACCTATGGATTACCATCCAACGACCGTTGATACCAAAGGTGTTAAATTGTGTTGAATGCAATATTTTAATGTTTCAAACCCTAAAAAGTCCCAGCTGATTAGCGTTCGAAAGCTCTAAAACCAAGTGTTAAATAATGACGAAACCCCTTTTTAAGCACTTTCAGGAGCTAATGGCTGCCATGTGGGGCGAACATTTACTTACATTTCACATGGCAATTGATGGGCCATTATTGTGGGGTCCTCGGAAATATAGACAAATGATGAACAGGGAACCCATATATTTGAACAGACAACTTTAAGTGTTGAAAAATCAACTGACTATCATTGCGTTAGATTGATTCTTTTGACATTCACAATAGAAATTCAGGGAACGAAACAGTCGGCAGTTATAATAATAACTTTTCCCACTTTCTCTTCAAGGCACGCGAATTAGTTAGGAAGCTGGAACACAATTTTTTTACGCGTGCATTTAAAGGGATGTGTGGGGCCGCAACTTCCAAACGCTGCGACCGACTGTAAGTGACAGAGGCAAAATCTATCGCTCCGGAAGCGGGCGAGCATTTCGCTCTTTCGATCCTTACCATAAATCGTCACGTTCGTCGCATAAATATACCGCAGTATGATACTCGGGCGCGTCCCCTCGAGATAGTGGATAAAAAAGATCGAAAGCTCTTTTTAAGTTCATCACCGACTGGGGCGGACTTTTTGCCACCGTTCCTTTCTTCAATCCTTGTTGGTGCCGTTCCGAGCCTCTTTCGGGCAAAAAAAAACCGCCGACAGCGGGTGGTCGTGAGTCATTTATATTTATTAAGTGCGAAATAATCCGGCTCGTTAGTAAGTGCTCGCCCATTAGCCCGCCGAAGCCGGCAGTCGATCGGTATTGGGCCAAAGATGTCGCCGGAAGTTGGTGGCGCCGCGCGATGTACCGGGTCCTGCCTGGCTGAAAGCCGATGGCCCCCTGGGTCACACCACTGGCAATTTCCTATTCCGCACCGCCTCCGACGGCCGGGGCTGTGGTATAAAGTGGAAAATGATGGTAATACTTGTGGCTGCCGCGAACGCAAGCGAACATCCGCCCGAGGAACAGGATATAAAGTGGACCGAACCACAAACACACACGCGCGCGCGTATGCACGGGTTGACGAGTTCGCATTTGTGCCGTCAGCCGTGAAAACCAGAAAGTCAGTCCCCCGAAGGATCGATCCTCGCCCGAGATGATTGTTCGGAAAATGAGTACCCCTCGCTCGGCGTGAGCCACCAGGCGCCTCCATCGGTCGATTAATGGTAATTTTATCGTCGCTTCTCTCTCTCTCACTCTCACTCACTCTAGTTTAGACCAACGGCACGACGGGATTCGGTGGGAAACTCGTTGAGAAAGCCGTTTATCATGCGCTGCAAAATGGGGCAACCGGCGTACCTAAGGGACATCCGTAATGATTGAATGTACGTAACGCAACGTGAGTTGTTAACTTTAACTCCAGCAACATGGCCACACTCTGCGGTGGCTTTACAAAACACTACCATGGCGAACTTCAGACGGTATTGTAATTTTCCAACCGTTGATAGTTATTATAATGTGACAATATATTACGTTCAATCGGCAAACGGCGTCGTAGCTACCCGAGGGGAGCCCGGGGACTCACGGAGGGCTGTGGTTTCGAGCCATAACGTGTCAATTATAAAATGGAACCATGGCAGGCGCCCTGGGTGGTCGGCAACTGCCGGAACCGAACGATCCTGGCGACAGGAGATAATTTCCCGTAATGAAGTAGCTCGGTTCAGAGTTCGAAGTCGGGGTGAGCATTAGCGATTCCTCTACGTTGAACGATCGGTGTAAGTTGCGTGAGCATGTCCCTCTTTCCACGTTGCCACATCACGACAGTGATGGAGCTTGATGCAGAAGCATAACTTCTTTACATCAGGCGTGCTTCGTGCAAATGAAGCATAAAGCAACTGAACATAATCATTAGACTCACAAACAGCTTAAAAAAAAAATAACTAGTTAAAATTAATTGAAGAATGACGAGTTTGCAAAAATTCGTTGTGTTTTCTAGCCGGTGCACTCTTGTTTAATAAAACTCACACAACGCACCCAAAATCTACACTCATTTTGTGATGCAAAGTGATCCTCACATATTATATTTATCCGCACATTAACACACGCCTCATCGACTGATTGCGATGTTGTATCAACGTCTGTTTGCACATTGTTTTCGCCAGCTGCTGTACAAATAAACATTTTAAAATGAAATGAAATATCTAAAAACGTAGCGAAAAAAGCTCCGTTACCATCCCTTCTGACAACATTGACACCCTTATTCGGCTCGTGCCACTCGTGTTTGGAAATGAAACGAACGTTCATAAAAAGCTCGCGTTGCCCTCTGCCTTTGAACCGCTTTCCGGAGTTCTGCATCGGTTCCGGATCGGCCATTGGTACGGCCCAATCAACCCCACCCGCCGGCCGGGTTGGCGGATGTCTGGTCTGTTTTCGTTTCATTATTCATCACATTTGCCGGAAGAACCAACCGTCCATGGCGAGGGTTTAGTTAGATGGTGGGCAGATTCATCGGGCGACCGGTGCCCCTGGTGGAAAACCTATCCACTTTTCTATTTGCGCGAATTGGAAAATAATCATAAATTGTAATGAACATTTTCAGCACATGATTCCGATGAAATTTTAATAATGCTCCACCATGCGCCTCCATCGAGCCGGGTTCACGGCCAGGCTCGTGCTCGTGGGGGTTAAGCCTTAGTGAGGGTTCGTTTTTTTCTGTTGCATTCTACCCCGTCCTGATGACACTGCCAGAACCTTGGTTCGGAATTCGAATATGATACGGTCATTTGTGCTCGGTCACAGCGCTCGCAGCTGGTAACCGCAACATCGGGTGGCATTCGACAACAGCCACGCCACGGCGGCCGATGAGCTTTCGGGCAGCAGCTTTTTTTTGCCGGCGTTAGATCTCAAGCAGTTTTTATGTGCTCACCGTGAAACGCCCATCATAAAACGGCGGGTTACGACGGGGGTTTTCGGTAGCAAACCTCAGCCGGGCATGTGCTGCAAACCCGCGGCTTAAAGAACAATCTGTCCATTTGATACGGAAAATGGAAAACCACCCCACTGGGATCGGGCAAACAGAAGTAAAACAAGCCCCGGCATTGATGAGCCGGTCAGCGGCGTACACCAATCAATGAAACTCCATGCATCGCCTTCGATCGGCCACCAAAGGGATCCACCGCTGCAGGTGGGACTTTTGCAAAGTTTTGGTGACCAACGGCGAGCTTCGCTTGGTGATCGTTGTATTCGCAGCTTGCGGTTTTGTTCGTTTTGCATTCCAGTGAGCAATATGAACAAAATCGAAACAGCTTGTGTATCAAAAAAGGGGAAACTATGATAAAAGAGTTGGCAGTTGGTCGTTCATAGCTGTTCGGAGGCAAACATTTCAGTTGCTGAAATCGGTGATCTAAACACAATAAACGAAAACATTATTAGTAATTATTTGACATGGGGAATAACGAAGAGAAGCCACAAATTTCTTTGTTGGCAGTTAGATAAGCTATTTAATAATAATATTAACGACGAATTTGACTTACTAGCAATTCAAGCTGAGAGCTACTAGCGGATCTTCACTTAGTTACCATTTTACATTTCTATTTAAATCATCATCCTACAGCAGGATCAATTTCTATGTCTACACACTAGTGGTTTAAGGTCTCTACACTTCCACTGTTCCTTCAAGTTCGAGCCGGTTTAAATAGATTCACGAAAGGTATGCGAACAATTTGTCGTTCAATGTGCGCTGCAGATGCAAAATTTCACCTCCCTTCGGTCGCTACTTTTTCTGTAACGCATTCCATGTTATGTCGAAGTCAATGTGGGACAAAATGCGTTCGCTAATAAGCCACCGTCGTGCTGAGCGGTATGCCCGATTGGTTTTGGAATGTATTTATTGTGTTGAACGCCAAAATAGTGGACGAGATGCACGGTTTCCGAAAAATTAAATTCTTCGAATGCTCCGGTGTAATATGGATGAATTGTTGAAATGATTGTGGCCTAGCTGTGGTTAGATCCTTTACACATTTCATAGCTCACATTTCTTCTATTGAAATGCAGTCTGGCATGAGCTAATAGCTAAAGGTTTCCTAATACAATCCTTTAATCATCCGCAAGTGAAGCATTTAAACATTTTCAACTCCAACTAAATGGATGTTCTATCTCCTGACGTATTCGCCATTAACGACGTTCACTTCGAGTTTCCCCAAAGAATAACTGTTGGAAAATGGCGACCAAAATACTCCGCGACAAAAACAATCGTCACGGTTTATGCCACTTGAGTGTGTTTCTTGAACACGGATTCACAATGTAATGCTTACGCACGCACCGATGTCTGTGTCGTTCGCGGAGCATGATACGGACGGATCCTGTCCAGGGGTTCATGGGTCTGTCTCGAAATTTTATTGATTTGGCAAATACGTGGCTCAATACGCGACGCAAGACACGAACTAGAGCTTTAACTCGAAATCCTAAGCGTGGTCTTTTCTTCCTCTGCTCTCGGGATGGCCACTCTCTTTCTGTGGAGCTTACCGGATGAATGCAACGAATTCAATCGATAGGCACTTCCAACAACTTGAACACAAGTTCGAGGAACTAGAATGTTCTGCTAGACACAAATTGCAGAGTTGTTGCGGTGCTATCGTTCTAGTTCTGATTGCTGGCTGAATTCAAACGCGTGGCCAGCATGTGTTCGAATAAATGTCACGGCGACAGGGCGTATGTCGCGGGACCAAAAGAGTTAACTAACCACTCGGCTTGTGGGAGAAAATTGGGAAAAACAAATTCGAAAACTATTCCCGAACCAGAATGTGTGCAGTGAACCGTAGCCAGAGCCGCCACTGCAAACGATAGGCCGGTGCGGCTGGTCGGACCAGCCCATAGAAGGCTGTCCGTGGCCGTTGGGTGCAGCTGACGACGTCGTTGAAAGCGATTTGAAGGGTGGATGCTAAAAGTTGCCCATAAAAAAACCGAAGCAACCAAACGGATTGACGTTGTAAACCGAGCCGGTCAAGGCTTAAGGGACATAGGGCGGGTTGACCGTTGGGCCACGAAGTGAAGTGCTGCGGTGAGAGGCGATTTGCATCTTCATGTAAAGTTGGTCCTCTGGGTACAGCGGTCGGTGCATCGAGTCCCTTTCACAGGACCGCGGGAGCGGGGTTTCAATTCACATGCGATGTGACATGGTCATAATGGGCCAACCATCCACCCAGCCTTCGGTTGGGCAAACCCTTATTTGGGTTTGGGACGTGATCAATGAATCCGACGCTAGTCGAGCGGCCAACGAACCGAAAGGAGAGTTGCGGAACGAGCGCCGAAGCACAAAAAGTCGCCCAAAAATGCGGCCCGAGAAAGTGAATCTTTTCGGTTTCGATTGGAAATGGCATGCGTTTGCTGCTGCTGCTGCTGAAGGAGGCCGGCATTTTACCACCAACTCAGCACATGGGGAACCGAGGTCGGTGGCGGCGCTGGTCGACCAAACTTTGCGGGCTCGAAAACGAGCATCCAACGGTGCAGGACGAATGTGTGGTGAAAAGGAAGGACTGTGGGGCTGGCTTCCACCGCCGGCTGGCTGGCTGGATGGACGTGCCCGTGTCCGAGAATTTCCATATGTTTCACATAAATTGCACGAGTATAATACAGTAAAATAAATAACACATAACCGGAATCCAACGGCAGCTTGTGGAAGACCCACAAGCAATCCTCGTAACGCAGGCTTGGTTACTTGTCGAAAAGGACAAAAAAAAAACGCGTCCGTCTCCACTATCTCCGGGTTCCGGGTTCCGGGCTGGTCTGGGCAGCGTAATCGTGGCCATCGTCGCCTTTCGCTGGGTGACCATTTTCTGCACTGTCACCGAAATACGCTTTTAAATTACCAGCTCCATCGGCAACACGGGGGGCAAAAAACCCGTAATACGCCACCGAAACTCAGCCGTGGGTTACAGTGGGTTCCACGTTATGGGCAGTAAATATTCCAAGTGATGAAAAGGCAGAAAATATCCCATTATGATGTTGAATAGATTCATTTTGTTTTAAGTAAATCGAAGAATTATTTTTATTAAAAGATTAAATTTCAATAATCAATCAATAATTGTTTAACATTAATTAATAAATTAAAGAAAAATATGTGTAAGCGTCACTTAATTATTATTTCTTCAGAAAGAACTGATAGAGTCATAAATATGGCCCGGTCCATTCTTCTAAGACAAAAAAAAAATGACAGAGTCGTATTAGTACCAAATTATAGTTTGTAGTCGAATTGATGCCACGATTTCGGGTTCGAGCTGTACCACCTAATATGTTAATTGTACCAAATCGTGGCTTAGATTCTCTTTTGTAATTTTGTAGCTATTTGTAAAAATATATAAAATATATCATTCTTCTAAAAGAGAATCGTCATCAACTGATTTCCAGATACTTCAGGTTCGGCGTATTTGTTTGGAAGAATACGACAAAAAACTTCTGACATATTTTCAAGAAAACAATTTTTATTGGCAGCCCATCGCGTTTAGGAAGTTCAGTAGATGGAAGCTTCGGTTGTTTCCGTTAAAAGGGACAAACCACCATCAATGGGTAGATTGACACAACTTAATAATAATATCGATACCCTGGCGAGCAAAACTTTGCACCGCACTGTAGTCAGGATGGGCTTCGCTTGCCAATCTTTGCTCTGCTTTCAATGTGGCTATTCGGTTTTTTCCTGCCGCTGATTTTCACCCGGTTGGTCAGATTTTGCCCTATTTCTGGATTGGGTAGTGTCTGCAGTCGCCAATGGTGGCCAACCTGCTGTACATAACGTATGGCCGGCGAAAGGACGAAAAAAATGTCATACAAAACTCAGAAGAGACAGTTAATACGTTACATAGTTGCAGTGGCCGCGGTGCCATCGAGTGAAGGACACTATGCTCCAATTGCACTCATACGCCGACGTTAGGCGGCTCGCTGTAATAGAGATCGCCGATGTGCCGATAGGCGATCCCTTTTTTCCATGCGCTCACCCTATCAGGACGCAAATTTTAGTTCCGGAACAATTGAAATCTTTCTTCGGTCACACTGTGTGATGACAGGAATGTGCCGTCAGTTAGATTGGTGTAATTTGAATCGCGTACCCTATCGGAATGTCCAGTCGAAAGTCAACCGGACGCGTGTTTCGGCCTTCGATTTGACGTTTGAATGCATATTTAAGCCAT
Source organism: Anopheles bellator (assembly GCF_943735745.2). NCBI lineage: Eukaryota > Metazoa > Arthropoda > Insecta > Diptera > Culicidae > Anopheles > Anopheles bellator. The sequence goes on from NC_071285.1 coordinate 37,924,951, forward strand.
AAAATGTGCTGCTTTGAGGGGCCGGTGTATTGGTTTCAAATGGTTATGCAAGGACCATTGGCCGACCTAGAGCTTTGTCTCTGTTTGTTTTCAAACTTTAGTAGCCCTCCAAACGCTATTATGTATTAAGTAACAACATAAAAATCATAAGGAGCAGTTCAGCGTGAAACTTTTAATTTTTTTTTTAATTTTCCAACGTGACACAGTGAAGTAAGACAACTCTCAAGAAACTTCACAGGCACGCTTCACGTGCACATCGATGTTGCCATCTTAAGCCGCGGAGCTGGAGGAGCCATGGCGTAAGCCTTTCATCGCGCGAAACGTTGTCCCAATTTTTATAAAAGCATCGCGCAAAGCAACAGCACCAAAAAGAAACAGGATCCGCCTGCCTGAAGCATAAATACCGAACTACGGGCGGGGGCTGAACCAAATCCGGCCACCGGCTCCGGGCACTTGGCATGTATTAATTCCAAACAATTAGGTCGTCTTCTGTTTTGAGCAGCGAATCCTGGTTTTTGCCTCACACCCGGTGGCCATTATCGAATGTTACAGTGAATGCTTATGGCTGCCGTTTCTATTATTGCTTGGCGTTGGCGTTGGGCGTGCAGGATGAGCCTGGCATGCAGGATCTGGGCATGTTTAGGTGGCGCTTCAATTTGTGGCGGGTGCTACTTTCCGTTTCGGCAAAGAAAAGCCCATTGTACACATACACACTCAAAGAGAAAAAACCATCGGCTTTGTGGTGCCGCCGCTACATAGTTGGTTTTTATGCTCTTCGCTTTTTCACATTTTTCAGCATTTTGCGCCTTCTGTCAGCCGAAGGACTAGCGCAGTGAAACGCGTTTTGTTCGTGTTGTGGTCTGCAGCGAAACAAGTTGGTGGAGGCTTTTCGCGCCCCCTCATAGAACCCCCTCTCCTCCATATTACACTGTGATCTTCTTCCAGTTGAATACCACGAGTCAGGCCTTTGCGGCGGGCTTGCGAGAGAAAATACGGCTTCATTCTGTGTCTTGGAAATTGGAACGAAAACTGAAAAAAGAAGCCCTGTGCAACGCAAAACAGAAACCTAGCGCCGTAGAAGGCAGATGGCTGGAAGAAAACGGAAAGCTCTCCTTCGATGCTGGGCACGTAAACATGCGAGTCCCGGGCTTGGTAGAGGCGTGCAAGATATATGAAGTGAGAAACGGTTTGTTTTTATATAAATCATCATCTCAGCTCGTCTTCTCGCATCATACTCGGCATCTGAAGATTTTTCTTTCCCTTTCACACTTTCTCTCTTAGTTTTAATCTGCTGATAAATTGGGTAGCGGTAGTGTCCCGTTTGCATTGCAATGGCGAGCTTAGTCGGGCTCATTAATTTGCAACGAAGCCAACAGCATCCGTGCGCCGGTAATGGAAAGTGGAAGCTTTACTGTTCCGCTTCCAAACCAGCTCCGTCAGCTTGGGCCGGGTCGAAGTTAGTGAGAAGTTCAGCGCAAAAAATGGTGTTCCAAATTGTTGGTAAAAACCCATTCGAAACTCGGCTTAATAATCTGAAAAGTGATTCGCAAAGCGAACCCGCCAACGAAGCCAGCAACGAAACAAGTATCATTTATTGCACTCGTCCGCCAATTTAATTACAGCAAAAGCGGCACGGGGTAAAAAGAGTCTCTCAACAAACAATCAATTAAAAAGTTGGTAAAGAAACGAACACCAGTCGCATGATGGATTCACAAGACGTAAGGTGATGCACGGAAGAATGCAACCAAAAAAGTCGTCAGCGTCTTGCACCATGATTACGTTTTGTCGTACGACAAAACCGAGAGCAATGGTTGTGTTGAATGTTTTTATACCAGGCCTTTTCGTACGAAATCAACCAACTAAATGTTGAAAGCCAACACACGCTGTAAATAAGCAGAAAGCTAACATCGGGAAGCGAATTGACCGCACGACGAAAAATCAACACTCAGAATGTTCAGTAAACATTGGGACTCACAGGATGTTCACCAAATGATTCTGTCCTACTGCGGTAAGTACGTACATAAACCTGTGTGGTAAAATGCATTAGCCAAGTCTTCGGGTCTCCTGGGCGATGTGTTGCTTTATGCACCGAAGCGGTAGTATCATTTTGGTTTTTTCATGCCCCAGAAGACGTCCCACGGGGCAGATGTTCCTGCAAAATAAATTCGTATTTACTTACGTTTCAGGTTTGCATACCGAAAACAACCTCGTTTGAGGTAACTCGAGAGATGAAAGAATTGTAGCCATTTTTATGCTGTTGAAATGTTTAAAATTGCTTAAAATTTACTGAGATTGTTTAAGTATGGAAGAATATAAAACAGTTTTTGACTAATTAGGCACTTCAGAATGAGTTTGTTTTAGAGTAGTTTTTTTTTGGTTGAGCTATAAATTTCAGCCTCAATTAGGCATCCGGATTGCAATTGTTAACGTTACTTGTTTAAAATCGAGTGAGGAACTTTTCATAATTTAATTTCAAAACATACTTCAGATTTATGGTGCAAGTATATGGTTTCGTGATTCGTGGACGGGCGGTCCTCTCCACGTCACTCAATACGTAGCTAATTTTCATGCCCGTGTTGCTTACCTAAACATTCCGGCTCGACCATGGCAATCGACGGTCGTACCGGTCGAATGCGTTGCTCTGCGTTACTCCACAACTTTTCACCTCACGCCGACAACATATCCGTGGCAAAACAAACATCAGACATCAGCCACATTTGCTTTCCAACGATGGAACCGTTTCAGACGAGAACTTTCGTGAGAGCGTGGCGCTTGAAATGGAACCGCTAGTATCGCAAGAGCGCGATCATTGCCCGCATTTGCGCAACTTTCGACTGTCTCGAACACATTCGAATCGATGGTACGTGACTTGGCATCGGCAGGAACATGATTCTCTACATACGATCGGAGAAGGAGCTGTTGGAGCCCGCCAGAGTTTATCAAGTGGTTTGGCACGTCCATCAACGGTGAAGTCCCGATGACACATGGATGGACTATTGCGAGAACAGCAAAAGCTTCTGCCAGACTAACACCCATTACCGAAAGACATTGCAGTTGAAGTTGAAAGTGGGCTAGTTTGCATGACCGATTAGCTCGTCATTGTTTGATGCCGAGCCTTGCCGTGCCTTCGGTGGAAAGTGAATCCAACTTGGTAGAAATTTTTATAACACGATTCCAGTGTTAAACAAATCAATCATTTCGTTATTTCTTTCTGTTAATAATGTTGTATTTAGTTTGCATATCTATATGTGTAGAACATTAGCAGCAATTCTTATTCTGTATTTAATTTTTATTTTGACAGCAATTGATTAGTAATTGATTCGTGCTTCTTAGTTGATATATTAGATGCGTTTTAAAGCAGTGACTGACAATATTGAAAAGGGCATTGCCATATGTGAAACAGTTAGAATGCACTTCAAACCTAGCCATCGCTTGGTAATTCCGATCATCAAGAGAAGAAAATTGCCTTCTTTCTAACTACTCATCTATTCTCTAACGATTCGAACTGATCAATTTTGTGGGTCAGCAATTTGGCATTTGCGAGTTTAACTTTCGAGTAATTTGTGGTTCGGATGAAGCGCGGTTGCGTGGCAGCTTGCGCTTCGTCGACTGAATCATGAACTGATCAGCACTCATGTTTTCTTGCCAAAGTGCTTAATTGCTTTTGCGGCAAGCTCAATGATGATGTAAATACTTGGAAACACAGAGCAGCGGAAATTAAAAACCCAAAAAAGGGTTTGCCTATGCCGTATGATAGTTACTTTACGAAGCAATAAAAAACCAGCTGATGGTAAAATTAATTTCAAGCTTCATGCAAGTTTCTAGTTTCATTCGGCACTGCGAAGGGTTTCTTCCGTAGAAAAGTAATAAACTTCAGTTTTTCCTCATTTTTCATTTTTTTATGGATTGCAACGCCGATGCGCACGGTGCTTCGGACAGCAGAGTAAGGCACTCGGTGCGTTCGAGTACGCCAGGCAATCAAAATGGTAATGGATTCGATTGCACCGCATTCGGCACCGTCAGCGTATCGGAAGTGGGCCATTCGGGCGCTTTTTGCTCCGCTTATGATCTCGCGGGTCTTCGGAGTGCAAAGGTTTTTCGATCGAAAGATTCATCGTTCATGGCGGGGAAGATAAATTTTTTAATTGCATTCTACGCTGCGATGATTCCGCGACCGCAGGCCATGGCGCCTGGCGGTCGGTTATTGCAAATGCCCATTCAAATGTTTGTTTTATGCTAATTTGCAAAGTTTCCGGCTCGTTTCACGGTGGCTTTCTTTCGGCGCTACCCTCGCGCAGCGGGCAGCGTTTCGTTGCGAATTAAAGAAAGTGGCCCGATCGCTCGTTCGGGAGCAGCGAGCCTCAAGAAAGGCTCAGCGGTTAAGAAATATGGGCAAATAATAATGAAAAAAATGGCCCGATTTTTTCTCCCCCTGGGGTCCCTGTGATCGGTGGCCGAGGAAGTTTTGTTTAATTTTGTCCCATTTTATGCTGCTGCTTTTTCTTCGCCACCCAGCGCAGAGCCTTGATTTCTTCGGTCGCTCCGAGCTCCGTCCGTCTGTCATAATTTTTCCGTTGTATTCGCCCGCAAACTGTCAGTGGCAGCAGTGCCCACCGTCCGCCAACATCATCGAGTTTCCTCCAGTTTGGGCGCACCGGCAAAGAATGAAACGACAAAAGTCAAACGAAACAACATAGGTAACGGTAAAAAAGCGCTCCAGCATAGCGGAGGTAAGTGTGCGATAGCATGCAATTGAAGGACCAGAGGGAAAAAAATGGGCCATGATCACAATGTGGCTAGTGGAACCGAATGTGGTACAAATAGATTGCAATATCAATGGAGTTCTAACTATTTGCAGATGAAAATGTTTCGATTTATTAATTACTGAATGAAAGGTTAACCATTGTCAACCTTTAAATTTGACTTAGATTCGTAGTGAAATCTCGAAGCTGGTTGCATGAATTTCGTGTCCATTTACTGCTTACGAAACCGTTAACCAGTCGGGTGTGTACCACATTGGTGGCCACATAAAAAAGAGAAGCGTTATAAATAAATAGCACCCCTAACGCGGGTCGCTTGAGTGTAACGGGCAGTTTGCGGTTTCCGGACTGGACTGGCCGTTGGTCTGCAATTTTTTGTGCTGAGGTATCGGCCCAAAATTCTTCGCAGCGTTCGCGGGTTCGCTCGGATGCTGATTATGTTGCTTGACGTTTTAATTAAAATTGCTCCCCGCGGGCGGAATTGAATTGTGATTTTCGTACCAACCGACCACCGTACGCTCGAACGCAAAGCAATTCGGCGCGCAAATACAATCTTTTAAAGTAATTTTTGTTGTTCTTCCGAAAGGCGAGAGGCGAAAGTTTGAAATTAATATTTTAATGTATGCCGTTTCGTGGTGGGTCCCGTGGGAAGGTTAAGCTGAGTTGCAATGGTTGCAATGGAAGAAAACTGAAAACGATAAGAAGGAAGCAAATTAATAAAACAATAATTTTTTTCTGTAAAGTTTGCATAGATTTCTTGGTCAGGTCAGGTCAGGATAATGTACACTTTTATGTTGGATGTTGAAATGTCTAGTGTCGATGTTCTACATGATGTTGCGTGCATTTCTAATGCTACCTTTTGGAAAGTAAAGTCATGCAGGAATGACGACTCGAAGATATGAAGCATTCTTCGCGAGAGATACGGGAGACCTGGCGCCTCCATTCCGACACCGCACGCAGACCGTTTCTTTCATCTCCGGATCGTTGTTTGCAAAACAAGACTGTTCATTTACTAGAAACCATAAGTGGCCTTCGGCTGGTAGAATAAAAAGAGAGAGAGACAGGAAGAGCATAAGATATAAGTAGTGCATCCACAGGGCCCAACGAAGATTGGGCAAGCACCAAATTTAACATTCCTTTGCTTGGCCATCGCTTTGTAGTACGATCCCTACGCTCACCACACATACACACGCGTGCGTGCGCAAATGCTTTGAGCCTGCTTACCCTCGAAGTGAAAGAAATTTAATTAAGTTTTCCCGACCGTCCTCCGCGGGGTACTGGCCGGGCCAAGAATCGAGATTCTGAGTTGCGCTGAGCGAGTCCCGAATTCGCCGCACACAACAGTACGGTGAAGCTGCCCGGGGTCCGGTGTGGAATAATTTACTACCGTTTGTTGTCTTGCACTGGGGCCCTCGCCTTACCCTCGATCGCTCCTTGTGCTTTGCACTCTGCTTGTACCGAACCGAGGGTGTTGCTGATGAACAACAGTCAGCACCGGGGACCGCATCGGCATGATAGAAGATGTGAGATTAGCCAATAAAGTTCTCAGTCGAAAGCTAACACCGTGCTCCTGCTCCTGACAGGGCGACGTTGCGCTGTGCGTGGTCGTATCGCGTCACGTCAACTGCAAACGCGAGTACACCGTTTCAATCCGAGGCAACCGGAGCGACGCTGAAAAGAAATCAAAGAAGAGCAGATAAACGTCGTCAAGATGCTAGAATTGAAGCGAACATTTCGGGAGCCTCGCAAAGTAGTGTTTACAGATTTACAGTAATTAAAATACAGCAACTTCATCATCTTCCATGCTTCAATTGAATGAAGATGTACCCAAGCAAACCGAATTCGCAACATCGCTCGCTGCCGAACGAATTATGCTCGTAGGTGAAGCAAGCTGATGTCCTCTGACAGACAGCATCGGCAGGACGAACAATGGTTCCCAATCAGCGCCAGCCAAGGCAACAATTTTCTCCGTGCGAGCTCTGTGAGATGCCGAAATGCTGGATCCGGCAAATCGACAGTGAACAGGAGTCAGGAGTGCCTCGGAGTGATGGATTCGGTGGCAATGACTTCAGTGAATTGCTAAAGATTTTTCGTCTATGCCTGTGTGGGATGTTTCTGCTTACACCACAGACCGATTGCTGACGTCCGAGTTTGAGGAGCCAATGGAAAGAATCGTTGCTCGTTAGGCTGCCTGACTTCTGGTCCGAGGCTAGACTTTTCTGCGTGGTACAGTAACCGAGTTTTGGTCGTTTCATAACGTAATCAGGGCGTTCCGAGCGATCGATTACCCCGTTTTGCCGGAGGATAGATTCGATTGCATTACGCAAATTGACTTCTGCTATTCGGCGATCAGTTGGAGAAGCAGAAATCAATATGCAGTTCAGAATATCGCGCCGGGTACTGACTGTGACCAAACGATGTCTCTACGAATATGTTTTACAGAAAGTAAGAAGGCAACCAACGAAGGGTCATGAGGCCGATCGAACAGCGCATAGATTCGTGATTTGTGGCTTTTTGTCCGACGACTGGAAAAGCACAAAGTTTCCGTGCCTTGATTTACTACCGATTGCTCACAGACACGAAGTCCCCCGGAAAAGCATAACTTGGACCCATATTTGATTCCGATGAAAATAAAAAAAAAGCGAGCCGTGCGTGGGGCACCAGTAATAAAGTTATAATTAGCACGCCCCTAGAATGGTATTTTCTCACCTGGTTGAAGCAATTTTCCCACCACCACCGAGTTTCGGTTCGGTGCTTCGCGAAGGCTGGTGCGTGATTTCGATCGGTGGCGAGGGCGAAAGAACGAAACACCACCAATTTGAAATGTGCGTGCGCCACATGGAGGAGGGTATACTTTTTATACCGTCGAAATGCTTCCCCCTTATTCCGGAACGGTCGGGAATGCGAGAAATAGAGCCGGGGAAACGGTCGAAACGTGCGTACGAAATAAAATTCACACAAAAATACTCAATTAAATGTAAATAATCCTGTCACTCAAAGGCATTTGCCAGGGGCGTTACTTTGCAAACTACTGGTGGTCCCGAAAACTTTATGGTTCGCGTACCATTTGACTCGGCCACACGCATATCGTGGAGCCGGAAATGATTTGGCGCAACAAAGGAAAACTGAAGCGGGAAAAAGAAAATATCGATCGATCGATCGGACGGAGCTCGCCGTAAGTCATCTGTTCCGTTTCGTACCGCGTCTCGCTTGTGCTCATATTTTGGTTTGATTCTAGATTAAGTACTTACCGGCGCTAGTGTCGGGCGCTTTTCCGGTGACATAAATCTCGAAACGTGTTTCACTTTTCCACCCCAGCGGGCAGGGCGGACGTAATAACTCTTCCCGCGAAGCCACTCGGCTTTCGGGCCGTAAGCGGCCGAAACACCCTATAACTATGCCGCTATGCTGCTGGTATAACACAAGTTTAATTGGAATATTTAAAATATCACTCCACGCGGTACAGTAAGTTGAGTTTAATTAGCAGCGAAACACGGGCCGTAGGGCCGAGGATACTTTAAACGCCGAGCAAGACAGATGAGCGTCATTAAACCGGCGTCCCCGCTCCCCGGTAGTAGTAGGACCCCGTGGCTGGAGTCGCGCCAATCATAAGGACCGCCTAGGGCAGCGCCTTTTTTATGTTCAGGCAGTGGTGCAGGACTTGTGACCGCGCAGGGCGAGTAGACGCACGGCGAACAAATCCATCATTAAACATTGCCTAATTAACAACTTCCGCACGGGGTGTCGCTTTTTCTTCGCACCCAACGAACGACGGGAGCCGTCTCCGGCGGAAGCCGGCTTCCGTGACCGTGTGGACGGTTTCCACTTCATAGCGTGAAATGTAAACGCCAGACGACACCTGAGCCCTCTGCTCTGGTCGTGCCCGGTTGATATGTGAGACAACAGACGAAGGAGACAAAAAAGGGAGAAAATTTCATTTCTCGAGAGTGGTTTCTAGAGCACCGTGGCCGTGGCATGAAACGGAATAGAAACAAGAAATCGTAAAAGTAACGCACCAGTATCGCCATGGTAGTACGATGGAACCCTTATCATGTCCTTGCGAAGAAAAGAAAAAAAAATTGTCAGAATCCTGGGAAGTCCCTTCAAAACTTTCTTGATGAGCGCAGCAGCGTGAATCCGGCACCAAGAACCAAGCATCGAAACAAACGGTCGGCGGCTCGGTGGAAAGACGGAGAAAAGAAAAAAAGGTCCTCTCTCCGGGGCGGGGCGGCCAACAACATAACCCATCCGACAGCCGAAAGCACATACGCACATGCACCACCAGCGGCAAATGAAAAGTATATCCGCGCCGAAAAACCGCGCGGTTTTCTTATCAGTCAGCCGCGCGAACGAAATTATGACAGCTATATATTTCACATTATGAATGTCGCGCCGGTAATATTATTCTGATGTATTCAAATTTCGTGGCGTGGCGGGGTGGGGAGCCACTCCCCACCAGCGCCCGCGGTCACACGACACGGATCGTGTGAATGTGAGCGGAAGGAAAGAAATAAATCTTTGAACGGAACAGCGAAAAAGTAAAGGGAGGCACGGCACGCGCTCACATCCGGGCTTCCTCCCGGAATATGGGACCTGCCGTATTATGTTGATGTTGATTGGAGACTCCCGCGTGCCCCACGCCGGATGTCGCGGCTGATGCTGGTTGACAGCAGGAATGCGGCGAGAGTGACGAGAGTGAATCCCGGGACCAGGAATGTGACGTTTGTATAAATAACGCAATCGATGCGGGAAGAACTTTGGCTTGCATATTCATTATGGTGTCCCCGGGGCAGGTGAAGTCGGCGCCTTTTAGCTTTGCCATGCTGCCATCGATTTTCGCTTCATAAAGAAAACATTCAGCCGGCCGGGATGGGGATGGGATGGGAATGGGATTTACGTATCCGTCGGTTGAATGTTGGCCACCGAATTGGCAGCGAATTTTGGCGAACCGAGCGAAAGTAGCAAATATTGGGTTCCAAAAGCGGTGCAACGATGCGCAATGCGTGGCCCACAACAATGTAGTCATGTTTTGCGAATGGACACGGAATAAGTCGGTTATCGGTGGCTACTCATTCATGGGTGCATTTCCACTGCCAGCCAGTAACGAAAGGACTGCATTCTGGCCCGTAAGTCCAAACCCGTGCGATTTCCTAAAATACAATGAATTTTTAACCGTAGCGGCTGATATCACGATTCGTTAGTGTCTGGAGATAAGCAGTGCAGGCTGCACCGTTGTGGTTTTGTTGTGATGTACATTTTGGGCTGAAATCGGGCTTCACAATTTGATGCTCAAAAGAAGCGCCACCAGATTGTGCTTTTTAGTAGATTCGTTGCGATGAGTATAAGAAGTGAATTGAAACCTTTTTTCAGTACTTCCTATCGGACGGTTAGCAGAAGCCCACAATGTTCGCCGGCAAACCAATTTTCGAAAGTTCAGAAAAATGTGCTTCAAACTCGCGGCACCGACGGCAAATGAGATTTTTGAAATTAGTGAGCTGCGGTGCAATTGCATTCGGAGCCCTCATCCAGCTCCGACTTCGCGGTTTGGTTCTTTTCATGTATTTTTTCTTTGCGGTTTTGGGTGCTTTCGCTTGTCAGGGTTCTATAATTTCGCAGTGCGGATCTTCTTCGGTGGCTCAGCGGGCCGCGCAGCGCAGCAACTGTGACCTCTTTTTGGGGGACAGGATAACGACAGAGCGATCGGCTTACGGTTCATACTTTCGGACTTATTTTTGAAACAAATTTTAAGCAGACACAGCACGACAGAAAGGAAAATAGGGTATGCACAAAAGAGAACCAGATTCACCGACACCGTGAACCGGCGGTATCGAGCAGGCCGAAAGGGATCAAGAAATCAATTCCGCATTTTATTATTTCTTAAACAGCGTGTCCTTGCTGCTGGTGCTCGGGTGCTCGGTGCTCAGCCGCCGGGCCGTATTAAAAATCTCATTGGCGTATTTTCTGCTTACCGCAATCCGATCGAAACCGAGACTTATAATCATATTACCCGGAGCGAAACTTATTTGGCAAACGTTCGATGCCGGGCAAATCGGCGGAGATTGGCCGATTTGTTCGCTTTATGCTTCGATGCGGTTTTGATAAGTTTCATTGTCGGCGGCGGCGGCGGTCTCCCGTCGGCTGTGCTCACCCGTTTTCAGCATAATGCTGGGGCCATAGGAAAAAACGAAAACAGCAACGACGCCGACGGCAGGACCCGGTGGTGCTTTTGAATGCATAAATTCGAAGAAAAGATGGTTCCATCGTTTGTGCCATTGTTTCCGTGGCAAAGCACGGTATGAGATAGCGGTTTTGTGTGTGTTTTTTAACATCTCACATTTAATGGCCGGTTTTGGAAAGAAATCATCGATCAGTTTGGGCACGGTGGCGATATCGGGCACTGTATTTATTTTCTCCCGGCACGCACACAACACGGGTGGGTTTTTTCACATCAGAAACTTGAGAAATAAATATTTGAATGAACTTACGTTGCAAGACGATCTTTCACCTCGAGAGGCTTCGGTAAACTTGGAAATAAGCCGTACATTCTTTGAACATGTCACACCAAATGATTCTGACTTTCAGGAGCTTATCGTACTCGTTTGGGTTTGGAATCGAAAAACTTTGATCCTTTCTGTTGGTGTTCCGACTTTTTCCGTGCATCCGTAGATGGCAATTTAAAGTTGATTGGTACTTTTGTCCATTTCTAAGAAGATATAGCTAAGTAAAATGCTTAAAACCCATCTTCTAAGAAAATTCGAATTAGGTCTTGTGCACAAAAAGAATAATAAACAGTTGAGTGATCGTCATGATTATTAATATGATTGGATGTTACGAGAAAAAACGGAAATAAAACACCGGAAAACGTTTCTCATGTTGAAAACGAAGGTGAAAAGATTCAACTTGCGTTTTGTTTTGTCATTGAAAAGTGAAAATATATTTAAAAAATTCATGATTTTACTAAACCACTACCATTTATTGGACCCCCAAAATTTTTGTCACCACAACAATGCTTAGTTTAGATTCAGCAATTTTGTCCGTGCCATCAATTTGCAAAATAGAACACGGAAAACACCCGGTCTTAATAACTGCAAACAACGCAAACGCAACTTCTTGAAGCGACAAGCCTCGCGAACAGTACAAGATGGAATGACCAATCCTAGATTGTGCACGGGGCGCACCAGATGGAACTCAACATCAGGGTAATGTCCTGTGGTGGCGAAAAAATGGGGAGATATAATTAAAAAAAAAACTGCATTAAGAAGGTCGAGAAAGGAGTGAATTAATTAAAAAGTCCTCAAAAGAAAGAAACGGTCAGAAAATTAAAATGCTTTCGCTTACTTCACTCGGCCGTCTCACTGACCCGTGGTGGTCCGAGAACTGTGTTTGGTGAGCGTTTGGTATGTCGTGCTGGCGGCCTGCAATACGTTTAATAAATTTCCTATAATTATGAAGGATTCGTCTACCCTTCCGGGTGCTTGGAAGGGATCACTTCAACTTGATGTCCGAACCTTCTTGTAATGGATAATCCTAAGTGATGTTTCCGGCGCAACGCAATCCGACCAGTTGATGGGATCGTTGCGGAAATTATTAATCTTCCCGTTATGACTTGGCATTAGTGTTGTTTTGGTTAATTTTTTTCCCCCAAATTGGTGGGCTCTAGGGTTCGGGTGTTTTTCTTTTCACAATAATTGATTAATTATTTTTGCGTTATGCATGTTTTTACTGCAACCGTGTTCTGTTTCATGTTTGGGAGGCTCGTTAATAAAAACACAGAGAAATCACTGAAAAGTAACGAGTGCAATGCGAGCCTTGAAATAAAATCATATTCGGTTGACGAATGCCAGTGACATGTCGGGGTGGCCAAACATAAAAAAACCCGCTCTTTCATTTCGACATTTTAATTTGTATCTCACCGATGTGTCTGGTGTTTCCCGTTTCATGTAGCTACCGGAACGTAATTTTCCGAGTGGCGTTGATCCTTTTGCAGGCTACGTCCTTTCAAAACCCCACTTCAAAGCATCGGCAACGACGACTGGTCGATGTAATGAGTGTAACGCACATTAAACCACTGTTCACAACATTAATTGCCATTGATTCGATACCATTGTCATTCGGATCATTTACAAGGTTGTCCCATTAAAATTGTTGCTTAACATTATGATTGTTGATACATGTTTGGCATAATGTAACGCTTTTTTATGCTGAAAAAAGGGGTTTCGTTGTTGAAATAAAAAACCATAATGAAGATTCGACCTTTTAATAATAGCCAGCAGGGAAGCAAATTGAAGTACAAATCATACGAAATCATTTTTACGAGGAATTGTAATGTTTTTTTTACCAACATGCTATAAATTTCATTTCTGAAAACATCTTTTCAATAAAAACCTTTTCAGTGTTTCTTTACTGCAAGTTATGCTTTGTTTTATCCGATGTTAAAGAAACTGAAAATTTTCCTTGATTTCTTTTTTATTATTAAATATTGTCGCACAAGAGTTGCTTCTGTGTTGTCCCATGTTGCATTCCACCAGCTTGGGTTTGTCATGTCGTAGGTATCTGTCTGAGCTGTCAAACTCATTCGCAAAGCTTATTTTGGGCAGCTTATACTGCGAATCATCTTCAGCTCAACGCAGTATCTGAGCTTCTGCAAGACAAGACAAAACTTACTGTACTTTTACGTGCTAATCAAGTTTGAGAGAATCATGATGGTCTTAAACATCAGACAGACATCCAGGGCATCGTTTGGCAAAAGTATCTTTGTTTTATCACGGAAATGAGCAGAACAACAATTTGCTGTTGTGAAATGAAGAGATTTGGCGACGTGTACTGAACATTTTGAATGAACCGACTTTCTGAAGGCACTATCCCCAAGAACACTTCATTTGCATCTTCTCTTTTTTGAGACTGGCCAACAGTGTCCATTGGCGACACAACTTTCTTTTCTCTAGACTGCTTTTGATAAAAACGATCCACAAACACTATTTTCTCTCCTTACCTGAGTAGTGAAGCTATCGGGACGGCGATACTTAACAATCAGTGAATGGCCATTGTCGTTGTGAAAAGTGGTTCATTAAAAATCTAGAAATTTGAGTTGAAAAGCCATCACCTCTCGACGTGAGCACCCTTTGATTGGGCGTTTCGGCCCGAAGACAAAGCGGAGAGCAAATTAGCTCGACTTCCGCGAAGGATCAGCCTAATCCGGTATTCAAAACGGCGACAAAGACCCACAACGAGCCACGGCAAACCCAACTGGGGCGTCGTTTCACGATCCGTCGGTGACATGTCCAAAAATTAACACCCTTAAGGTAGAGAGAAGTGCGTCCTTTCGTGGACGGGAAAAGAATAAAATTAATTAACGCCCGTTCTTTCAGGCGGGCCTTATGCTTACGCACAGCACAGGCGGTACCGGATTTCACGGCAGTCGGAGGACAAAATGGACAAGAAAATCGACGAAGAAGGATCATGCGTCGACGCAACGTTTGCATGGGTTTTAATGGTGGCGCACGATGAAACGGCTCGGGGATTTTAACTTCGCAGTTGTGGGTTTTCTTACATCCTTTTTTCCAGCGCCCTCATCGTAATCAGCCGGAATGAGATCGTTAAAACTTTGCGGCACGGATACACACCGTCCAGGCTCGCCACGTTTCCGGAAGGAAGGTTTCCTTCAAACTGCTCGGCGAAAGAAAAAAGGGCTCGCTCCGTGACAAATTCGTAGCCTTGGACGAAGCTCCTTTTTGCATCGGTCTGCGGGAACCGAGTTGCTTGTAATTCACCTAGGTGTCACTGCGGTGATTCAATTAATAATAAAGACTTTTGGCATAACTTTGGTTAGAGTTGAGTTTTTTTTCCAACATTATCCTGCTACAGGCGCATTGTAAAACGTAATGAAGTTGACGCAAAACACCAACTTGTAAAAAAAAATTCAAAAAAGGGTACACATACAGTACAGTGTAGTTGTCTGGTGAGATAAGGTGTACAATTCTAATGCTAAGTATTAGCCCAAACAAAGTCTGGAATTGCTTATTGTGTTAATAAAATGGCTGTCAAATGCGTTGCACTGATGATTTATTTTCACTTAGCTAGATGAAAGGGGTTTTTTCTTTGAAAGTGCAACACACTTACTTGTATTTAGTGATAAAACTTTCTTTAAAGTGAATGAGGTTTTTTCTGAAATTCAGTTAGCTGCTTATTGTCAATTCCATGGATAGAATTTCTTTCACAAAATAAACATCCCGAAACGCACCATTTACTCGTTTCATTTTTTACGAAAAGAAAGTTCAGTTTTATTAGACTTTTTGTTTGCGTTTTTATGTTTTTTTTGTCTCTGTCTCTTGTCGATCTGTTTTTCCCAGTGTTGCTATGCACGGTCAAGTTTTTAACCTTGTAACCTTAGGGTCCATGTTGGGAGCTTTGGGGGTCGTGATCGGTTGTTCTCAACCGGAGAAGCACAGTTATAGATTGTGATCATCTTCTGTGATGCTGCGCAACGCTTGGTTGGCGCGTCGACAGTAAATTCCTGTGAGTAAAGTACACGCAATGCCCGAACGTCCAAAAGAAGGACTCCTGGGAAGTGTGGCCTGTGGCTTCGGTGATCTTTCAGCTTCGGTCCCTCTGTGTGCCGAATACCAAGCAGGCATGCTTCGTTACAATTCCACGACACATCTTCATAGCCCTTGTGTCCACAAGTAAGGGTTCTCATTCTTCTTCGCTTGGCGTAAGAATTTCACTATTTGTTGGTAATTCGTTTTCAATTATTAGAGTTTTTGGTTGGGTTTTTCCTTTCTTCCTTTCCACTGCTTAATGATTTCTGTGTAAGGTGTAATTATTTTACTAGTTTTTTCTTGTTTTCCTATAGTTTCACGGCCGAAGAGTGTTTCAGTTTCAGTGTGTTCCGCCATCCGCTTACCAACAGAAAGTGAGCTTATATTACAGCATTCGATTGCATCTGATGCAACAACTCTGGTCAGACGTCAGAGCGATGCTTCTGCCCTACCCACGCGAAGAAGTATTTATTGGTTTTCCCGCCTTTTTCGCCATCTTTTTACATCGCTGTAACAGAAGTGCTATGTATGTGTTTATACCGCTTACTAGAATCTGGAGAGGATGGTAACAAATTCAATTATTTTCTGATTTCCTTTCGCTAACCTTTTTTTTAGTTTTAATCTCTAACGTTTGTAATCCATTCGGTTTGCTTTGTATTGCCCTAAACTCATCATCGGTGACCAGCGTATGGGTAAGTAACAGTTTTGGGTTTGTGCATACATTGCTCCATCGATGATTTGTTTTGAAACATTTTTATTTTACATTACGAACTGAACGAGAAGTTATTGCAGGTCAGAAGAAACGGTGTGTTACAAAATGGTACTACTAAACGTATTGAACTAATTTTTGTCAACAAAATCCCGCCACTGTTGCGGTCGGGCCTTTAGCGTTAGTCTCGTGCTATCGTCTCTTCGACCGAACGATAGAAAGTAACTGATTTGACGCCGACTATCTCCCGCCCAATGAAGCTCTAATACTTAATTTGAGTTACTATTTACAGACAGTGTTCGTCCTGCTTGAGTCTACGGGGTAGCGGATTTCGTGGACGATGATTCGGTTTCCGTCTACGCGTCTTCCAATGAGCCTTTCCTTCATGAACCTTCGTTTGTGGCCGGTTTGTGGTGGACTCACTTTTACACTCGCTCGGTTGTCTTATGAAGTGAATATGAATTTCCTACAACGTCACTGCCGGCATGAATCAATCCCTTTCACAGCACAGTCCCAACTCTAGTGGGAACGGGCTGTCTGGCACAATGCCAGCGATTTAGCATGATGGTGGCGCCTCTCAAAAAGGGCGAATTTTAAACTCCCGATCCTTGACTCCCGGCTTGAGGCGCGCCCTTGATGCACATTTGCAAGTTGCTCCAAATTTATCCATTATGTAAATGTTCCTTTTGTTGGGCGAGAAAATTTCTTAACCAACACTTTCCGAGAGGCTCCAGCAACTTCTGTGCTTCTGGATACCACCAAAAATAAAGCAATATTCTTTGCAAAAAGTGATACAATGGAGCGCAGGAGCGCATTCGTCATTTGCGTTCGAGTTGGGCGAAGATTGTTTCTAGAAAAGTTTCCACACCATTACGGTGTCTGGACCCGATTCGCGATTTCGGTGGCGACACCCGATTGGCCCCATTTTTAAACCATTCACCCAGTACCTTCGAAGGGGCAGAGCCCCACAAGACCTCTCTCTCAAGGGGCCCGTTTGGCGTCAATTACCCGAAGCCGCGGGGATTCGAAATGAAGTGCAAAGCGAACTGTAAATTGTACTTTTGATGAGCTTTTCATAAACCGTACATCATTGTTTCGTCACGATGGGGTTTCGAGCGCCGAGTTCTTCAAATTGAATCCACTTTTTTGGCGCCAAGAAGTGTTAAGAATTGGCAGGAACAAAAAAAGACGGCGATCGAAAGCGAAAGAGTAACACAGTTCTGTGTCTACTTTCATTTTCACTCGCCGCTCCCAGCCACGCCCGGTGGGTTGTAAAACTTTGGGTCCCAATCGGGCGAACTTTTGCCCGGCGAAGGGCAAAATGTGCACGAGATGTAGGAGGCTGATTATGAATTTCCCGGCAGCCCGGGCAGTTTCGCATTTCTTTCGCCCGAGCCGCGATGAATTCGGCCCTTCTAGCCGGGAGTCACTAACAAAACTTTGCAGCCAGCACGTGTCACCGAGACGGGTGGGACAAAAAAAGTGGAAACGACACGGTGAGAAAATGTGAAAAGAATGGAAATCATTCTGAAGCGCTTTTCATTTTACAACACGCGGTGTGCTCAATTGCTGGGTGGCACTTTTCTTTTTTGGTTTTTGCTACGAAATTGGAATTGGGTTCGAATCGATTTTATGCATTCGGGCACCGGGTGCGAGAGAATTCAATTTGCGCGCTGAAACAGAGGATCATTTAACTTTAATGCAGATCGGTGTACTGTCAGCGATTCATAAATGAGTGACTGTTGTGAGTGCGGCTCGAGGAGTTTCACCGGCGCTCGCCCGCCGTTTGCATAATTAACGGCTGGTTAATTGTGATAAGCTTCAATTAAGCGTTAATCCCCGCGTTGACCGCGTTCGAAAGGTTATGTACGCACCGACAGGAGAGTGCATTCGCACTACAATGCGCAAAGTACTTGCACTGTTGCATTGTTGGAAAGGATCCCTAGCTTATTGAACTGATATCCAAATCGCTTCTGAAGAGGCCCAAAACCGCTGCTTTCAAAGCGAATGTTTCAGAGCACGTTTTCTAAAATCAATCGCTCGCTCAATGAGGCTCACACGAAATATATTAAGAGTTTCTCATCAAACAGAGTTCGGGTTCGGCTTCATCAACCTTGGACCGGCACAGGTCCACCGTGAAGAGCGACCGAACATGTTCCGGCGCTTGAAACGGCAATGCACAAAAGGGTCAGCTTGAAAAAGTGGCTGACCCAGCTTCGGTGATGATGTTCGGTTCATTATCTGACTTTTGACCCACTCGTTTCGTTCACGGCGAGTGTTTTAGTGCTCTCCGCACCAAGCCCAGGGTTCGATGCATTATTAACGCACCCGAGCCGCGTGGTAAAATCGAATCCTGGCAAAGGAAGCACTTACAACGGCCGGCAAATTGCACTTGCTGTGGCACACGTGATGGGGTTTAACATCTCTTTGACCATAAAATAGCTTTCGAAACGGAGGATGGCGTAGTGTTTCATTAAAACTCCATTGGCCTCATTCACCACCCTTTTGTGGACTTCCGACCCGGAGGGGTGTTTAATTTACCAATTTTTTGGTTAAAAAAAGAACCTCTGGCTGATGGTTCAGTGTTGCAACATTTTCTCTCTCTCTCCTTGTGTGAGTTAACATTTGTTTTAAATTTCGCTCCGTTGTTTTGTAGTTTTATTCATTCGATTACCGAGCGCCCTCAGCCCCTCAGCTGGGTCGTTGGGTGAAAAGTTTGGCCGTTTGTTTGCTCTGTTTCGCTGGCGAAGGCTTTTGCTGCCCGCTTCGGCCATTTATCTGGCCTTTTGCATTTCCGGCAATTTCGCTTTCTATTTTTAACGGCCACCCCACACGGTTTTTGTCCTTAACAAGGCGTACATACACACCGGAGCCATGTTTGATTAATTCATCGGCAAGTACAGCAGCGCAGCTCTTCAATAATGCTGGCCCCGGGTGCCCCGATGCACCGATCCGTGGCCTTTGTTGTTGCCGCCCTGTTTAAGCTCTCGATTTATTTACACGTGACCGAAGTATTGGATGGCTGGCCCTGTTGGCCGTTATTTTTACCGATGTTTCCGTTCGATCTGTTTTCATTTGTTGTTTCGCCGCTCCAGAATTCGATATTGGCCTTCTTTGGCCGAGTTGTCCGGTACCGGTACCGGGCAACGAGTTAATTTATTTAATAGGCTCGGCTTGGTAGCATCGCACGACCCACGGCCCAGGCCCACTGGGTCGTAAAGCCGGTTTCCGGAAATGGATGATTAGTTTAGCAGTCCGTTTGCTGCGTGATTGAACGATCGACTGAAATATTTATTTCTCTTGATCCGTTGCACGTTCCGAATGTCCGAAGGAACACGGGACAAGTCGAGCAAGTCCACCACCAACAACACCACCGACACGAGGTTTGAAGTGAAGGCTTTAAATGGAAACAAATAGCTACTTATTTACAGAAAGGATACTCTTGTCCGCTCACGGTGTTCACGTTTTTCGCGTTCGCCAATACCCGACACTGTTCGGATGAGAGCACACACGTCACGAGAACGTTCGATTTTCTAGTCACATCGCGGTTCAAGATGCGCGCGGTCCAAACAAAACTCTAGCCACCATTCCGGTCCGGAGTGGTTATCCCTGTTTGCTGGCTGGCTCGTCGTTCGGTCGCACCCAACCGGCATCTGCATCCTTCGTCTCGGCGCTGATTAACTCCGATCCCGTCACCGCCGTCCATTAGGCATAGCTCGACTTCAGCAGATAGGACAGTATCACGCTGGGGAAGAACAGACACTCCAGCAAGATGGCGGACAGTTGGGCCGTCGCCGCGGCGCCACTCGTTTTTCGGCGCGATATGGCGGCCGTATTATCGCCTGAGAAGAAAGAATTAGAACGACGCACTGGTATTACTTATGGCTGTCGGATTGCGGGGTTTGTCCTTGAAAATTAAATCTTCAAAAAAAAAAACACTATTTAAAATTGTAATTGATGCGCATCCTTGGAAATGATTAAATCGATTAGAATTATGTGCAAATAACCTAGCAATGGGTATATGAACAGAAGGGTAAATTAAATAAAGATTCAGTTGTTTCATTTATTTCCAACCTTCAATTAGTGCATCTCCATCTATACGAATTCATAAGACTTTATGCTACAGTTTCGAAGATAATTCAACAGTATTTATTTTGGCGTTAGCTAACATCACGAAAGGACGCTGTACAGGACGCATCAGAATCTTCGCTGGCCGCCGAGCGGTGCTGGCCTGCAACAGTCATCACAATCGGTGTAGACTCAATAACAGCGGTTTTTGCAGTTTTGCGCAAACAACGTTGAACTACACTACTTGACAAAATGATACTCAACGAAACTGCGTAAAAATATTGAATAATGTTTAAGGCGAAATTGACGATAGACGCCAGTTGATTGACTTCCTTTAGATCAGTGCCCTACGATTGACCTAGAACTTTGATGCCACCACATTAATCGATACGAATTCCTTTCGTCGGTGTGTTTAACGAATGAGTTTCTGAGCGGCACACATTCACCCGAGCACTATCGAGCGGAACAGCTGGTCCACTGTCTTATCAGTAATTGCGACCTGCATTCGAGGCATCCTCGAAGTATTGCTCATCCAACTCCATCAGTCAATAGCGTGCGGTGTTGGGAACAGGTTCTCAGTGGAATATTATTTGAAGTTTAGCGATTTTGTGCCGTTGAGTTGAGGCAAAGTTGTGAGTGAGCATGGCAAAGTCAGCCTGGTTTGTACTATGTGGCGTCCTGATAGTGTTGACAGGTAAAAAAGTGAACCGGAAGAGGGTCTGAATGCAGCTTGTACCGATGGTTTCTTCCCTTTCTCGCGTGTAGTGGTCAATGGATCACCGGTCGCGAATCCCGAGTCGTCGGAAGAGTCGGAAGAGACGAAGGAAGCGCTGCGAGAGATGCAGGAACTGTGCCGCAACAATAGTGGTTCCGACCAGGCCTACACGAATGTGGTGGAAGAGGTCACGAAAACTATGGTTTGCTTCGCGAAATTCGACTTCGAAACGTTCTTCGAGGACTTCGACCAGTTGTCCAACGAGACGCGTACCACATTCTTTGACAAGTGAGTTTCGGAACAAAATGTACCGCATCCTTGTGGACATCTTATCTAATGAGAGCACCGGGGGTTTTCGTTTCCTGTCTGGTAGCTACTGTCCAAAGCTTCGGTCGGCCGTTGCGTGCAAGAACGGGCTGATCACGGCTGTAAGACCGTGCCTGGATGAGGACGACTTCGGCATTGTCGAGGGACTCGTGGGCATCATACCGGACGCGGTGGAGTTGTTGTGCAAAAATAATGGAGAGATTGTTTTCAGTAAGTGACGGTGGAACCATTTTGTAGTCGGCACATTCTGGTAATGTTTTGTGTTCCATATGTTTGCCGTAGAACTGGAAGACGAAGACGTCCTGGAGTGCGCCATAAAGTCGATGGACCAGTTCATGGAATGTGGCAATGCCGTCATGAACATGGCCGAATCGTGGGAACTCTCCCATCTGACGCAGGAACAGTGCGGGTAAGTCTGATGACCAGGTTTACGTTACGACGGCACTTACGACACTTACTCTGCTTTCAGGGTTGTAACCGATTTGCGGAAGTGCTTTAAGGAGAAGCTGGCTGTTTGCAAGGCACCGGACCTAATCAGCATCTACGATCTCTTCCACAACGCCCTGATCCGTATGACACCGTGCCGTAATGTAAGAAGGAACACCGAGTGTGTGCCGTTTCCGTGTCAGTATTAATGTGTTCCCCATCTATCTGTCTTCCAGTACGTGGAACAGCCGAAAGTCACTATGATTGATAACAACGCGATTAACGAGGTCTAGGCGGACGAATCGCAGGGGAAAGTCCCCCTAGTTGTTTGCAAGTGAGGCCAAGGTCGTATGATTCGCGTTCAGTGCAGTTTGTGGTGTAATAAAAATATGTTTACTTTTGCACACCAATTCCGGGTGATTTTTTTTTTGGGAACATTGATGACCTCTGTGCAGCGGGTTTTGTAGTGCATTGCGAGCAGCAGTTTCAGTGGGACTCCCTTTTTCAATCAAAACAATTTCGAAGATGTAACCTTGATCCGACAGTAACAGTGTCTGTCACGCATAGCGCAATGATAACAGTTTCCAAATTAATTGAGTCCAAAAGCAAATAAAACATGGCATTATTTTGTACATTGTTTTTAAATCTAGATTAAAGAACCAATTGAAAAGTCGAAGAATTTTTAAGGTAGCGTGTAGTGCGAAACCGGAAGTGATTTATAAAGATGTCGGCTTCCAACACAAAATTGTTTCATCGTTGTTGACAAATGACGATAACTGCTCTTTCACAAAAATCTTCAACTAAGTGAATTTCGTTCCGCAAACAGTGAAAATGTCTAGCTGAAAGCTTCCGCCATGCCATGGTTGAATCACGGCGTCTTGTGCAGCCCTGAGGCAAGAGATTGGCCATTTCACGAAAACCAGTTTCATGCCGGTTGTCTTCCTGACGACGGTATCGCACGGCAAAAAAATGACCTTTTCAGAACAACTTCCGCCATCTGCGCGCCGTCGGGCCACTTCGAAAACTGGCACGATAAAACTGATGGAACAAAATAAAAGCTTTCACCCCGAGGCCACGTTGCGAGCCCACACCCCCCGGCGAGACGATGTCGATCGTCGAAAGTTTAATGCAAACTACGGTGTACGGTGCTCAGGGTTTGCAAATGCATCTGCCGACGGGCGTAGACATCGGGATGCAACGCGAAAACTTTCTAATGCACATTGAAAACTTTCACAAAACATTCGCCATTATACTCCGTGACGTCGTGCGTCATCGGCGTCTGTGGAGCTCGGGAGTGGTTCGGAGACTGACGGCTACTAAATGGTTGCCTTTGGCTGAAGGAGTCGAATTTCGTGAAGCTCGTCCGTGGCGAACAAAAAAGTCACGCTGCTTGGAAGTATGCTGATGAGAGATTCGAAAATAAACAAGTGATTATGCGAGCAAATACATTTCACTCACACCGAGCCGCGCCTGACCTATCCGTCTCCGGACCCGTGCGTTGCCGAACGGAACTTCTTTGCCGTCCGAAAGGGGTTCCCTGGAGGAAAACGGCCACACAACTAAGATGTTAGTGAGTGCAAAAACCAAATTCTCAAAACTTTCACCACTCGGCCGCTTCGCAAGACACTCGAGGTGGCTTTTTGGGCCGAGCATAGTAGCATGGCCAAGAGAGCGGCTGGCGAGACACATTTCACTAATCAATCACTCGCCCTCCACTCCACTGATTCATATCCTTCAAGAGCTTTTCGGCAGCGTGATTCATGATTTCGTGAGTGAAGTTTCCGTTCGTTCCCCGGCTCTGGGTTCTGGGTTGTTTTTCTGCCGGTCTTTAAAACTCCACAAATGGCCGCAGCCATTTTGGAGTTTCGAGCACTTTTGGCGCGAACGGAGCTGGGTGCCCCGGACATTGTCTTTCGCGTGGATTGGGTTCGGGAAGTACTGCCGGTGTGAAAGGGAATATTTAAAATGATAAACGATCATGCCGGAGATGTCTATTATCACGTTTTTTTTGGTTGTTAATTTTTTGGCAACGATCAATCCTTCGCTCCTACGTGCTGGAGGTGCTCGATGACGGTGCTACGAAAAGCAGTCTTAGAACCATCATTTATTTGGCCATTTTTTCTTCATTGAATTTAGTGGAAAGTGAAGGAAGAAAAATGGTGGTTGGTTTGGTGAAATTTCTCGAGTAAAACTCAAATTTGGACAAGTCTACGAATACTGCATGTGAAAGGGAACGGCTAGGACTTAAGTGGTCTCCGTTGGGACATGCACGCTTAAGTGGAATGGAACCATTTTCGCGCTCAAGAAAAGAAGTAGAATTCATAGAAGAAGAAACAAGTGCTAAACTGCAAAAGTGGAACTGCTGTACGACATTCGTTCGAAGTCCGTTTGAAGCGCACTGTTTGAGGGGGGGAATAGCCTGTGCCAACTTGCTCTGTTGGCGCCATTTTAAAGGAAGGTGCAGTTTATTTTTAGTGTTTCTCGTGTCAGTATTTTTTCGAACCGATCACGGCGTTTAAAAAGGCAAAATGATTGATTACTGGCCGGATGAGTATCTTAATCTGTTCGCCGCTCCGTCGTCATTCCGGCGCGAGCCGAACGTATGCGAGCGAAAATCCGCTTCGGATGTGATCCGCAGTTTGGTGCTAGCCGTTTTACTAATGTTTTTTTTCTTTATTTAGTCCACTCTTTTTGCTCCAAAAAAACGAACTCACTGAGCGGCTGACGGGCACATTTGACGGGTTTCCACTAAATGTTCGTTTGAGAAGCCGGAATACCCGGATCACCCGGAAGGACACCTTCAGCGGTGACATCTATCCCGCTACCGAAGTGGGTCAACAGCTTTGCGAGCACAGTGCTCACAGAGTTGCGAAAGCGATGGTGATGAGTGCGCGAAAACGGAATCTGGCCACCAGCCAAAGGGCTCGTCTATTTTTCCGGACGATGGGCCAGCTTTTAAAACGTTCCCGCATACCGGTTTATTAATTTCATGTTCGAAAGCGCAGATGATTTATCGATTCGCCGTTGAGTGCGCTAGCGAAGATAGATTAGAAAGCATCTGTCACGATCGGCAAACATTTAGTATAGCCGGGGAGAGATAATTTTTTTCACCCTACGCTGAGTGCCTATCAAATGGTAAACGTTATCGGGGCAGATTGAAAAAAATGCTTCCTGGAAGCGTTTCATGTTTCAGTTCTTACTCCAAATTGTTGATTTTGTGTATTCGGAGCCTTCATTGCGTAACGGTTTCGATGAGTGATTCGATGCTCTTTGAAGTGGTGGCCGGTTTGGGATAAATTTACTAATAAGTTATCAAACAAGGCAGTATTTAAGCACCTTTATTTCAATTAGTTTTGTTACGCTGAATAGTAGGATAAAATGCTTGATGAAACACTGCTTATGATACATTGTAAAACAAGTCGGTTATTTTAAAACTTTATCCTGTGTTTAGCCAAATGAAATGATTACTTGACAAAGCATAGTCTAGATAGAGTTAGTTTGTTTCAATGCTAAGTGATGCAGCAACTACACGGTTCTTTTCAACTTTCTCTGAACGGGTTGATAATTGATTTATTAATTTTATTTTCACCAGGACGCCGAGGTGCCAAAACATGCATCAGAAATGCTTGCATCCGTGAGAAGATAAAATGGTACTGTGGCTCTAAGCGTACGAGCAAATGGCCTAAAAAATTGACAGACCAGTACTTCAAACGTAGGTTGAAGCGCTTTGTAAACAGGAAACAAAGTACATCGTTCCCCTAGTTGTGCACTAGAAGTCCACTGTAAGGCGCAATTGTTCGCATGCTGCTGTGAACAAACGTTCGGTGGCCTTCGAAGAGGCAGATTGGCCGACCCATAATCACGGACCGTATGTTTAGTTAATGAATGCATGTTTGCCGCCATCGCCGGTGCCTGTTTGAGGTGGCTCCTTAAGCAATTTGCAGTTGCATCCACAACTCGGCCCATCGGGTGTCCCTTTTTAATGTGATTCGTCAATTCGTTGCACACCAGCCCCGAGCGCCTGGACTGGCTGATCTGGATAGTGCCTTGACGCGTTGGAAAGTGAAGGAAGTATTAAACACCATTCACTCACGAACCGCTCCCCACTTCACTTGCAGGCGACGTGGATTCACGCCGCCCGTCACGCACGGACACCGGCAGCATAACGCTGACGACGACGGCGACGACGACGACAATGATGATGATGATGATAATGATACTGACGATGATGGTAAAAGCTCATTCAGTATGTTAATATGCGATTCCGGGAGTCACGAACGAGCCACGGACATTCGTCGGGGGCCGGGCGGTGGAACCGCAACCCCTCAAGCGGGCACCTGGAGGTTGACCGACGAATCGTCCTTTCGTGCCGTTCCGTGCCGGTGAAACGATGTAATGGAACCCTTTGGAAACGGAGGGCCTACTTCCGTGGCCGTCGTGTCCTGTCATAAGACCGGCGCTGACCATGCTAACCGCTCGGTCAGGTGCTGCTGGACGACCCCTACCCTCTGGCTGCCTCGTCCTGGTGCCGTCCTACGCGCAGTTGCTGTCACAGGACCCTGGCGCCTTGCGCGAGAACGACGGGAACGTGATTGCAATGGAAATTAAAAAGTATAACGCCAACGGAGATAGACCAAACCTAACGACGGTCTGTGTGTGTGTGTGTGTGTGGTTAAATGTCCTTTGCATCCTGCCCTGGCCGCACCGACTGCGCACGCAACCCAAGAGCACGCACCGCAGCTGGAGGGACCGGGCAAATTATTATTATTCCACTCAGCCGGAAACGGACGAGATGGAATGAAATTTGATTAACCTGGCCCAGGAATGAATAATTTAATGAGCGGCCCGTTCCCTCGTTCACCGATCCTGCGTTCCGTACCGTACCGCCCGAGGGAGTAGCAAAGCGGGATTGGAGTAAAAATATGATTCCCTTTTGATGGGTGTCGCTATCACGATGGCCCGGCCCCAGAAGATGGGCTGGGCAAGTGAAATGATGAGCATGTTACACTAATAAATATTAATTTGCCACAACGCCGAGCCGTCCAACCGCTTGAGACGGGATTTGTAAATCCGGCTTACGGCCACTGCACTTGGGTGGGATTAGCGGAGGGATGATGCCGTCTGACCGAGGACTAAACTGGCTGTTGCTGTCATATTCTCACACCTACAGAATAATTTTATTTATTTACTTATTTATTTATTTATTTATTTATTTATTTACTTATTTATTTATTTATTTATTATTTTTTTTATTTATTTACTTATTTCATTCTTTACTTTTTTAATGACACACAATTCGTGTATTGTCAGAAAAACGTTTTGATGGCTCGAATCAGACTGGCACTGAGGGTTTGGCATGCATTCCATCCACACTCTCTGGCAACAGCAGAATGCCATTCGGAAACTGTAACGAACAGTGTTCGTTTCACATGAACAGCTACGTTACACTGGCGGCGGAAGTTCCGGCTGAATTTCTAAAATCTACATTCCCGTTCACATTCCCACCTAAACCCTACACCAACGGAGGGATTATTTTTGCCCGCACTCGCACCGTATCTCGTACTAACGGTGCACCATTCCAACGCGGCAATCACCCGGTTCCGGTGAGGTGATTCGTGAATATTGCGCCGTAATGAGCGCAATGCTCGATGCATTTTAATGCACCGCTGCATCGTGCGCCCGAAACATTTGAATGCGCCCGTTCATGTGTGCATTGCATGCGGCTCAGCCCACCGACATTCGATGTGTCGACATTCGAGTCCCACAATTTTACTTTCTGTCACCATCGCCGCGCGGAGTGCGAAAATCACGAGACGGAAACTGAAATATACGTGCTGCGTGTTTGATTATATTTTACAGGCATTGGCGATGTTGCCGAGACGGATATAAGCGGATAGGAATCAATGAGACGGGAGATTGCGTCAGCCAACATCGCCACATTCTTTGTGTAAATTGCGCTGCAAAAACAAAAGGATAATAGTTTCATCTTTCGTGGTCGATTGAGTTGTGAGCTTGTTGGATGCACCAATTTGTACGTCATCAGCGTGAGTAAGCATGAATGTAAATGTGTGGGAAACAACTTTAGTTCCCGCGAGAAGCTCCAATCAGAAAGCGGCGGTTCAGCCACGGCACGCAACATTAAAAAATAATGATCTCTCGTAAATCTCGACACTTGTCACAACGAAACACTAACCACGGGTGGTAGCATATTTTAATTTCAATTAGCCATCCCCGTCGATCGGCCGGGCTACGCTCCCACGTGCTTTTGGAAGGCTCCGCAAACGGATCCTTGGTACCGTAAAATTACCACCCAGAAAAGGGATCGCGCGAATCGCTTGAAAGTAAATAAAATTTAAGTGCTTCATAAAATGTTTCGCAAAACCCATCCACAGAGCAGAGCGGTCGCACCTCACCGCGGTGGCCAAAGTGAGTGACGCTGGAGTTTCGGGCGATTTTTTCTTCATGCAGTTGGCATTGTTTTCCGAGTGGTCCCTTAGAGTAGTGTCCAACGAGGGAGCGAACAGGGAACGATAATTTTTGGGGAAGTTTATTTATTTGTTTGCTGTCGTTCTGCTCGGTGACTTAATTTATAAACTGACGCCGACGAAAAAGGAACATCAAGGAAACGCTGCGTTCCTGGCCACACAGCTCCCGGCGTTCATGCTTTCCGCGGGCGCGATGCTGAAACGGCTTTATGTGGAGGTGCTTGACGTTGGTTTTTCCTTCTTCGCTCGCTCGGTGCCATCGAAAATTCAATCAAACTGCACAGCCACAGTGTTTAGCGCCGGGAGACCGGCCCGCTTTCGGCCGTCTGCCCAACTTCCCACCGCGCGTGAACGGAAAGCCATCAAATTTAATTTCCTAAGTTTAATTTTTATGGACTGCCACTTGCTGCAGTACGCGCTGCTTGAACGCTTGTCATTCGGTCATCGACTGTAATTGGTTTTCGGGGCTACCGAGCGGCTGTACAGTTTATGTTGGTTTAGGTTCTTTTTTCGCTCGCGGTCGTTGTTCGCCTCGCAGCCTCACTGCCCGTGGAGAGCGTTCGCGTGGCCAAAGCCGAGTGGGCCATAAATTGAGTTGATCTCGATTTATGGTCACGAACCAACGGCACCGGGCGTCCTGCGACACTCCACCCGGTCTAGCTGAGGCGTGAGGCCAACGAAACAATAAACGTTTGCGTCGGTTAGCTTTCGATCTATTGGTTTTTGCAGGCATCCGTCGGGCCATTTGGTGTCGGTTGAACCCGTTGTGTCTGATTTTCTTCGAAGCCGTATTTCGGACGCCACTTTAGGAGC
The DNA here is from genome assembly GCF_943735745.2 of Anopheles bellator. NCBI lineage: Eukaryota > Metazoa > Arthropoda > Insecta > Diptera > Culicidae > Anopheles > Anopheles bellator. The sequence goes on from NC_071285.1 coordinate 37,953,792, forward strand.
TCGGCAGCGGGAGAGTTGAGACACCTCAACCAAGTGGCCGCGTTGTTTTGTGAGTCCTTGATGAAATTAATCCGCCGAGAAGTGCCGTGCGATAAACCGATTCCGCGGGAGATTATTTATTTCCATCGCTAGATCGCTCAATAAATATTGCGAATCAACGTGTTGCTTGTAAGCGTTACGCTCATTTCGCGCCATTTTGGTCTCGAAAATTGATGAATGGTTCATTTCTTGTGAAAGACAAGTGGAGCAAAATTGTGAAGCCATTCAAGCGGGCCTCACCATGCCTTCGTCCTAGCCTTACACGAGTGTGTCAGTGGAAAGACTACAAAATGAAATTTTCATCGGGGACTCATTCACCCAAATCGTCAATAGTTGATTGGAAAATGAAACCATAAACTGCGCGCTCAGCTATCTTTTGGAATAATGCCCTGAGTCGAACAAACGTACCAGGAAATATATGGTTTAACATACAGGCGTCGTGCCCAAGCGGGGTCCAAAGGAACATTACCGAAAGCCTCCCCCGGGGTATCAGTTTCCAAGCTTCGTCAGCAGTAACATCCTTGATTTCCTGGGTTCCCGAATCGTCGAATTCCGTTGTGGGTTCGGATTCGAAAGTAAAAAAATAATTTCAAACAGAACCGCAGCCTGTAGAAAAAAGTTACAAAGTGGGCATCTCGCTTTGCACTTCCATTGTTGGGAGAGAAAATTGCTTGCGGGTGAAAGTTTCCGCTTCATTTTCCGCTTTAGTTCGATTCATAATTTAGCCACACCAGAGACCAGTCGGGGTAACTATCTTTGTCGTTTTGGGGAATAGTTTTCGTTTGCGGCTAGCCTTTTACGGAGGATGCTTTCGGCATGCATGCACCCGATGCTGTGCTCAATGTGGAGTCAGTTTTGTTAATCCGATAGCAACTCAAAATTGAAATATGAATGCGTTTTTTGACGCTTTAGAGTCATATATGAAATGGTGTCATTCTGTTCTATATGCTGATTTGGACGTAGGGAATCATTGAAAAGTAGCTCAAAAAGGGCTCACCAAAGTTTTCTCGTCTATAACTTGGGCAATTGTTTTGTAAAAAAACGATGAAAATTATTGTTTTTTGTCCCAATTTAATGATCGTTGCGTCGTCGCTTGTTGACTGTGTTTTGTAGTGTGGCACCTTTCCGACACACCGTGGCTGAGTTTTGAACATTCCAACGCGAATCTATCAGAACGGCTACTAGTAAATCATTTCGCGACAGTAGCAAAGAACCCACTTCACGAATTGCTTCCAAAAAACAAAAAGATATTCCTGACAAACCGGAACACGGCACGGAATCGATTCTGGCTCGCCCCTAGCGTTGCGGTACAATGTAGCCGAAGAGAGAAAACTTTTAATTTTTCTCGACTTTACAAAAAGTGCTTTCCTCGGTGGGTTGTGATTCCGGCACTCCTGGCCCCCCGGCGGGCGCGGTACTGTGCAATCGAAGTTTGGCAAAGAAGTTAAGTGCACCTTTCCGTGTTCCGCAAGCTTCTCCGGGAAGCTAGTTTGGGAACGCCGCCCAAAAGGATCGGCGTCAATCGGCGGCACCAACCGACGAATTTTACACCGAGAAAAGTGGCTACCGATTCGGACCGAGCGGGGAACCTCATTTTTTGTTGCTCCTTCCCCGGGCCGGAAGATCAATTTTGGAGCAAAAAGTTTACGCCGGCGTGGCGGTGATGGCCCGAATCAATATTGACTTTGGCCGTTGCGAAACTTTCGTTCGGCTCGCGGCTCGTGCATTATTGTTATTACTTTCATAGTTTCGCCGCACTGATAGTTACCAGCCTGGCCCGAGCGCATCCCTTCCGGAAGCCGGCCATTTCCGCCCAGATCAGGCGTTCTTTGGCGTTTGTTGAGAAAAGTTTTGCGCTCCCTCGGGGAAGAATCGCTTACACCACCGGAGCTCTGGATTTATCTTGGCCACCGTGCGCAGGATCACTGAGGGACGATATCCAAGGTGGAGTGCACAACTTTTGAACACGTGGGCAATGCGTACAGAAGTTCCTTCGCTTTTGCTTGGGCCAATTCGGACAGAAAAGGTAGGCAACAGAAAAAAAACCTTGCACAGCTCGCCTCCGGTTGAAACATAAAATATTGCTCGTCTCCAGATATCGGTTTTCCGTTCGGCGAAATTATTAGCCCCGTCGTGGCGGACACTAAAGCGCTCGTTATCCGCCCGGAAATGGACCCATCAGGCCGGCCTGTCCGGCCACCATGTTGGCGTGTTGGCTTCGCTGGCACAGTCAGCTTAACGAAACAGCCAGACCCTCATCCTTACAACTTCACTGGACAGGGATGTGGCATTATGGACCAAATGATTGCGATTCCCCGATTCGCGCAGCTCGCAAACGGCCAGTTTCGGCAAGTTTCCAGGAATGTCAGATTGCGATGCCGCTACGCCGATGGTAGATAGCACACTTCCGGTAGCCCACATGTCCTAGTGTGTGTGATGGATGATCGACAGCAGAAGTAAGCTCTCCATGCTCCCGTTTGTGTCCTGGGCACCGTGGCTGCCAGGATCGCCAATCATGACGCAATTTTATGGAAAGGTAATCCGCTTACTTTTAAATCCTTCTCCGTTTTTTGTTCCCCGCCCGCTCCAGGCTTAGCTCGACTGCATATTGCCAACGGGGACCGTTGCGGAGTCCGGTTTTGGGACTTTCGAGAACATGTATCACACTACCGGATCGGCATCGTACGATGATCTGTTTACGACAAAACGATGAACCAATAATTGAATCCTGGAACGAAATCTTCTCCCGGAAAAAAGGGACACGGTATGTGTGCGACTTCCGGGAAGGCTTCCGGGGCGCATAGCCTTCGCTTGTTGACGACGATGGCGTAAATGTTGACATTACGATTACGGTGCTCGTGCCGAACCGGGTTTGTAGAATCGGTGGTTCGCGGAGCGACTGGTGGCAAGATGGGCAGAATGCCAAAAGTAATTATTATTTGTACATTATTAGAGCGGACTGGGCCGCATTAAGCACCAAGTGAAAGTATGGCACTCAAGTGGATGCGCTGTCAGGGTACGAAAGGACGTCTTCGGCATAGAAACCGATGCATCGATTGGATGACCTTCGAATTAATTTTAAAGTGGCTGAACTTTTAATGTGCAGTTTTTCAAAATGGTTGAGAGCGGGGTTAGGGTTTCGTTTCAACTTGGAACCTTTTATCTTATCACAAACATCTGCTTCTAATTACGGGGCAACAAAATGCTCCATGCTCCTCGGTACTCCAGTATTGGTGGCCTCGACGTCGGTACGATGATAATTCCTTCATTTCCGAGACCCCGCGCAAGTTGGGGAGCACACCCGACCGCACTTCAATTAACCTTCGCACCTGGCGGGGAATGGAAATTAAGATTCGCCGCGTTTACCGGCCATAAACTGTAGAAACCGATTTCCGGTCGGCTGCGGACGGTCGACCGAAATGAGAACTCCGCACGCAAACCGATCGTCGCGGAAAGTGTATCGCGGAAACGATCCTGTGACTTATCTACCGATCTAAGCACACACACACACTGTACCGGATGTCACACCGTGTCCGGACTTCCGTCGCAGCGCGGTTCGCTAGCCTTCGTCGCTGGTCACGGGAAAAACCGTGGCCCGTTGTCCTTCTTCGGGGCGCCTGAAGTTAGGCAGCACGCCCAGCATCGCCCGTGGATCGTAAGTTGGCGGATTTCCTACGAATTTCGATCTAATTTCGGAACGACACCGATAAGGCCCGGCACAAGCCGGACGGATGGCCGGGAGATAGGCGGGCACCGCCACCCGCAGCCGGTATTATTTTCCAATTTGCGCTAATCGCGTTCGCGTTATGCTCGGCGCACTTCCTCTCGGCACGCCACGCGGCACTCAGTTTTTGTTTTTCAACTTACCGACCGTGCCGGAAATAGGCCTTATCCTTCCGGTCGGCCGGCAAGTGGCCGGCGTTTGTTCTTATCGCCGCTAGCGTGCCAGTCGATAATTGTGTTTCGTGGAAAATGGCGCAATTCAATAAAGTAATTAATGCGCTGTGCTTCGCGATTAGACGCGACGGCGACACGGGAGCCGCGATAAAACGAAGGTCCTGTTAAGATGCGCAGGGTGATATTAAATTAAACGGTGACTGTAGTACGGCGTGGAATGAAATTTGTCAATCGCCACCATGGTCGGTTCAGTGTTAGTTCCGGTCTTATGCAAACATTCCGAGAGACGGAGCTCGCAGCGGGGTCCTTTGGGGGTCCTTGGAAGACCAGGAACCAGCGGAGCAGGAACCGCGACAGGAAAAACACTTTCAATCTGGTGCCACACCGGTGGACCGGTGGGAATAAGAAGCTCGTTTTTGTCTTCTTTGCCTGAGCGTATGCTCTCGCTTCGGCTGCACAGGTTGTTCCGGGAACAGTGAGCCGTGTAAACGCCGTTTAAGGGCGAAGTTGGTGCCGCTTCTGCTATGCCGCCGCCATCAAACCGAACTCAAACATTGCGGCGGCCATCAGCAACTCGGTCATGCTTCGGTCATGGTTTCGTTCTGCTGCAGGACGTGGCCGGCGTTCGCTTTCGGATGGTCAATCTCATTTTGCTTAATCCGGAACGAATGTTCGTTTTAATTAAAACTTGTTGCTACCTCCGTTCCATTAGCACTGCTTTCACCAGGCAGCACCATCCACCTAACCGCTGGGCAACGGGCAACGGGCGGCCAACCCTGTGCGAAGCTGAAGCAAAATTCCGGACGTTCCTTCGGGATTTGAGGATCCGTTTAATCAACCCAACCAAGCCTCGATCCGGGTCCAGGGCACGCTGCCGACCCCGCGAAGGCAAAGGCACCATCCTCGGGCGGACGGTGGACCAACTTTTCCGGAAAACTCCCAAGCGATACAATCACCACCCATCGGCATCGTAATCATTTTCCAATTTTTAAGGTGAAAGAGCTTCAAACCGGGGGCGAGTGTAGAAATTTACTTCCGTCGATTGATTAGCAACCTACCTCCGGGGTCCGGTCGGTCGAGAACCGGAAGTTTCGGTGATTGAAAAACCAACTCCTGTAGGGCGGCCGCGGAGCAAGAACAAAAAATCGCGATCCCGAGAATCTGGGAAAACATTCCGCTTAACGGGCTCGGTGTATGGGGACGCGTAGAAATATTTCGCGATTTTCCGAAACGGTTTTCCCGCGCTTTTCCGGACGCCTGGGTTTTTTTTTCCCGTGGGCTCTCGGTTCAACGTTTGGCCCGGGACCCAGGAGTTTGGAATGTTAATAATTTCTTGTTAATGCCAGCCCATTAAGCAGCTCGTTAGGCCGGTCGTCTGTTTCGATTTTTCACCCAAAAAGTTTTCACCACGGCGCGGAGCAAAACTTTAATTTCCACCAACGGGATCCACGGAGTCCTTCCAGCGGGCTTAATGCGGTCACCATCGTTCGTTCGGTTTCGGTGATAGCGGGCGAAACGATTCTGAAGTTGCCTTGGTTTTTGCGCTCGTCTGCGCTGCATCGGAGGAATGCAGCAAACTCGTGGGTAGCCTTTTTTTTCAAAGCCATGAACCGGAAGCCGCACTCTAATGCAATTTACAAGCATTCCGCACCTTCGCCGCGGGAGGTTTTTCCATGTTTCTCGCGCGGGTCGAATGAAATTGTTAGAAGAAAGTTTCACACTCTGCAGTTCGAGTGCAGTTCGGGTGCTCGGGTTTTTTCTTAGCCACCGGCCATCGGAGAGATTCCATCGGAATGTTTGAGCGTAGAATGTGTATGCCAAACGAAAGGGTTTTTCTCCATTTTTTTTTGCATTGCACCCAACGTGCGTTACGACCCGAGGCTCGAGGTTGAGTTTGTCTTCCGTAAGGCCGTGCCCGGGAGAGAAGGTTCTACGAGTTCCAAGCGATCGGCGCTCACGAATGCAAATACTTTGTACTGTCTCGGGAACTTTCAAAAACAAAGTTCCATAAACCCTTTTCTACTTCAGTCGAGCAGAATGCAGACACTAACTTTGCTGTGCGTATCCACTTCAGCCGGCCAAGCTGGACAGCCATTTAATTGTCTGTCCTGTAACTTTGCTCGCTCCAGACAGGGTTGTCATTAAGATGACTCACTTCCAGTGCTACGTTAGCGTAAGCTCAGTGGAAACGACTGGTTCGAGATTGTTTCGAGGCCCATTTTGCATCGATTGAGTTGCAATGGCCCGATGCGTTCTGGGCAAACAACGCTGCCCTAGGGCAAAACGTCCATTAACGGAAGTAAACGATTTATTCGCTGTGCTTCCGCTTGCGCAAGCAACTGCCCCTGTTCGTGCCACGAGCGGTGGTCACGCAATCGAAGTTTCACGAAATGAGCCACGGTTTGACGCAAGGTGCGAAACGACGTGCACTTTGCCGTCGTTGCACTTCCGGAAGCGGGAGGAGCACTTTCGACGAGCATTGTGTGATTTATTCGCCCCACTCGGGCACTGGAGTGGAACAGTAAAGGTCAAATCTTGAAAACATTGTCGAGTGAAGTACTTGACTCGGTGTTGCGTCGATGTTGTATGCTGTTAATGTAATGTGAATATGTACAATGATAGGGTTGTATTTTTTCCAAGAACATGTACCGGTGACTACTTTCCATCAGATTTCCGTGGCTAAAAAATAACGAAAACCAATTTCTTCGTTTCTCGAAGTTTGCTGCATTATGAATTCTTTCCAAATTGCCCAATTGTCATCAAAGAATACTATTTGAGTATTATGCGTGATTTGCGTAATGTTTCAGGCTATTCTTAAAAACAATTTTTCGGAAAATTTTGAAAATTGGAACAAATGGAGTCGTAGATTGTATAGAGTAGGGATTACTTTATGGTTGAAGAATAAAGTGAAGTGAAGTTTAGAAGAATAAAGCAATATTTTTCGGGTTTTAAGCGAGTAGCCTGATATTGTTTGGCCACAGAAGTATGTGACTCGGAATAAGATACATAATAATTCAAACAATTTTAATTATATCGAAGCATTTTTATCTTAAAATTATTACATTCATTGCTTCATTAGCAACTTATGACAGATTGAAAGATGGGCACCTTTAATGTGCAAAGTCCAAAGTCTTTCCGAGCACCATCCAGTTCCTGTTCGTGCACATCAATGAAAACTTTTGACTCGTAAGAAGTTTTCCAGTGAAAAACTGCTCGAACCTCCGTCCTGGCGTTGGTTCACCTGGTCGGCTGAACGGCTCAATCGAAGGGTCGATGCCGTGAGGTTCACGCCAATCCGGTGCACAGCACTTCCGGAACGTGCGACCATTTCCGGCCATCGATCTGTATCCGTCAAAAGCGGAGGAAAAGCAAACATTTGTGTTTGGGCTCGGGAGCGGTTCTGCGGTTCTTCACTTCCGTTGCGTGCCTGTCCAAAATGCCACCACGCGGGTCGGTTCGGGCTGGGTGTTGGGCCGTTCACCTTCTTCCGGTCGTTTGCCAAGTGGGTTTTGTGGGAAACCCCCGGATCACCAGGGGTGCTAGGATAAATAGCTCCCAACGAGCCCCGCCCAGTGAGGCTAGTAACTCAATCCAGGTCCGCGTGAAGGGTTTCGCCGGAAACACAACCGGCCCCCCCCCCTTAAGTATAATAGCCAAAAAAAGGACACGGTGAGGTTCGTGGTCAGTGTGGGAAAATTAATTTCCTCCCATTTCGCATGGAAAAGTTCACTCGGTGGGTGGGCTTTCTTCACCATCATCCCTCTTGAAGAAGATCAAGTTGTTTCGTGGACCTGGAGCGATTATGGAGTGCGATCCGTCGGAGCATAATGTAGCACGTGTGGCGCAGGGTGCGTCTCATGTGCCGATGACAAAATGGATCGGTCAACATAGATTACCCGGCACGTGTAGGTCTACGGAACCACCGCACCTACGGACTCAGCAGAACGATGCCATCAGCATGTTCGCTGCTGATGATGTTGACCTTTCCGGTGTGATTTATTGTTTGCTCGGCACACGAGCTGAGCCTGGCGCGAGGATCACCGTGGGGGTCACAATAAAAGCTTTATTGAGGCAAAGCGTTCCATAATGTAATCTAATTAGCGTGTGTTTTACTACACGTTTATTCTGCGTTTGTTGCGCGTCGAATTTCAACGCACGTTTCGGGATACGATCGTGCGTTCACAATACACCCGAGAATACCCCCCGTGGTGGATCGCTTTTTTCAGGAAGCCATTTGTGTGTGAGCTTAATATCGTAATTGAAAACACATGTCAGGGATGAGTATTGAATGGCGGGCAGTATGATTAGCGGTAAGGTCAACATAAATCAACATAATTAGGGATGACCCTTTCGTGCGTAGTATTGACGGGACGGGGTAATATTACAGCACACTGTCCGGGTGGTGGCATACAACGAAACAAAGCTTTTCTCTTCCACATACACCGACTTTGATGTATTGAAAGCATTCACCAAAATGGATGGCTTTGGTTGAGTTGAGGTAATTTTCTTTTACTTTGCTCCCAGCTAATTGCAGCAAATTCATTCGAAGACTCACTCTATCGGTCGGGGCTAGCGGCCCTATGTGAAAGAAAAGCTCTCAACTAGTCCAACTAACCTGGGAAGGTCCGTGATGCCTCCCCTGGGTACTACGTAATCTTTAACCTTCGCAGTACATCGCCAGGACCGGGCGGGCTCAACGTGGCCAGGAGCAGGACACAAAACGAAACTTTTGCCCGAACCCAAAGTCCCCGGACCTGATGCTGGGTGTGGAAAACTTTCGGGCATAATTAAGTCTCTGAATAGTAATTAGGCGATAAGGTGTTGGCCTAATAAATTTCAACAACTTTGCCCATTCATCAGCAATGGGGTGCCGACGCCGAGGACAACTATAGCAGTGGCAGCAGCGATGCGTTTGCTGAGCGCAGGTGTGGCAAGCCCTTCCCGGGTGGCGTGTCAGCCCGGTGTGGAATGTGTGGCCGACGGAATGAAGTTGTCCAATAAGTCTCTCGGTCCTCGGACTCGGTGTGGCGAGAGATTTGTTCGATTAGATTACACCCATTTGCTGGATGGATGGGCCGGACCTCACCGGGCCTCAGTGCATTACTGGCGGTGGACAGTTTATTCGGACAGTCCAGAGGACCTTCGTCTAGCAAAGGAGCAATGCTGCCCGATCTGCATAAATAGAACACCAGTTCGTGTTGAGGGTGGGTTGGGTCCCCGGAAGCGACCCAATCTGCCGGCCGTTCCGTCAATTCGTCCAATAAAACATAATCAGCGCACGAAATGAGCAGGCAAACTGGGGCCGCCCAGATCCTGTGTTGATTGGCAAGAGCGTAGGAAAACAAAAACTCAGAAAACCGAAGGCGAAAGAAAGTAAGGCTTACCTTTCGACACGAACACGTATATGCTGGCGGGCTCGGTGTTGCTGGCCGAGCAGGTGTAGTTGCCCGAGTCGTTGATCTGCGGCTCCCGGATGATGAGCCGGCTCTGCGTCCGCGGGCCGGGCGTCGTTTCGATGCTAATGTCCCGCCTCGAATCGTCGTAATTGATCATCCGATCGTTGCGCTGCCAGTAGACGTACTGTGGCGGTTGTGGACTCTGCCGAAGGACGAAGAAAGGTAACAAAAAAAGAGGTCAATTAATCACACGGCACACGCAATACGTCGTTCGATGTTTTGCACAGGTTCTGGGTGAATCTATTTGTGTGTGCCTATGTTTTCTTATTTGCTCTCGGAACATTATGTTGTTTGAAAAAAATATTGAATACGTTGCTGGAAGCTCCAAAGCCTTGTCTGTAGATGAAAAAACCACGATTGCCACGAAACCACGCATTATTACAGGCTGTTTCATTAATGGCACATTTTTCATTTGGTTATAAAAAATGGCTGAATATTTTTCGATGCTTGAACATTTATTGTAAAGGTTGATTCTTAAAATTTATGAAAATTGGGAAATATGAAAAAACTATTTCCAAATTGGTCGCCAAATCATTCGTCTAAAGCACATTTCATTGAAGCTCATTTCCAGCTCGGTGGCTATCGTAATAAGCAGAATTGTTGTTTTTGGGGTTCAGAAAACTCACACGTCGTGCAATGGCAGCCAATACACCCATAAAGAGTAACTGTTTGGTGCGGATTTTGGCTGATTGGTTCTTCGGCGAAATTGAAGCTGAGAACTTGGACGGCATTTGATTTCAACAGGGCGGCGCTATGTGCCATACAGCGACAGTCACAATCAATATTTATGTTAGGCGAACAAACCGGCAACCCCAAGACCGAAATTCAAGTTGCTATTATCGAAATAGAACCAGATACAATCGAAAATGTACTCAAAATAGTTCCATCAAACGGGTTACTGCCAAGCCAATCGTGGTGAACATTTGACCAAAATTGTTTTCCATTACAAAATCTGAAGAATCAACCTTTCAAATAAAAGTTCAAGCATTGAAAAATGTTAAGCCGTTTTTTATAACCAAGTGAAACAATTTATCGACAATGAAACACCCCGTATTATTCAATTACGATTCCACGATTGTATTGGAATCGTTTAATAGTTTTTCCGTTTTGGGACAGAAAAGATAAGATTTGAAGCATTTAAGCAAAAACGTTCCGTGGTAGTTTTGAAGATAGCGTCATCGCAAGATGTAATCAATAATTACGACTCACAAGTTAGTTACGCATACGCTACGTTGGACCGTTTAAATCCGTCTAATGTGCTCCACATTGGAACGCAACGTGCGTTCGTCGGAAAGTGGTTTATAAAAGCATTCCAGCATTCGATTGCCAATCTGGTCGGTCTGAAGTGGTTCCTAGCTCTTTTGGCGTCCATCGCACGAACTCCATTCGCAGGCCGATCACGCGTTCAATTCCCCTTCGATTCTCTTTCGTATGTATAATTGCAATCTTGGGAGCACTTTGAACAGCAGTCAGAACACTAGTCGCCGTTATGACTTACACCGTCTATGTGGTACCATCTCGGAGCTCCGAATTAGGGGTACCGCCGGCTCTCGAAATGGCCATCCAAAAATGGGTATACCATTAATCGATTAAACTGTTCAATGGCAGCCAACACAGCTATAATGATGCTCGCTGCAATAATGTACAAATGTAAACAATGGTTCCCGTCTGGCCTCCCCGGAGCACGTCAGTGGAACGGGTTTTGCTTTGGGGATTTCATTCTGTTCTTCTATTGCTTGTCGTACGTGCCAAGCGCACAGGCAGCACGGCAACTAAACCTGGTGCTCATTATGCGGCGACGCCGTCAAAGGCAGTACACCATTTTCCTACACATCTTTCGGGTGGGTTTCACTCCCCCAACTAGACAATGAGGTTAGAACCGGGTCGGGCCACCCCGATGGGGAGCTTAATTTCCTGCCCTGAAAGGACACATGAATGGAAAATCAATTTCCTCAGCATTTTCCCATTCCGCGTCCGCGCGTGTGGAGGGAGCCATTGCGGTTCCTTTTCTTTTTCGGAAGCGAAGAAAATCATTGCGGATGAAGGAAAATGGCACAAAATAATGAAGCAACCACATGAAGCCAGCGGCAACGCCAGCGTTTAACTCTTTCGACGTGAAGCTTTTGCAGCAATCGAGTTTTCGGTTTCTCCGCCCTAGCCACCCATTCCTGGGTTCCCGTAGCATTCGATTGCTTTGTAATGGCCCCGGTTTGAAAGTTCGTTCGTTCGTAAGAACGAGCGCTGGCCCGGGAGGAACCGGGAGACGATTGCGTTGCCGTCGATATTGGCGGTGGAACTTCCGGAACGCCGCAGCCAGCCAGCGCTCCAATAATCGGGAGCAGAATGCTTTGGTTCGCTGATTGTTTCAATTTTATTTCAGAACCAACAGCAACAAAGAAAAAAAAACTAAACGCTGTGGAGAAAACACCCCGAGCCCGGAAGCGCGGAACCAATGGGCCGATTTCGAAGCCAAACCATTTCCATAACGACCAGCGAACATTAAGCGTAATTGGAATTCGGACGGAGAGGATTCTCTTGGCGTTCCCGTTTCCGCTTCGCTCTGTTTCTCCGGCAGGGTGTTTTCATTCGTCTTGCTTTGCTATTTTAACCGAGCACTAACGCCAAACTCTCTAATGGCCGCCGTTCGCACACGTTTCCCCGGACGGGTTGCCCGCCGCGCGCAAGCTTCTTTGAATTTTCCCCCGAAAACGGGTTACTCAATTTACAGCGTAATTGCTAGTTAGGCGAACGATTCTCTGTTGTCGCCGGGCACCAGGTGGCACCGGGGCATGAAGTAATCATGTAGTCAATGTTGGTGTTCGTGGAGCTGATTGGATTGTTCACGTAGTTGAAATTTGACGTTTTTGACGGCTCGCATCGCCGGGGAACTATCGATCGCTCCGCGTGACCACCATAAGAGCTGGTTCCGGTTTTCAATTTGTTGCTTAATTGTTTCGCCTCGGGGCGTTCCGTTGTGCCCTTCAGCCAACTCGGAAGCCAGCGCGAACGGAACGTTCTATCGACATGTAACGACTTTTGTTTCAACACTCTCTCTTAGCTGAGCATCGAGCTTTGAACAGGGCCGTTTCGCAGTCGTTTCGGAAAGTGGTGTAATAATTTATAGAACTAACAATTCGTTCGGTTCATGTAGATTCCGATGCTAAAAAAACGTCAGCACATTGAACCATGACTGACCATAGTAATCGTAGTTCAATGGAACGAATTTTACCGTTCGATCAACATTAATCGAGCTCAAAACGAATGACAACCGAAATTAAACAAACGAGAAAATTGCAGCCTCTTTGCGCTGAAATAACACATTCCCATATTATCATTAATGGTTCCGTGGAAAGCGCATTGCGGGAAGGAAAATCGATCGACCAGCTAACGAAGCTACCCGCCCGGCGCATGCATTCGGTGATTGGTGTAAACGAGGTTTTCACCTTTCCACGCCAGGAATTGATTCGATTTTTCATTCGCCCACTTTACGCGGTTGCCGAGGAAATTCGAAGTAATTGCAAAAACGGAGGAGCCTCGTGTGGGAAACACCGCATGCAAGTGAAAACATATTTTAATTAAAAATCATACGAGTGGAAGAGTTGTCTGCTTCGTAGCTGTCGATTCGCGTTACACTTTACATAACTCATCGTGAGCCGGTATCCGGTGCCACGGTGCGCAGAAATATTACCATACGTTTGCTCGAAAGCATATAATGTTAGTAAATTCAAAACAATTCACAAATACCGCTCCGTCGTTTAGAGTTGACCAATAAAAGGAGCACCGAAACTCGCGTCGCAGGCCAGGATAAACTAAACAGGATTTATACCAAGGCGAACGAATGACTGAGAGTAAAGGAAGAAACAGCATGGGATGGGCAAAGGCAGAAGGGATCCAGTTTCGGGGAAAACGGAAATACCCGGCGCTCGTTTGCGATCCGACACCATCGCCGCGAACGTTTGGAAATGCCACCGCTGCGTTGGCCACACAAGACATGGGTTTTATTCCCGGTGCCAACGTTGTTGGCGCAAGTCAGAAACATAGTACTAGTTGGCACATGTCAAGCCACATTCTCGTCCGTTTGCATGTGACGCAATTCACAATGCGCTGGAGGCTGAAAAAGCAGAGAATTTTTTGCATTTCTTCAACTCGCGAACGCGACGCTGGGACGGATATTAATTTTTATAGTTTTATAGAGAAGGGTGAGCCTTGGGTGTGCCATCGTTTCGGTTTGACCTGCCACAGTTAGACCGGCAGCTCGGCCGTAAATTGTTTAACAAAACACCGGTAGAAGCAGCGTATGCTTCAATGAAGACTTTTAATGGCTTTTCACTTTCGCGTCAACCGATTGACACTCTTTTTGACAATCCCCCGGGATTGGCGATATCCTTAACGCCTCATCGCTTCCCGTGACATGCCTCATTTGCTCTAATGAGCCATTCTGAGCTCTGGATTCGAAGCCACTGTTTGTATTTTTGGCCGCATTTCGGGGTTCTTCCAATCAGCAAGACAGTCAGCAGAATGGTGCACGTGGGCTTTTTGGCGTGATTATGGCCAACGTTTAACGGTTGGTGCTGCTGATGTCCTGCTGTGTAACTGACGGCAAAGCATAGGTCAGGCTGATTGAGAGGGAAATTCGGAAGGTGGGGGGAAACGTAGCACACAGACAAACAGACGGGGGTCCAACATCTTCCGGGTTCGGGCCAAAAAAGCCGGACACCGGAAATCGCCGGTCCGGACCGAAGCTGGACGATACGATAAGCCTAATTTGGTGGGCGATAAATTTTGATCGGAAATGGGTGTTGCGCGTTATTTTATCCTATTTCAGTGCGTCTCTCCGTGCGTGTTCGGTATGCTTTTGGTTCGTTCCGAAGGCTCAACGTAGGACCACGGAGGATGGCTTATTACACGCTTGTTTTGGCACCGGTTTTCCAACAGATTGGCTTACATGCTTCATTACAGTATGGGCGTTCGGAGTGGATCTGGACTTTGGTCGGAAGCCACAGACACCAAGCGCATCGGATCGAAGGATTAGCAAGCGACAAACGGGAGCCTGACAGCTAGCGAAAAACTAATAAATAAAAGCGGCGTAAAATTGATTTTCTGTGAACAGAAGGGCAGGACGACGGTATGATCCGTTTCGGGATCGGTGATCGATGATCCGGATGAGATTTTCATGGCCAGTGAATGGAGTACTTTTTAACACTATCAGGACGACAGCTTTTACGCTGGTTGGTTGTAAATTTTGAACATTCGTTATCGAAGTCTTGCTTAACGAGATTATAATTTTTTGCAGTGCAATTGAAAGAACATCAACTCCATAAGTCCTATACTAGCTCACGTTCGAAACTAGGCTTCTGACATGCATTTCTTCTGCAGTATTATATGCATTTCCTTACATTTTGCCTAACGTAAAAAGGTTATCCTGCATTTTGATTTCCTAACAGCATGGCGAGCATCAAATCAAATATCAACCATAATGTATGCATTTTAAATGAGATTACAAGCTGACTACATTTTTTCAAGCATTATATCTAACGAACTTCAAGCAGAGTCCCGCTCTGGTTTAACAATTTCAGTGGACATTGTGCAAAGCAATTACGGTGTCCCTTCGAAATGGATCGCTCGTAATGGTTACGTATATTGATTTTTGATGCTCAATATCACCAGATTAGTTTAATCTTCCACCTCGTAATGTCTTCGAAGTTATCGACCCGGGAGTTGCCCGGGATGAAGGATGATTGAAAAATGGGATGTTTGACTTTGTTGGATCAAACAGTGAAATATGAATTTCTTCATTACCGACAGGGACGACGGCCCTTAGGACGGCGTTTGCCCTTTTGTTTTATGGCAAACGCCACAAGAAACGGAAAGAAAATCCATATTTCATCCTGCGAACGATAAGGCGGCCAAGGTACGTCGAACCCCTTTTCACGGCCCGGTGCGCACCAAGAAACACCCATAGAACGGTTGAGAAAAAAAAAATACGAAAAAATATCCCACTGCAATCGAAACTCATTTTATGAACTCGCTGGACTGGTAATAAATATCCCAACACATCCTGCGAGCTCCTTCGAAGTCCTCGCAGCGTCCGTCCGCCCGCGATTCGGACTACTTTTCGAACGCCATTGTCGTTCGGAGGATCTTTCGACCATCAATTATCGCTTTTATCACTCAATTCACTGCACAGCGGACCGGAAGTGGACTATTTCGAAGGATTTCGCTTTTCAGGACACCGGTTCCGTTGTATTTTTCGTTCGGCCACCGCTCATCTACTTCTTCTGCTCGGTCACCGGAAGCGGAGCATCATTCCGGTGCCGGTCGGTGGAACGCTGAGCCGGGGGGGGGGGATAATCTATCGCGCAGGAAAGACACAAATGGACAGCGAGTTGAACACCATTCGGCTGAGCCATTTTGTTTTCCGTGCTTTGTGAGAAAGGTTCGGTCTCTTTGTTCGTACATTTGTTCGGATCGGTTTTCCGCCAATCCGCGGAACACGCTTAAGAACTGGCCGTTTTGTGCGAGTTATTAAGTTTGTCCCCCGTCGTCAACGTCGAGTGCCATTTCCGGTCGGAAGTGCCGCCATCCGGAACCCGGCCGGACCGCGTTGGCCGTGGGACGAAAGTATTGAGCAAATCTGCTTTGCTGTGATGGAGAGAATCGTAGAGAGCTACTCAAACGGAGTTCTTGATTTCGTCCATCCCACAAACGGGAGAGCCAATTTTGGAAAGTTTACTGTTTAAATTTCGCAGTACGAGAAAGTGAAGCATTTTCACAACACCCGGGTAAAATATTTTCCATTTTTGCGGAGCGTAAAGCACGCCCGTTGGTTACTGTTTTCTACTTCGAACGTACTAGTCATAATCCTGCCCCGAAATGAGTTCCGGTGGAGTCTGTTGCAACCATCCCGGGTGATTTATGCTAAGCCTACCGATCCGGTAGGTGCTCGGCGTGCAGTTTGTTACCGGGAAGCGAGCGAAAGTCTAAACGTACCTCGAAACAGCATTGCTGCATCGTGCGGTTACCATTCCACAGCGGCTCACAGGACGCGGGCAGCCTTTACGGGCCAGGGGGATTACAAGGCCCAGTAGCTGCTGCGATGAACAACATACCAAAACGGCACCGAAAAATGTCGGACCGGGCAAGTACTTGGACGTGTCCCGAGAGGAATTTAAGTCACTTTCTCTCCGGAAAACGGCCCGGTTCCTCTTCCGCTGCTAGACTTCCGTTCGCACGATAATCTTATTAAAATAGTTTAACAAGACAAAAAAAGGACGAAAAATGGGCCAGACAATGTAACAAAACCGGCCGGATAGATGGTACGTTGTGGGTAGCTTAGAGCCGATTGCGGACCGCTTGAGAGTGTTGAGGGACGAAAATTGAGCCATGGACCGTTTCTCATCGAGATAGATAAAGTAACAAACAGATTTGAAGGCTTGTTCTTCCTTCTTTGTAGTAAAGATACAGCATTTTTACTACCTGCAGTACAAACAGTGAATCTGTAGAGAGATTTTTTTCTCGGTAACGAAGCCGAAACTGGCTTCAGAATTTAGGCTTCCGTCTGTGGGCGATGTTTTGTTTTTCGATGACGGACAAGAGTTTGTAGAATAAAATTTACACAAAACCTCGCACACATACACACACACACACAAGTGGACAGCTTACCTTCTCAATTATGCAAACTAAGTTGATGGTTGATCCCATGTCCACGTGCAGCTCGCCGGATCCGAGAATGAACGCTTCCGGAACGACCACCTGCAGGTTCACGAAGTGCGAAATGATGCCGGTCGGTGTCGAAACCTATGACGGACGAAAGGTCAAAATATGGTAAAATATGGAATGTTACTTGCCGTAAATATGTGAATATGGAATGCTTAAAGTTTTACAGCTTGTTGTGCAGATGTTCAAACAATTCATTTTTCACAAACGTTTCTGAATGTTACATGTTTATTTTTAGCTGATTAGCTAGTCGTTATGCATTTGGTTGTTGGTTCATTTGTTGTTTAAAATGAACGATACGAAATACTAGGAACCAAAAATAATAGAAATCAAAAACAGACAATGCAATGTTAACCCCATTGTGAAAACGGAAAATTATGTTTTCGGATACAGTAACAATGCTATTTTGTTGAGCTGCTTTCCGGAGATGAGGAGCTACCGATATATATTGGCATCGTTTTGAAAGTGGATTGCTGACCAATTCAATCATTGTTTAATTGAACAAAAAAATAGCTTTGCATTCGATATTGAAAAGTTGGATGTTAGTAACGCTTTCCCAGAAGTTTGAAAAATTAGATCGTTGATTCGAATTTCGCCTAACTTTAAAGTGTGGCTATGCTTGAATCTCAACTTTAATAGTTTCCATTCAAAATTATCCAATGTTATTCGCACAAAAATACTTGACACAAAACAAAAACATGGGCACGGTTTTAAGCCTGCCACTCCGACGGAACGGCATCACCCCGAGACTAGGTCGCTGATTGAATAATTTCTCAATCTTCTTTCTCGTTCCAGAGCAAGAACACCGTTCTTGGTTGCAAGCGACCTGAAACAACTCCGCCGCTGGGTAATGCAATTCGGCAAGTGTCAGGGCGATAGTGCTTCGGGACGGAGTAATCTATGTGCCCCGATCGTGGAACAAGCAGCAGCAGGAAGTAGCTGCTCACCGGACCGTGCTTGTCTGCAGTGCACAACAATAACAAATTTGTGTTCCATTTTACAGCAGCCCTCGGGGGCCAGGAACAGATCCCTGTCAGGCTTCCGTACAACCCGGTGAACGATGGAGCTCCAAAGGAAGACGTTGCAGTTCACCAGAGGAATACAGAGAGCGTTAGAGTGAGAGGTAGAGAAAGCGAGCGTGCGAGCGAGGGAGAGAAAGATTTAAGTTGTAATGCCATCCTGGATGAGAGGTGACGTCGGTGAACATTTCCTTATTTTCACTTGCACCTGTAAGCTGCACGGGGGAAACGGAGTCGAAAAGGAGCGTAAGCAGGCAGAAGAAAGCATCCGAAAAACCCTATTACTCGGCCATGTTGAAAGATAGCTTTCGCCGGGGATCATGCATATTCCGTACTGCAGTGCAATGCATCAGCAACGAGAGAGAGAGAGAGAGAGAGAACGGGCCGTAGCATAATTTATGTGCGAACGTGATTGAAATACGATGGGCGTAATACTACGCTGCCCGGCCGGAAGGTTGTCGGAGCATCGAGCACCGTCGGGACGCCCCGTTTAATAGACGAGCCATTTTGTGGTGAAGATGTTTTGCCGTCGTGGGATTTCCTCGAAGCATACCGAAGACGGCGGAGTGCCGTGACCCCGGCGCAGCAGTAAGCCTACTGTGCCTTTCTTCGGTCATTGTTTATGATATGATCTCTCGAGGACTTATGAACTACTAATGAAGTCGACCGATCCCGTCATTGCATCGAACGCTGCACCGCCGGTGGTGGCCGGTGGTGAGCATACGGCTTCCGTGGTCCGGTCCTTGCGTTTTCGAATAAGTAATAATACTAAGTGATTCCAGGAACTACAAATCGAGCGCCGGATTATGATTTATGAATCGTATCGTAACCAGGCAGAGACCAGCTTCTGTGGTGTAGTACTTATGGCTCTTGAGACGAGCCGGACCATTGACTCTCGGGTGACTTCTTCGAAGAGCACCGGTTGGTATTTAGTTGGGCATATCAGGGCATTAGTCGGGGGGAGCTCTCGGACCGATGAAATGAGAAATTTACATAAACTGCGACACATGCTGGAAGCCTAACCGGGAAATGAGTTCATCCCGGTCCGTTGTTTGAAACGAAAGCCAATCATCCACTTCTGGGCAGGGGCAAAGGTCGAGCAGAGCATCGATCACCTCCACATCGGTGATCCGGCAGGATTACATGGGGTTTGAGGATTTTATAATAAAGTGTCGTTCAGAGGCTAGTTGTATGAGTTATTGGTATTGACTTTTCCAATTTATGATTGAGCGATGCTTTGCACGGTTAGAAAAGGCAAGCAACCAAGTCCAAGCCAAGTCCGGCAGCACCTGAAAATGACAATTGGCACACCAGTCATTAAGACAGTGCCTCGTAACCTTAAGTGTCACAAGATTACATTTGTTTTCTTCAACATGTTTTGACAGAAGAACAATGTTGAACAAGGGAAAATAGTGTCCCCTCCGTTTGGTTGGCATCATTGTCTGTTTCTTTCGTAAATAAAGTAAACAGACCATACGTCGGGAAAAACGGACTGACCGTTGTATTGATGCCCCAAACAATGGTGTTTTCCGCATAACTTTTGTGCGGGGCACTTCCTTTGTCGCTGTCGGTCGCTGCCGGCTGCTTCCATTGTTTTTGATGACCTCCATTCACGGGGTGGTTAGATTGTGCAATTTACTATAACCTTTATGAAAATGGCTTTCCTCCGTTTTCCCTTCCAACCGGCGAAGGTTGCGTGAGTCCGACTCGAATGTTCCCATGATTGATTCGGCCATCAACAACATCAACATGCTACACTGTCCGTAAACGGTGGCGTTCGCGCTAAGGAAGCCCTCGAGACACGCGTGTGGCTCTCGGGCAGCGCTTGAAGGTACTGCCCCAGATTGATTGGACACTGGGGCCGAGCCCGAGGGGAACGTTTCCCCAACACGGTCTGGGTGCATCCTCTGGGAGCCAAAAAAAAAAAACGCGACGCGGAACGAAAATTGTGCATCCGCTTGATGCTGGCACAACAATGTCAGCTTTGTCCGTGCTTCATTATGTGGTATGCTGCTGTTGCTGCTGCTGCTGCTGCTGCTGCTGCTGCTGCTGCTGCCATCCTCCCATTCCGGTCGATGGTCTCTCTCGCACAATAGACTCGGCCTCGTTCCCGGCCGCTGCGCGTATCGCCAGCAGTCCCAGCCAGCAGGCAGCGTGCCTTTGCCGCGCTGGTCGTCGATTTGTTCGCATAATGAAAAGCTCGAGCTCGAAACCACATTGACTGCAGGAACATCGACCGCCGTCGACGTCGTTGTTGGGGATTTTCGCCGATAGAACAATGGCCGTTCCTGGCACGGATCGCAATCGCGGTGCGCAAGGACCCGGAACACAATCGTTTGGCGCAGTTTTCCCGACGCTTTTCCGGGGGCGCCCCATTTCCCTCCGCGGAACGGAAGAGACCCGGAGGAGCTTGTTTTGCAGTAGGTTGCGTTGGCATTTTTGTTTTGTATTTTATCCACCGCGCCTTCCGCGCAACCGTTTTTGCAGCCAAAGGACGCCGTCGAGGGATGCAGGTCCTTCTTCGCTTGAGGACCGCTTTGAAGGGGAAATGCACACAAGCACACGGCCGTAAGGGGAAAAATCAACAGCACCGTTCGCGTTGATGATGATGACGATGGCCTTCCGGGAGTGCGGGTGGCAACAATAATATGTGCAGTAGCGCCACCAACACCAGTGCACCGTGGCGTACGGAGCCGTTTACCACGCTGCTCTGGCCGTTCGCGCTGGGCCGAGTGCTGGGTGTTTTGCAAGTTTCAAATGCAACGGCATGTTTTCCGCCCACAAAATTCCTCAGATTCGCTACCGGGAAGCGGGTTTCTTTTTATTAGGTCAATTAAAAAGTATTGCCACGGGTTTGGAACAGGCGTCTGTTGGTATTTCGGTCATGATATTATTTATTTGTCTTATTTCATCGTTCATCGTATTATTATTTATTACTAGCATCACCGCAACAATTGCTAAAGAAAGTTTCGAGTAGTTTTAAGGATGTAAACAAGCCATGGAATTATGTTGGTGATGGCGGCATTTGCTGACACCCTTAATTGTTACTTAATGATCGAACCTGCTGGTAATGGTGCTAGTAATTAACTGAATTCAGTCTCATTTTCGATAGTTTTTTTTACATGGGGCGCATATCCAATGGTTGCAGAAATATGAATAAGAATAAATAAGTTGTACACAAAAAAACCAACTGAGATCCTGAACGAAATTTGAAAGAAAAATGAAAAAGAATGAAATGAGCTCGTCGTAACTTTCGGGTCGCCCTAATTCGTTACGCTCTCAGAGCAGGGTGCTTAGAAGAGCTGAAGCAGTGGCGCTATTTTGCATTTTCTTTCACCACCACTGCAGTCAACTTAGTCAAACTCACCGCCAAATGGGTGTCGGTGTGACTGGGGCCGTTTTCTTAAACAGAGAACGCACACCGCACACCACAAAGACTCCGCGACCAGGGATTTTCTTTTATGCTTTTCGCCCCTTTTTGAACCAAAAAATAACTCTCTACATCGCCTGTGACTGATGCTGCGGTCGCCTGTTACTAAAGTACCGCCCTGGGAATGACCCCCTCCTCTGCCCCGTCACTGCAAGCCGCTTCTTCTTATCATCAACCCTGCAGCACCAAAGCAAAGTGTCCTTCGCCCCACGTTCGTGGATGGCTCGGGGCGATACTATCGGGCCGGTTGTAACGAGCAGGAAAAAAAATTATGCTACTCCGAAGCTCGGGTGCACGAGCGGGGAAATTATGCAGCACATGATAAGCGGTGGCTGCATGCAAGCGGCACTTACTTTGGTCCGTGGCATGGAATAATTATGCTCGTGGTGCGCGATTACACTCGCAGGGCGTGCGCACGGCCGCAAGAACGACTGATATCCTTGATTTATCTGCCTTTCTTTCCGGTCTCGTGCTCTTTGGAACGTTTCTGGAATAACTGCACTGGCTTTGTGTTGCATGGTCCAAATGGTCGGTTGGCCGTGATTCCAGCGGCCACTAGTCCTTGAACTTGGGAAATCTTTTCACCACACTTTTCACCTAAAATACCAGTGACACAAAACTTTACCAGGTTCCGAAAAAACGCACTTCCGGTAGATTGCACTCTGTGCTGGCCGAGAAGTTAGGTTGCATATTTTCAAGCTCGCCCCACAAATCCACAGCATAAAGAAGTGCATTCAACGCATCCTCTCGAGTCGCAGAGCTGGGGTCTCGTTTATGGTACGTACCCAAGGGTGACTCGGTGCGACAAAGCTGCACCGAGAAATATTGTCATTATGATGGGTAGGATCCGGCGAGGAGTCAGTAAATCCCCGGCGTTCCGGATGCCACGGGTGTGATTCGAGGGAAAAGCCGCCAGTCATCGTAGGCATCGGCGACATACGTCTCCGCGGACTAGAACGGCGGGACACTCTTTCGTCCCGTCCCGTCGGACCAATCTTCGTTGCCCTAAGGAAAGGCTCCATTTCAGCCAAGACGACGTCAATCCTGGGAACGTGATAGATGTGATGGCAGCGAGGCCGCGCGCGCAGGCTGGCAGGCTGTGTGTGATGTGATTGCTTTGTGGGTGGCAAGCAAAAATGGGAAGCAATCGGCCACCGCATCGGCCCCTTTCGCATTACGCTTGCCGTACCGCCTTAGGACCCAGAAAAATGACAATCTTCCGTATGGAGCCCTGCCCGCGCCACGGAAATGGAACTGTCGGCGGATCGACCGCGTCCTGGTTGGTGTGTTGGTTGGATTGTTTGCCCGGTGACTGCTTCTTCGTACGTTTCCGAGTAACTATTTACCATTCCATTATTACGAACGATACCGACGCCACGATTCGTCGCCGTCGCCATCGATCGGCGGTGGCGCTCGGAGTTTTTATCGCTCGTGATTTATTTGATATTATTTATGAACCAGTGGCAACATTTATGGCAACATTTGTCTAACGAGTTTGACACAGCTCAGCACAGTGATTTTTATGTTTTGCACGAGTGACCACAAAGGTGGAAGGTGTGATCTTGTAGAAATTTGCATCTCGACAGTTTCGGGGACTTTCAATGCCAATAATTTGGAAGCTCATCACTCCTTTTACCAATTGCATATGAAGGCTCTTCAAAGTCATTCAAATTAAAAATTTGACGTCAACAAGCCAAAAACGATTCAACACATAATAAACGAAAGTGAGGCGTTAAAAATACAATAAGGGTATAATCTTAAAATATCTTAATAAAAGCAATATCTATCATAAAAAATAAACATGCGAGCAACAAATCCAAATTAATCAAGAAATAATTCATGCCCAATAAATCAAGAAAAATTTAACGTGAAGTATTTTAACAGGAGTCAGTGTGTAGAAAAGTGTGAAAAATATAGAAAAAACGAGTGCCATTTTAAAAAAGAGTTAAAATCACAAATTTTGTGGTCATTTGAAACAAGTGTACAAACTTTAGTATAATTGCATCCGTTCTGATGTGCATAACAATTAGTTTCTATTACTTAAATCAATTCCCCTCCAAAAACCGCTAACTCGTTCTCATTCATATCACATATCCCAATTTTCACCATCACAAACTCCGATTTCTCCAACCAGCGGTGTGAAGTTTTTTATCAGCCAACCCTCTTACGTTCGGTTGATGGAAACGCTATTTCGCAAAATGTAAGATGCCCTTGGGGACACTGATAAAAAAAACATTCAAAACGAAACGGTTGTCCCTCTTGAACCATTGTCAAAAAATCCCTTATCCGGTGCGGATCTGTCACTCTGGTGAAGTTTTTCTCTCTCGCTCTCTCTCTCTCGTTTTTCTCTTTCTGGTTTTCTGTGGCATCAACCCTCATGTTGTAAAAAATGGCCACTTCCGTCTCAGCACAAGACCATACTTTATCTCATTAAAAATGCGAATCCTTCTGATGCGTTTTTGCACCTTGCCGGTCGGATGCCGTTGCTGAATGTGGGCGGACGGGAGCTGAAAACTTGCCACAAGATAGTCAC
The DNA here is from genome assembly GCF_943735745.2 of Anopheles bellator. Taxonomy (NCBI): domain Eukaryota; kingdom Metazoa; phylum Arthropoda; class Insecta; order Diptera; family Culicidae; genus Anopheles; species Anopheles bellator. The sequence goes on from NC_071285.1 coordinate 37,977,882, forward strand.
GGTGACTTATTTCTGTTGGCGGACAAAAACCGAGATTCTCCGTTTTTCCACTTGCACATAGCAGAGCACAGCACGGCACAGCATTACCGCAGGGCACTCTGCCGATAGACGTTGTCGATCGTCACGATCGCGGAAGCCAGCGGCGGAAAAAGGTTTACGCGGAAGTTGCCGAAGGTGCGATAATTGTCACCCCTTTGGCATTTCACGGTCCCGTGGTTTCCGGTTCCACGTTGCTGTTGTTTTTTCCTAATGGATGTGATTAATTTTGCCGTGGCGTAGCAAGTGCTCTGCAAGTGCGAAAATATGCACTAAAAATAAAAATTGAAAACATTCCGTGCGGGTAACAGTGGGACCCGCCCATCAAGGACACCCGCCCACTTCACGGGGCCGACGAATGGTACCGGATTTTCTTTCAATTCTACCGCAAGCCTCACTCACAACCCTTAATGGGCGATTGAAAATGCCATTAGATGGATTTAATGAACTAAATTTGGGAGAAAGTACCCCCGGCCGAAAGTACGTCAGCCGGGGTGCGATGGTGAATGGGATCGGCTTCTTGCTGGCCTGGTGGCCTCTCGTCACTCATTCCTTAACGCTACACTTTTCCGCTTAGCACACACTCTCACGGTGGACTTTGGACTGCTTTCCGAGCCCCGGTCGGAGTGTCTCTTTTCCGCTCGGAGTGGCCCTGGGCTGCCGGGTTCCCGGAGGCTCATCACGGACCCAAATTGGATCCGTACGGGTGATGAAAAATCCACCACCATTACGGGCACGGAGTGGCCCGTTTTTCGGAGGCGGTCCCGCCGAAAACGGAAGCGAAAGCAGAAGCCCATGATTTCCGTCATCCCGGTGATCCCGGTGATTCCGGTGACGACGACACAGGCAACGGCAGCGGGCTCCCTGGAGCCCACCGCACGGAAGTGCCCCAACCGAACGGCATAGTTTGGCTGATAAGTTATTTGGTTCACTTTTTATGAGGTTATTAACGTGATATATGGTCGGCTGGCTGCAAAGCGGTAGTTTTCGGTACATCGCAGGCGGAACAATTTTTCGCACACGGCTCGTGTATCGTTCGACCCGGGGTTTGCTCTTCCGCTCCGGCGGTGTGGGCCAACTACCACCGTGAACTATGTGGCCGTGAGCATCCACGTGGGCATCGTCGAAGCGTTGATGTGGTGTGCAATTTTTATGACGCACCGTATGTGTATGTGTGTAGTAATCCGAGCCGTCATGAATTTTAATCACATTGCCACCGGCTGAAGGTGTTGGCAGAACGTTGGCTTTTGAGTGTTTTCCCGTTGTGCGGGCAGGGCCATTGCGCCGGGGAGGCATCTCTAACCAAATCACGAAGAAAATTTCACCGGACGATGAAAAGGAAATTTCGGTGGAAAATCCAGCAGCGCCGTAACATTGGTGGAGAAACTCGATGTGATCTTCCAAATGTTTAGAATATCACGTTGATCGATGGTGACCTTTCAGATAAGAGCTCTAGAATTAACGTAATAGAAAAGTTGTAGGCTGAAAACTCCTTAGTCGCTTATAGATTTAAAAGAATTTGCTTGAGTCGAGGCATTTCGATCGAAGAAAAGCTTAAGCCAAACTTGCGCTCTCAAAACAATAGCTTTCAGCTTTACTAACTTTTGACAGTTAGTTGGACAGCGTGGCATTACAGTTTTTAAGAGGTGAAACTTCTGAATTTCTTTCAAATCAGTGTATTGCTTTAAAATCTGAAAGTACTAATGCTGAAAGAAAGAAGTTACGAATTAGCTTTCAGCTCAGTTCAACGAATCTTTGAGCTGTTTAAAACAAAAACGGTTATTAAACTGAACGGCACGTCCAACTTAGCCAACGTTTCATCTACTGGTACCCGTGTAAATTATAAGCCTTTCGGCCAAATTTGGAACAGAATTACATCGAACGTGAACACGATACGGTACAGCTTCAGTCAATGATGAACACGGCTCAATGCGAATCAGCACAAAAGGCTTCAGGTAATGTGTAAACAATATCGGGCCCAAATATTGACAAGCATTGATCCGCATCCAAGGATTCCGGCCATATAATGAACTCGTTCCGACAGGCTCATAATCATAATTTGATGTTTGTGGCTTACGAAGTTTGTGGCTTAATAAACAATCCAGCAGCACGGCTGGGCAGCACACAATCCGCACCCTTCCGCGGTGTCGTTTGATCTTTGCGTTTGGTAATCGTCTTAATTTACATTCGACTTCCGATTCCGGCCGGCAACCCACGGCGCGATTTCGCTACGGTTTACGGCTACGGGTTTTTCGGTTTCAGCGAAGCGCACTTCCGCCAATATCTTCCAGATCATTTGACCTTTCGCGTAGCAGCGAAGGCTCATTCACCAACTCACGGGGCTCACCGAACCGAACAAAGCATCACTGGTGGGGCTTCGACTGTGAGGCCGAACAATTTCACCACAAAACTGTGGTTATTAATTCTGTTCGATCGTTCGTTTCACGAAAATATTTGACAGCGAAATCGGTTTATCGATGCCCCGTGTCCACGGAGCCGACGAAAAGGGAAAACATTACAACCCGTGGTTGTGTGTCCATCCGTGATCGCCGCTGAATTTAGCCCCGAGAGCTGAGAGCGTGGCAAGGGCCACAACGTTAAAACCCACATTTATCATCATCCACTTATCGGTGGAGTGGCCAATAAATTTTCCACGTTGACGTCGGAAAACGAAATAATATAAATGCAAACAAGACGAAAAAACACAGGTTAAAGGGTAATTCGGAAAGCCACGCATTGTGGGGCACATGGTTCCGGCCGGAAAAGTAGGTCATAAAAACTGGATGGTACGCCGTGGTTCTGAGGTTCGAGTTTCGTTAACTTCAAGGCGAACGAAAGGGCTTATTGGCACATTTTAAGATATTTCCATAATAATTCTCACATTTTTTTGAACCAATTATGTGGCTTTGATTATTCTTCGGCTTTTTGAAACAAATAAAGATAAAAATCTAATAAGAATGAAATAAAGTTCATCATATGAACATTTGAGTAATATATGAAAATATGTGCGGATATGGATATGTGGAATCGACTTTTCAAAATGTTCAATGTTAGTTTAAGATTCTGATGGCAACGAAATAATAACGAAGATGCTAATATATTTGACAAAAGCGTGTCAGGAACCACCTAAACAATTAAGATTCGGGTTCTTCATAATCAAGCTGGTGGGTGTGCAATTCGACACAAATAGAGATCAGTGTAAAAGTAACATCTCAACTACAAATCCTCCTCTATTCGCTAGCAATATTCAACAGAAAACTTCGAAAGAAAAGAAATCCCTTCTTTGCATGTCAACCGACGTAGTCCACAAACGAATGCTATTGACGATCGATATGCTTAGAAAGCTTCCTTATTCTGGACAAAGGAGTAAAGACCTAACTAAAATTAAGAGGAGTTAAACTTTTATCCTATCAGCGTACCAAGCCCTAGATCCTGTTCTTAGAAAGTAGTTTATGATTTATTAAAACAGTAATAGTAGATTAGTTGTTTCCAACTGTTGCTGGAGAGCAATTAACGTTGACTGCATTCACGAATTGACGTGAAATCGGCACTAATCATCCGAGCTTCGAGGAAGAGTTGAGCACGAGAGTCGAGATTATCGTGCCAACAATCGCCGGCTGCCACCCGAACGGTAGTGCTTTCATGCTCCAGATAAATGCCACCGAGGTTTGGTTCATTATCGGGTAAATCTTTGATTTATCCTTCTCTGAACGAGGTACGCAACAGTATAAAAACATGTATTCAACGAAGAAAGAGTGAGTTTCTGGCGGCCGCCGGGCCACAATGACCACATCAACCACCACAGGGCTACGTTTATGGCCTTCGACGCGATGTGATCGACGACCAGAGCGATGGCGGGGGGCCTGGGACCCTTGAGAACACGCTACGGAGCCCGCTAAGCATAAGCCGACGGAGAAGGAAACTACTTCGAAGCCATTACACGAGCGCCGTGAAGGTCGTAGTGCGTGAATTCGAGCTGGCGCGAATGTCGTAAATTCTCTCACGAGATTTATTCCGGCAACGTGTTGAGTGGCATTAATTACATCAGCGTGACACTGCTCCGTTGGTCTCCGAGGAGTTTCACTGGCCCACGGAACCGGTTGCGTACGAAGGCACTAAACTTTACACCCCAAGGGCAGTGTCTACACAGGGCTTTCGAGCTGGAGGTGAGCCTATTTTTCACGACCTCGTTACCGATGTAAATGGGCCTTTCGGGAGCAAATTTTCAATATTTCCCAAAAGCCCGCCGACCGAACCAACGCCGTTCGGCGATGGGTTGAAATTGAGGTCGCTTGCCTGCCTTCCGTGCCGTGTCCTTCAAGCCTTTAGCAAGGGTGGCAAGGTTCGGCAACTGAAATGGCCGCTGCGGCGTTTGAAATGACAGTCGTAAACAAAAAAGCGCAAAAAAGCGATGGCAGGCAAAACAGGGGGTTAAGGATTGGCATAATTTGGGCCGCTTTATGGTGCCCGACCTGCCCAGACCCCAGCCAACCAACCAACCGGTCTCGCACGGACGGTAGTGAAGACAGTGCCAATATGGTTTTAATTAGTTTGTTTATTTGCGGAACGTGTGAAAATTTTGGTGCATTTTTCATTTTTAGCAGATTGCGGGCCGTTTGATGTACTACTCGGCAGATTTCGTCGTGTGCCGCTGGGTGGCAACCGCTGAGGTCTATTTTACTATAACATAAAACAGTGAGATTGCTGGTAATGAATTGCTCACTACGGTAAATTGTGGCAACAAAGCTTCCAACTTGAATGTTGTGAATGATTTGGACCGTTTTGTCGAGTGCCGTTGAAAAGCAGTTAAGATCCTAGAACTTCTTTAGTTCGAAAATCCAAAGTAATCCAAACGAATTAGGTATTTAAAAGCTCAATGAATCAACCGCTTTAGTTAACATCCTATTGAAGTCTACGCAAAAACTTCAAATCTAAGACAAATCTACATCCGACCAATTCCATTACTAAGTCAATTACTAAAAAAAATTGCACCACGCATTATTCATCCTTATTAAAATTTAGGACCTTTGGTGGAAGTGAACTGGATCTTAGTTATCAAGCATTATTGAAATTATCTACTATTAGTTATTAAGTAATCAAGGAAATATGAATCAAGAACATTAGCATGTAAACGCTTTAGTGCTATGATAATGAATTGTTAGAACTCGAGTTCCATTTGCTTGTTCTGTAGTTGAGAAAGGATTATCGTACAACTGATTAATCTCTTACGGTCCCAGCTGCAGTTGAATGGCTCGAGTTCTCGTTTAGATCACACCATTTACTATGCACAACCAAACGCAGCTAACGGGTTTAGGTCGCTCTTTTGTCTGGATATCGACAAAGAGTAGCTGTTTTCGTTTTATGGCACCAACGTTGCGATAAACTTAAGTGAAATGCAATTTGGCCCTCCTTCGGCCGTCGGCAGCGGTGGAGTCGGAGTTTCAGCGCAAAGCAAACACCTCGGTCTCGAGGGAAATCATTGATTAATTACTTGCCGGAGAAGATGGCGGCCGCGGGCTGCTTTCGGGCGTGGTGTTTCGATCAGAAGTAATTACTTATTTTAAGACAATTTTCTAAGACAATGAACCTCCGGCTAGAAGTGAGATCGAACCCCTTTGGGTTGGGTTGCGAGCGTAGCGTTTACTTTAATGTCCCGTGTTGCTAATCTCCCCGAGCCCCGATCCAGGGTCCCTGGAACGCTCCCCCCAAGGGGGAAGCATGGTCACATTACAAACTTATTACCATGTCTGGCGAGTGGAGCTTCGTTGCCCGGCAGCCGTTGCAGCGAAACCGGCTCGGAGAAATTTGGCCACCGGTTGCCGGAGGCTTATGAAGCAATTTATGATGACAGACGCAGCACCGGTTCGGGTTCCCGCGGGTGTTCCGATGTTCGATATCGAGGTTGCGCGCTCCGAGCTCCGTCACGATGTGCCAAAATGGAAAAAACACGGCGACACGGTCAATAAATTAGCGCCCGGCGCGTGGGCTAGAAACGGCCCGAATGCGCCGGCGAACGAAGCGAAGCCCCAATTGTAGCCCGCGGTTTTTGGTGAATGTTTTGCAAATTCACAAACCTCTGACCAGCTGCTTGGGATCGTGGGCACTGGCGAGCCGGCGATTCGGCTTAGGACTTCGGCAGTAGAAACCATAAATTAGGGCGCATTTATTTTGTGTCAAAATTGTCGGAACACCAAGGATCCCTGCGGCTGTTGCTGCCACAGCCACAGCGGCACCGGTGCTGACGGCTAATGAATCCATCGCAGCAGAAGTGTCCCCAGTAGTCGGTCGGTCAGCGGTCCTGGTCCACTGGCTCTCTCTCTCTCGCTCTCTCTTTAGAATATTTAATGATAGAACAATGTTTATCCAGTCGTTTCGTCCGTCAGCTCGGCCGCTCTCGAGCTTGTCGTGTTGTAACCCAGCTCAGCTGCAGGAGTTCATTAGTATGGGCGAACTCCCCGTTCTGTGTATGTGCGAGGCGGTTCGGAATGCACACAAATTACCGCGTGAAAATCCCCAGAATTTCTGCCCACTCTTGGTGGGTCGGGACCGGGGCTGGGAGATTATGAAAACGGGTAGCAGCTTCCGGTTGCCGAGTTAGTCGGCCGATGGTACGCTGTCGGTTAGTTTTGGGGAACTTATTGCGCAAAGGCTTACCACCGAAACCGCACGATGCATCGAAATTGGGAAGTGAAAAGTTTGGGTTTGGCGTACCGTATCGGGTCGGAAGGATGAGGGAGGCGGCGACGGCAAACTGTTTGCTGTTGGCAAGGACGAAAGCCCAGTTTCGCTACCGGCGACTGTTTTATGGAACATCTTTTATAAGTTCCACTTTTAGAACAAATTTATGCTGAACGTAGTTTGATTGAATTTATGGGGAAGCAAATTTGGGAATAACAATTGGTTTGAAACGGCACAGTTTGGTAGCAAATCCGATCTGGAGGTTCACACCAACAGGATATTAGCTTGACTTAACACAAATGTTATAGAAACATTGATACTGTAACGCTTGGCGTCGCAGGATATCAAAAATGTTTTCGTTACAAAAGTTGAATTGAATGTTCCAACAGTACCGAAAGGGAGTCGGGCCAGCGGAGCAGCACCCACGGGTTGACCACAAAACTGTCAACTAACACCGTGAACGAGTATGAGTTCTTGTTCGCTCGGGCCGGATGCGGAGCAAACGGAAAATGTTGCCCCAACTCGGGCCCACCAGCAGCCGGTGCAACTGCTGTCGTTGCATTTCGTTGTCATTTTCACCACTTCCTTGGCCACTCCACCCCGCCTGCTTGCCCACCGGAGTTGATTGTTCAGGAAAATCGATACATTCAGGGTGACAGCAGGCAAAAAAAAACACGAACAGAGCCACCAAAGAGCTGTAAAACTCGGTCCCACCGGTGCCGAGGGGCGTTCAAGAGATGGTGAGCCGTTTGGCAAAATGTATGCAGCCATTTAAAAACTTTGACAGTTAATTTAATTTACTGTACGGCAGGAAAACGTATAGATTCGCAGATAGTCCCCGCACGGCACGCCCCGGTGGACGGTGGACGCCTAGAAAAAGGACGATTTCCGGTGGCTGGCGGGCTGACGGTGCAGTGTCGCAGCTGGGTTGTAATATTTCACCAGGTTGTCAGTGCCAATGTCACGTGCGATTTCGCCGCCCGATAGCAAACTGAATGGAACAAAAGGGGGAATCCAGGAGCGTTGACGATCACGTACGCAGAGAGTCCCTTGGTGCTCTGCAACAGTGCAGTGAGAGAGAGCGAAAGCACTGGCGAGGTGGCCCGTAAGCTACATCCATCATGGTAACGATCTTTTCGAAAACCAAAAGCACCAACCGTCACCCTCTTTCGGCCAAACTACTTCTGGTTTCTCCGGCGGCGACAGTGTTAATAGATTGTCGGGAGAAAACTTTTGTTTAAATTAATATTTAATCTAATCGACTATCTGTACGATTCCGATACCTGTTCCGGGGACTCCGGGGTGCTCCGGGGATCAAGCAGCATACAATTTACTTGAACTTTGCGCTCCGAGGGCTTTTGGGCAAAAGTTCCGAAGCAATAATTTGATTAGATGCCGTTCACTGGCGGCGTTCGATGGCACTCCGAAACCGGGCGAAGGCTTCTTCGCCTCTCACTTTTTGCACTCGCCGAAAGTTAGTTCCGCAAACTTCCGGAGGCCGAAATAGTTTGTGCTATGGGGGGGTGCAATTAGGGCATTTTACGGGGCCACGCGGTGCTTTACGGTGGGCCCGAGCGTCGGGATTCGAGGGCTGCCAGTTTTGTGACGAGCAAAAGTTTTCGCTCAATAGTATAAATTGAATCAGTCATCAAATTGGTTACATTTGGGTGATGAATTTCGGCGGAAAGTCTCGCCGGCTTTTTGGGACTACGAAAAGGGTATGTGTTGGCGTCGTTGTTCGCTGTGTTAGTTGCGGTTCGAATAAATTTCTAATACGAACCAGCTTAATGGAGAACAATGTTCGAAAGTGCAATGTTGATTCAACTGTAACTATTATTGAAAAGGAGCAAACTTTTAAACGGCCCAACAAAGTAAACTGAGGGGATTAAATTTAATGCATCAAGCCGAGAAACGGAAACTGAGTTCTTTACACTAAAAATCGTTTATTACAGACACACTTGACAACATGGAGCAGATGGTAATAAAACGGAGCGAAGGATCGTTGATGATCGATCTTATCGGGGCTCTTCTATGTGGATTAGCATTTTATTCGCCACATGGCCGGTTATGCGATTGCGATAAGAGAGGAGCGAACCATTCCATCTTTCATTCGACGAAATGTCTACGACTTGCCACTCACTCGTGCCTCACGCAATACGGGCCACTCCCTGAGGATTCGTCACCGCAGGATACCGTAAAAGGGGCGGATTTTCGAGCCGAAAGTCCACACCTCCGTGGTGATCGTAAATCTTTCACATTCATGAGTTTTAAATTGACTCCTGCTATCGCAGCAGGTCGTGGCGGTCGGGTCGCCATCGGGCCATCAGGTTTGATAACCGCCGCGACAACGCCGGTTGTTGCCACTGCCAAAGCCTCACCAATCATTCATCATTCCTCCCGGGGTGCCTACAAAATGCATGTTTCTGCTTGTGCTCGCGACCTGTGCTCGAAGGTGGATCAGCGAGGCCGTGCTAAACGCGGTCAAAGAATTTATCACTTTTTGGCCAAATAAAACGTCGCGCCAACGACGTGAACGGTTTTACGACAAACGCCTCCGAGGGTCACGCTTGGCCACGGAATTTCACAGCATCGCGATGCCGAACGAACGAGACATCAGTTTGGGTATTACAAGTGCTAAGTAGAAATAAATTTTCATTCCACACGACCCATCCCATCCACCGAACAATTCCGCAAAGCGCCCGTTGGTGACGGTGGTGTGATTTGCCGCCGGCACCCTGGCCGGAGGTGCCGCCACCATTTTATGCTGCCAACGACGAATTGTTCATTGTGAGTTTTTGGAGAGGAGTTGTAAAAAAAAAACTCTTGGCGATCCGAAGCGTTCGATACATTATTTTTCGGTGAGTTTATGCCCTGCGATGCTTCGCGCGTACACTAAAGTTTCGCTCGTAAAACACCAGGCGCCTCCATCGTCCGGAGCATGGCGGTCGGTTGGCGGTCCCGTTTTTAGTCAAACGATCCAAGTGCCAGAGGACGAAGCAGCAGAACATAGTCCAGTTTAAGTTCAGCGCACTCTGTGTTTATCGACCGCAATCTTGTCCAACGAATCTTGAACGATTGTAGTGGTTCGTGCATTAATCAAGAGGTGCCATAAAGTGCTTCAAGCTCTAAAATTTTACCCTAACCATCGGGTGATTTGTAAAGTGGCTCACCACCACGGTTGCCAATCAACAACTTTGGGGTAATTTCCACAACACCTGATAAGATCCGTCGGATATTGGAGATCCCTAGACCGCATTGGTTCTAAAGGAGTTGGCCGAAGGTTCTATATTTCCATTTTTGTTGCGAACTGCCCTCCCGAATTTAACCTCTGTCTGGCAGCATGGCACCACACTAAAGTGTTTGGTGTACATAGTTTGACCTTGACGATGAAGTGGATAAAATTAATTTAAATCAAAATAATTTAAGAGGTAAAATATAAAAGTAAACATAATTTTTAAAAGTATATTATTACATTCACCATTTGATAAAGATGCAAAGCTAAATGAATAGATATTTGGTTATTGGTGTTTTTAGCATTTTCCGATGTCCTGAAGTAATGTTACCATACATATCAACCGCTTCTGGTCTTTTGATTCCAAGCAAGTGCCCATTTGGGAATGAAACAAGCTTGATATTTCTACTACGGTTTAGTGATCGTAAATCTTACATGAATTGCAACATAATTAAAACAGATTGGAAAGATAAACGAATAGCAAACAAGTTACCTGCAGGTTCGCTTAAATCAGAAAACAACAACCAATAACCGTACCAATAATGCTGCAACCGTCATGCATTTGTTTCCTTATTCTCATTTACACAACTGTTACTTCTCGTTTCTATGGCTTAATCCAATAACACCAAACCCGAGAAAAAAATCCAAAACAGTTCAATCTCCGGATCGCTGGAACTACAGAGCGTAGAATGGTGGTGCACTGAAACGCCGCCGTTTCCAGCGTCGTTGCGGTCGTGCTGGGCTACAGACCGAAAAAAGGCCGGAAAATCGAGCAATGCTCTCTTCATCGATTGCAGCTTTACAGTCAGACGTCGGGCCGGTTTTCGGTACGATTCGTTTAAATGGTAATCTGCTTTTATTGATTTATTCACGTGCACGGTGTAATAAAATCGAGGTGCCCAACCCGGGCCGGCTGCTGCGCAAACAAACAGACCGCCCAAAATGAGGCGCACACCTGGCGGCGGTCCCCAACTACCTTTTGGCCACCAGGAGCTTTGTTGGGCTTCTTTGGGGTGCCTCCGACGATCGTAAATCAGTGCGGTCTTTTATTGGTCGTCCTGCGTTTAGGCTGCGTTCGGGTTGATTCTTTCGATCCGCCGCGTCCCGGAGAAGCATAAAAATTGGGGGTTTCCTGGGCCAAAAAGTCGTCACGAGCGTGGCACGGCTCAAATCACGAGAATTGCACCGAGCCGATGTTGAACGAACGGATGATGGGCCGCCACCGCCGTTTTCAGCCCCGCCACACTGAACTAATGAAGGAAAGGTTGTAATAAAAATGCTTTCCTTACTGGCGGACTGGAGCGCCGGTACGCCAAAGTGGTTCCATGTTGCCTCGGCTGGTTTGATGCTATTTTGGAGGAGAGCGAATAATTTATCTATCAATAGATTGCAATTCCTTCTCCTTTCCCGGCCGAACCAAGGTCGGCAGCATTCGGTGGCTGGTTTGTCGATTGATACGACCCGCAAATCAATTGGCCACATTGACCAGCAAAGCAGGGCCGGTCAGTGTTGGCAGCGAGTTGAAAAATGGGCAGCCACATTCTGAGGAGAATCGTACCGAGGAAACCTTGTTTGGAGTTGGCTTTTGGCACCGGAAACGTGCCCGTTTCCGTTGGACCGGTGCACGATGTGGCTCTTTTCTGTGCTCCCGAAACTACTTCAATATGCCCGCGGCTCACGCAAGATTTATCGAATAAACAAACGGACCAATATACCGGGGCAAACCTGAAGAAGTGTACGTCCTTGCTCGTCTAGGAGCCGGTCAGGAGCAATTTGTTATGCTCGCGGGCAGTACGACGTGGACATTTTTCTACGTCACTATGACTTTGTCGCTTGTTGAGGCCGTAAGATGGGCGATCGCGGGCTCCTGGTACTACTACCAAATTGGTGGCCATTTTCTTTGTGCCCCTTAGTGGGGCCTTAAGATTTTGATTGGAAACTTTCTCCATTCGTGTAGTAACGATGACGCATCTATTGTCGAGCATCCATCACAGTTTTATTGTGGCGGGCGTGCAACCGGAGAGCCTGAACCGCCTAAGGAGATACCAATTAGGAAGCAAAATTTAAAGTTCATGTAGCAATAACAATGACCTACAACCTCGAGTCGGTCGGTGAGCTCTAAACTAATTGGAGCCGATGCAATTATAAATCACTTTAGGAGGTTTTCGGGCATGTAGCCAGGTTGCTTAATACTATTTGTAGAGATTCAATTACTTTGTCACAAACGAAAAAAAAACAATTTCACATAAGTAGTACTTACAACCAATTGGACAGCGAGATACCCTCAAACTTTTATCATCAACTTTGAGATCGTGACCTGCAGCCTTCCAACGGCTCCTAACGCCATGTGTTAATTTAGACTAGAAACTTTAAACATTCCAAACGGAAACATTTGCTGCTGCAAAAGGCTCTGAGTTTCATTTTGCTTCCAGGAACTACATATATCGAAATTCATCATCCCTTGACGATCGTGTCTGGCAGTTTGCCTTATCGTTATTACGGAAACTTTGACACGGCATTCTAAAAAAAGCGGTGCAGACAGTGGTTAGCAAACTCTGGAATGTATATTTGCACCGTTCCCGGTATTCGAAAATGTCACTTCAATTTACGAAAAGCTTACAGCTCCGTGGGGTAGCAGATTAAACACTTCGCCAGAGCACCGAAGGTTCCGTTCCGTCAACGTGTCGTTAGTGGTGCTGCTGATGGTGACCGAGGGATTGGAGAGGTGGTGATGCTCACACCCCACAACCGACTGGTCGTCGCTACGACTCCTTACGGTTTCCCGGTTCGAGGACCCGGGCAGCAGTGGCATCAGTTCCGTCTGCTTCGTTTGCGCCACGTACGGGAACGTTTCGCCGTAATGTCAAGATAGTAATGGTCCCAATGGTACCATTACGTGCATACGGATGACATAGTGGAAACGATGCATTATTACTTTTACGGCCCGCATCGTTCGCCTTGCCAAGCGCCCAAGCAATATGTGTGTACCAGAGCACGTAATAAAAGGGAAACGAAACCGAAAGAAAACGTCCCACTGAAACGAAGGAAAAACCTAGGTCCGCTCGCGGGCAAATCTGATAACGGTTTCGGGTGGGTTTTGGTTTACAGTTTCCAGCCCGGAACGAGCTTTTGTCACGATGAATTCGTTTATCGTGACGCCTTTTCCGCGAGTTCTCAATCGCGCCTCGTAAACGGCGTACGGTCGGCCGGCCGCGGCAGCGCCTACGGCTAAACGCCCGAAAGTATGCAATTTGCGGTGCGCTAAAAGTCAAACCAATTGCTGCGACGTCGGTTGGAAAGCGGTCCGTTCTAAATACATAAAAGGAAACGAAATTGTGGCGTCCACGTGCCAACTGCAATCCGTTACCGCTTTCGCTCGGATAGCCGCTGGTCTGCTTCTCGCCGTATGCTTAGTCCTGGCCCGGTAACGGTTGAGCGAAAACCCTTTCGCGCACTCTGCTGGCAATAGGAACGAAAGTGAATCATACAGTGCCTGCGCCGAATCGCTGTGCCACACGCAATGTATCCACCCGGCCGCAAGGGTGCCGCCGTCAACTGCACTGCCTCATGGCTCGGCTCGGTAAGTGTACCACTACGTTCGCGGCAGTTTTATGCAACGTGACTTTGATGCTGTTCGCGGTTTTCGTGGTATCTGGAGACTAGCGAAAGCGATTCGTTTGGTCATCCGTGTGAACTGGCCCGGCCCGCGGGTCTACGAGTGGCGTCCATCGGTGTCGTCCCTGTGGCGGAGATGAAAGTGCTGCACAAAATTCCACAATTACCTCGGTCCGATTGCAACGCGATGCGCACACCTTATGCGCTGCGAATCGGTTCAGATTTACATTCACCTCTGGTGTACCACTCGCTGAAGCGGAGCGCCTCGGCGAGTACTGGGATTCGTAATGTCCTTTCGACATAAGAAACCCATAACCAAGCACCACGTGGTTTGGGGGACTGGCAGTTGGGAATTAAATTGCAAAATATTTGCACCAAAGCGGTGCGCTATGCGGTGACATGTCAGCGTGCGCATCCCGCGCGCTGCAATGCCGAAGTGCGAAAGGGCACATCCGCATCCGGTCGGGTCACTTTTGGCGGGGCCAAGACGATGCACCACTGAATGATTTATTACCGGGAAAAGTAACCCGACCGTGACACAGCTCGATGCCGGTGCCACGCTTGAAGTAGCATCGTTCAAAGTAGTTTATCAAAGACGTTCCGTTCCGTCCGACCATATCGGTCATCCGCGCAGCGTACTCACCTGAAAATGCGACAAGCGAATAATGCATCTGTTTAAAATTCGATTCACGATTAGAGTGTAAAAAAGAGTATGGTGAAAAAAGTGCCAAGATTTGCAACAAGATTGTCCCAGCACGGGCGCTCCGGGCATCTGTTTGAGGGTTGCAGAAAAGAACGAACGTCCCTTAGAATGGAAGCTGATTTTGTTTTCTCAACGTGGAACCTGATTCGTCTTCTGAGCATAGATTTGGCCGCAAGCAAGGCGGTCAACGTCACGACCTCATTTCAGGAGCGAGCGAAGCGAATGTTGCTCTTCGCAGCGCTCAAGGGCTCCGGGCTTCCGTCGGAGTTTCTGCAAACTCCTTCCCGACCGGGTAATCTGGAAATGAGCGTTTTTTAACCCCTTCGAAATAACATTTACACATGGGATCGTGCGATCCGAAAGAAAAACAGGGGAACGGGAAACGCCAACATAAACAGAGCCCAAAATAGGTTTCACGAGGGCCGTAGATCGTCGGAACGGTTCTGAGCATCACTCGAAGTCTCACCTACAGCCCCACACTGGGGCACTGTGGTCGTCCTTCGGCGGCTGTTTGGCTAGGACGCGTTAGTTCCGGTTCCCGCAGTGTTATTCTTTTCTTTTTATTGTGTGTCTCGGTGTGTGTATACTTTTTTGTGCGAACGGATTTAGTTTAGGGTTCGTTCTTCAATCCCCCGAAGTGGTTTTCTATCCCACTTCCAACGCTGCGCACGGACGGAAGGTGCGCTAAATATAGTTGAGGAACGTGTTTGCGTCCGCCGTGATGTTTGCATTATTTTCCATTCCAAAGTTGGACCTCCACCGACTCTCGGGGGGTCTCCTCCGGGTGGAAAAGTCACTCGTCGGATTTGCGCTGCGGTTTCGCTCCAAACTGGCCCGTTTTGGTTGATATGTACAAATACTCCCATTTCCGTTGAATAAATTTCTCACTTTTGGGTTAACAATAGAGTTGCCCGGTGCTGAGCCTAGTCCATTTCGGTGACTCGGAAAAAAACGTGGGACCCAGCAACATAAAGGATTTGCTAGAACATTCTTGTGCGCCGTTGAAAAATGGTGCGTTCAGAGTGAATTTCAATGAACGGTTTGGGGCCAATTTGCACAAAATTCAAGATGGCTCAGGATTTTATTCTATTGCCGCCAAGTGATCGATGTAGAGCCCCCGTGGAGAAAAGCGTTTTGCCAAATCGTTTGTAACCGTCAGAATATCAATTGCCTACAGCGGAAGGGTTGACTTGGTCATTTCAATCAACAACCAACGACATAGTCTATGTTACAGATTCTTTCCACATATTTTGTAGCCTTTTAACTAACTCTTAAGATCTTGAATCGAAGCACAACCGACGGTACCGATGAGTGGCGCAATGGAAGCTCTCCACTATATCTCACATTTAACAGGCGATACATTTTCTGTAGCCTCTATAACCATTCACCATTCGCCATTCGTCCGTGGAGAATCGGCGTGATGTATAGCCACGAAAGCGATAAATCGTGTAACTTTCATTGAATAAAAATAGGACCTCTCGAGCAGTACGGCACACTCTATTCAGCTGCGTTTTCGAATTCAGTCAACCATTTCGCGAGCGTGTGAACCGACCCCGTCGTTGCATCGAGAATGGTTGAATATGGTGTCTCAGACCCAACTGTGGACTGCTATAAATATTCATGGAAAAGAAACTCGCCGGAATCTTCACTGCATAAAGGGTGCATCAGCGTTCCTTATCGGGAAAGGGGTTTGAAACTAGGCCGAACTGTACCCTTGACAATAAATGGTAAAGTTGTACTCCGTGAATATGACCTCGGAATGACTGAAATATGGCGTTTACATATTAGTCGCCGTTGGAGAAGTTTACGAAATCACTGATCATGAATATTCTTTCTCAGCTAAATAGATCGTTGTAAGGAGCAATAATGGCACAGGTTTTTTTTTTCGAAGTTATCCCTTTCTTCTTAACTCATCTCAACACTTGTCATTTTCAAAAATAAAAAAAAATCTATACATATTTATCTTAATCAACTATACGAAGCACGAGGCTAAAGCCGAAAACCGGAGGCCATAATGATGCAAAACAAAAATATTGTTAAATATTGATATGATTGAAAGCTTTCCGAGGCGCCGGGCAATGGCGCCGGATTTCCAGGTTCTGCCGGCGGATGTCCTGTCTTCTCCGTCGGCGCTTCTAAGTCGCTTCGCCGCACGCTGACTGTCTTCCGAGCGGCCAGCATCCACCGCCAGAGCTGGCGCTACACGCTCATGCGCGTTTTATTATTCATCGTAATCGGATATTGCAAATATTTACGCATTCGCTACCGAAGCAGAAGCATAAATATGATTGTCGTTTCGTGAAAACGTGCGCACGCGATGCCGCAAGGTTCCCGGGACCGGTACCGGCGAAAAGCCGGAAGACGAAGCCTTGGATTTAACGGGGTTTCATCGTCGGCGCTCGGTGTCTTTGGCGTATCACGCCAACAATGGTGGTGGTTTGATGAAAATATATTTGTATTATCATTGTGCTTTTCCGTGCGAAGGCTTTGGTTCAGTGGCGGCACCATTGTGCACCGTGGTTCGTTATATCGACAAGGCGCAAAACAATGAAGCAGCAGGAAAACCATCGTGAGGGAAATGAAGAAATTCTCAGCGAAGCTATACAAATCTTGATCATGTCTCAAGATTCCACGAGGGATGAAATTGACCGGGAAATTTGCCGATTATCCTCCCCAGTGTGATCACATTGGGCGATGATCAATATTGATAACAATGACGTGTGAAAAATTGTATTTTGCAACATAAAACGGTTAAAGAAAATGCCGTGTAAAGGAAAACCAGATCTTATTCTAAATTTTTTTTTTCGAATAAACTTGCTAAATATTCAAGCTTCCAAATAGTGTTTTGTGTATTACAGCAACCATTTTAACATATTTCATAAGGGCGTTTTTAATGCCTGTGCTCTCTCCTGGGTACGGAGCGTTGTGTTTGGAAGATTCATACTGACGTGGTTGTTGCATGAAAACAAATCAATTATTCCGTTTGATCTTTGCCAGCTAATCCTCAGGCACACGAAGCAGAACGCCTCCAGGCGGAAAATTATATTACACCGGTTTGTATTTTTCTTCACATTACAGTCCATGTTGTTGGGCATGGGCATGTTGTTGGTTTACGCGAATTTTGTGTTGGTTATTGAAGACGGGAACCTTTGTCTTTTTTGTGAATACCTTACTCAATGTGATGTGATATTTTGATAAATATATATATAATATCACTTCATCATGCCTGATAAATATACTAATAAGTAATCTATAAATGTATTATTACAAATCATTTGACTTTACTAAAAGAGTACAGAAAAAAGAGTGAATATTGAGAGTGTTGAAAGTAAATGTGAGGCAAATGGAGCTCTTCTATAGCTGAAATAGAGATGATATGTGCAACCCTAAATCAAAGTCTTGTACCTTACTATACCTAAATGGGTCAGTTGTAGGTAGTTTACCTACGTTCACCATTTAATAGACTGCACTTATGAAAACCACTTCAAAGACGAATTTATAGTGCTACACAGGTTGTCGTCGAAACGGGTCTGTTTGTTGCCCGACCATGTTGTTTGTTGAACGTGCCACTGTTTGCACTCCAACTATTGCACTGCGACGCTGTGCGTTGACCACAAGTAACCAGAGTTAGAGTGGACTTTCGTTCATATCGGGAAGTTTACTTCCGTTGAACTTGATTCGTTATCCGAACAGGATACCATATGGTTTAAACTTAAATCACATCATTCACTAACTCACTAATCACTAAATCACTAAATCACATCAATCACTAGAACAGAGACATAACTAGCTTTTCCGCTTGATGTGATGAAGCCGTGTTTCTTAGAAGTCAAATTCTGATATCGTTTCATGCACTATCTTTTCGGTAAGCCATCGTAAAACTCTTTTATGAATTCTGATTGCGTTAAATGATTACTTACAAACGTTACAACTTGGTGACCTGTGACTGTGTGTAAAATTCCTACCAAATGAGCCATAGATGGTAATGTTTCAGACTACTTCACAAATAGCAATCACGGCACGGCATGCATTGGCTTTTTTTGCACACCACTGTAATGACTCTGCCATTTACCGCTGCAATGTAACCATCCAGCCGGGTTTGTAAAGTGCCATGTGGCAAAATATTGCATTCAGGCGCAAGCGTTGCCGGAACGAGGAAGAAAAGCAAGGGGATGTTTCCTTATTTGCATCTTCCGGTGACTCGCCAAGGAATATATCATTTCGCACGACGTTTAGCGATTGCTGGGTGTATGCGCGCTCGGGTGGGTGCCTTGACTAGGGGATGGCATGTTGTAATTTCCGCGTCCGTGGCAAGACGATGCATCATCGGTGGTCTTCTTTTCAAAGTGCATCATAAGAGCGTGCCCCCTTACGAAGTTCGCGTCATCACGCGGACCGTGATCGCGGGCGGAAGTGATACGACGGAACGAGACGCTCAATTAATCATCTTTTGCTTGATGAAAATTGCAATCATTGCTTGCCCTCGTCGGGCACCGCGGGTTTACAACCTTGCAAGTGTGGCAAAGGGCGCATCACGTTCGGCGAACGGTGGCAAGAGTATGCAGCCCTTAATGTGCATCTGCTTCTGAATTGCTCTTTCAAAAGCAGCGGCGGCCCTCAACACGAGACGCTGTTCTGCTGAGCAATGTTCTTTGCCCCATGAAGAGTGGACCAATTCAGGAGCCTTGCAGAAAATTGCACGAACATGGAGTAATTTTGAAGAATTTTCTTTCGAGCGAATACTTAAAGTTGTTTTGACTTGCAGTATGGTGGGCCATTAAATTCATTTTGTTCAGTTAAAAGGTTTGCCGAGGGCAATCTTTCAATTAGATCGTTATCCTTAGTATACAGCAGAGCACCTGGCACCAGGATTACATAATTAAGCCCTCGCACAAAAGTCCCACCAAAGCCAGAGAATGAGTATGGCAATATTACTCTTTCGTCAACCTAATAAAAAAAAGCCTCTTCTATAGACTGATCGTGGAGCGCTTTATGGAAAAAAATTAGTTCTGTATGCACTTTTCCTCACACGCGCACAGTTCAGGCACTGGGTCCTTATCAGAGCGTTCCAACGCCGACGGTATATTTAGCGCCACCATGACGGGCCGATGAAAGCTTTTGTGCTAGCGTAGCATAAAATTCTTTCGCCCTGCGGCATTTCACGGGGGGAAAAAACAGAAAGCAAACTGTAAAGAATCGCTGAGTGGGTGGCACGAGAGCAAACATGTAACGTCAATTTTCTTAATGTGAGCGAACGTGATTCCACTCTCGATAATGGGCTCTTCGCGAGGCGCAAGAACTCGCCCTGATGCGCGAGTCAAAGTCGAAGCCGTGAGGTCAGCAGTTTTATTGGCGCGCCTTGCTGAACCCCTTCTTCTTCTGCAGCCCGTAAGACAACGGACGGTGCCGGTGAGGTGCTCACAGATTGAATTTAAATATCTTCTGCCAGAGTCCGTCAAATGTTTTGAAAAATTCATGAATCTTTGAAACGAACTCATTTGCCAAGTCGTTGGGAATCGTGAATCATTCGATGTTTATTAACTACAGGCGGGCGGCGAGTTTCGCTTCGCGCAAATTTGATTTAAAGAAATAAAATATGTAGAAAGGTAGATAAGAGATGGAATTTTTGATTTCTTAAAATAGACATCAAAACCGCAGCGTTTGTGTTACACAGCGTATGCCACAGTTGCAAAACAGTTATATCTTCATTAATAATTACCAACCGTAGATAAATGCATCGCAAAGACGCCTAACATAATTATTTGAAAAGCATTTTTGGAAGACAGGTTTCCTAAGGAAATGATTTCGTTTTGATGCGCATAGAATCTGTCGTGATGAATTCTTTAAATGAACTTTCAAAAATTAAACTTTTTATTTTATATAAGCACAAGATTTGCTTTCTAAAGTTAGTTTCTGAAGACACAAGTGGCAATTATATCTCAGTAATTTATCGAACTCCTCATACAGATAAAGAAGCTTTCCACATTATAGGAATACAATGCTTGTTACTTTGCTCCGTTTAAATATTTTATAACAAAAATCATCAAACATCGTTCGTTGGCAACGTGAAAAATTGCACCGAAAACTAGTTGATTGATCACATGATCACCTTCTTTCATCATCATCATCATCATCATCATGGTCACACATCTTTCAAAATACTTAATTTTTTCTGTTGTCGTTCGTTTCCACGTATAATTTCATAATGTGAACGAATGTGATAAATTCTTTTACAACGAATAAAAGAGATCGACCGCATCCGGTGTAGCAACTTAATGTGGCTAGATTACGATTATTCGTAGAATGAGTTATAGCCGTCAGTTCCGACTACGGCCAAAGCGCCATTCATGTACATTTTACAGAGCAACATGAGTCTGGTGATGGCTTTGGGGAAGAGTGCAATTACATTATTTCTTTACCTTCATTATTTGCACCAAACTTTGGCCCGGCTTTTGGGTCGTTTCTTTGAATTTATTCAAAAGCATGCTCGCCTTCGTCGAAACTATCCTACCACCGGTGCCGGAGCCTCAGTTCCTTCAATTTGCGAGAAGTTTAATTCCACCAACTTCTTGACCAGTTGCCACGGTAATCCACAATTCATGCTGCACAAACACACGGCTCCGCAACGCTGGTAGTAGATTTTATCACCAAACCAGCAACGAGACCACACTTTCTAACCGATGAGCAGCGTTGAGCAGAAAAGAAACAAAACTAGGAAAACATTCTCGTTAAGCTCAACAGAAATGAGCCAAACTTTGTGCGCCAACAACACGCCAGCCTCGCCCCGGGAAATTCTCGGGCTCGGTTTTCGTACTTTCTTTTGGGTGGGAAAAATTAGCAACTAAATCGGTCAGCTCCGGGGCGCTCTCCGGGGTTTTTCGCCAACCGGTAGTTTTCCGGTGAGCATTTTCCGATGGAAAGTTCCGATTTTTCCGGGTCCAGACAAAGCCGCGCACACCACCTCGCAACAAACGGCTTCGTTGTTGGCGAACCCATTTGTTCGGGGCGAGCGGTCGGGCGGCTTGGCTGAAAAACCGGACCAAAACTGGACCGAAATTCTGCAACATGCTTTATGTGCTCCGCCCGCTCTGAGCTGCCGTGTTTTCCGTGCTCCGAAGATGGTTTCCGTTTGCCGGCGCTACGTTTCTTGTGACGCCAGTGCGAACGTCTTTCTCTGGCCGAACTGGGAGGGTTAAAAGCGCGATAGAAGACGAAGCAAAGCGCAGCGCAACTTCCCGGGCTTGCCGCTCATATGTATTCATTTGAATAATTTAAGACAAACGTCCGGCCCGGGGGCATGCTACGTCACGGTGGATATGTTGCTACATTTGTCTCGAAGAGAGTGTATTTTTCGGGCCCCCCCGTGGATGCGTGAGCGGCAGTTTCGTGGCCAGCGACCGTGGAAAAGGCTCACAAGTAAATGAATGAATAAGTAACGCTTCCTTTCTGCCGGTCGCCAGGCCAGCTCGCCTCTCTTATGCTATTATGTTCATGTTTTATCTTCCCGTTGGGTCGACGCCCACTGGCGCATTAGTTTCGTAGCGTTCGAGGAGGTTCGTTCAATGCATTTTTAGGCCACAGCATCGCCAGTCGCCACAACGCTCGGGAAATTCTCGGGATTTTCTTCTTCTTCTTAGTTTGCGCCTTCTTGCTCCGGAGGCCACATTAAAATTCAACGAAAATCCACAAACCCAACATCCGGGCTCGGGAAGCCCGGGAGTGCCAGAATGCCTGCAAACGACCGCACGGCTTCTGCTGTTGCGCGTTGGAACGCGTGCCGCGGTCCTTCGTGCGGAACCGGTCACCAGGCCGTGTATCCTTCCGTGAGATGTTGTGCAGCTCCAGCCACCGAGTGGCGGCGAGTGTCGTGTGTTTAGAAGATAATTTTCGGGCCCCGACTTGGTCCCGTACCCCGAAGGGAGCCTTCGCCCATTTTTACGCTCCACAAGAAGCCGGTGATTTATGAGTGTTTTAAAAAGTACTGTTTACACCGGAGTCCGCCATCGTCCGTGCGTCTCCGGTGTTTGCCATCCTTCGTTGGCCTTTTCAAGCGCTCGGCACGGCCGTTGTCCTTTTCGCCGGCTTCCGGATATCCTTCTTTGGGATTTCCGGGAACCACTTCGCTCCGGTTTTTTGTGCTTTGTTTGTTTGATTTTTGTTTGCTGCGCTTCCGGTTCTGGTGAACTCATCGCCCACCTGTGCCCAGTGGCAGGTAGGAACTTTGGCGATAGCATCTTGGCCCCACAACAGCGGGCTTCAGTGTGAGGGGTTCGTCTGTTAACCCGCCGCAAATGCACAGCGTGTCAGGAGCAGTAGCGCTTGCACTCACTTAGCAAACACTTTGCGAACCCGTTGCTCATGCTAACGGCTTCAGATCAGGTGGCCCGATAGCCGGCGCAGTGGAAACTTTTCTTTTTTCACCACCCAGTGCAGGGTTAACACACTTTTATGCTGCCCACCGCTGCAACGGGCGCAATTCACACCCGAGTGCCGACCCGATTTAAATTGCAAATCGCTATGCATCGAACTGAAGACGCTTCGAAAGTGAACTCGCGCAGCTAGTGGTTCCACTTTGCATGGTGAAGATACTCGAAAAACGGAACGAAGAATCGTTTAACCGAAAGATGCTTCGGTTTAAAGGATAGCATAATGAACTAAATTTTCAGCAGCACTCAGCCGGTCTTGGGATTCTGGCTAAGGACATAGGATGTAGATTGCCTAAGAAACTTAAAGGACAAGCTCTCATTCGGTTTTTAGCATGATCTCGGTGAAGAACGTAGTCACAGGAAATGCTACAGCACTCGTCATCAAAACTACAGACACCTATTTGAGTATTTTTTCTCAATGGACAATTATTCTTGATGAGTTATTAGTATTTTAATTTTATGAATCTCCATTCCCAGTAGCGTCGTTTTCCAGTGCCGGACTATCTCGATCCCGGCGGAAGTTATTAGCACAGCCTCTGGCACGTGTGAGCATCGTTGTGGTTGCGAAATTGCCACCCGCAAAGCAGTCGTGTCCTTGTCCTTGACATCGAAAAAGCAATCTTCCGACAGGCTGACCAAAGTTGCAATTTTAGGTGACGTCCTTCACACCAAGTGTCGCAAGATACGCAACGGCAATAGGAACCGAGCACCGAACACCGTCCTGTAAACCAAAATTTGCAATCGAGTTATGTTTCAATTTCCTTCAACCAACAAGCCGCACGTCCATTGGCTGCGGGCCGTGAAGCATAGCGAAGCGCAACGCTTCGGGAACTGTGGTTTACGATCAATCTCCTGTCGCAGCATGTCGGTCGGATGGTTGGCCCCGCCGGACGGTAGTTGAGCCTGCGTCCCCTCTTGCCGCATAAATTGATGCCAGTTGATGGCGGTGGGTAGTTGCACCTGTTACATTTGCATTAATATGGAAATGGATGTAGTTTTCGCTCGGCAAGCGTCGTAACTACGGCGCGTGGTAGCTGCACTGATTTATTCTCGGTAACGGCTGCTTCCGCGATTTGCGATTCGTATCGTGAGCGTTAGATGTATGGGCGTTAGATTTGTGGCCCGCAAAACGATGGAGGGCTGAGCTTTAACGCTCCATTGTCTATTGTGATTGGGTTTTCTATTAAAGCACGCCATTTGTTGTGGTGTTACTTGAAGCCAGTTGCTTAGGGATGATGACATTAGAATTAGGATTCACATTTTTGAAGCAGGATCATACATTGCCACTCTGTACACGCTTCTCAAACTAGCATTTAGAACAATCCAAAATTCTCGATTACAGAAATGATGGTTTGCAAAACTCGACTAAGTTTTGTTCATGAAACGGTTATGATTTGGCTCGGAATCGGTTTGCGTCATGAATCAGTTCTGAACCGTTTTTGGTTCTGGTGTTGGTTAAGAAGAAAATCATCATCATTTGTATTAGAATTTATAATTGTATAAATTCATGTTTTTATTCCGTGTTTTTTTACGTTCCATTTTCGTGCACTTTTTTGTAGTCAAATAAACCCTGAGCCACCGAATACCACTTAATGAAATTGATTAAACTAATCGAATCTGGAAGTTATATTCGTTAACAGACAATCGAGCATTTTATATAATCCCCGGAAAATCATTTAAAACTGTCCGATTGGTTGAATGCCTTCTAAACAAGAATATTTCGAATTCGGCCCCACTATGTAAGTACCGCTTTTGCTTTCTTCTTGAGCTTGAACTGCTTTACTCCTATGCAGTACCAGTAGCTTCATATCGTCAGGGAAGATTCTGGCCTCCAGTACCCTCGAAGCACGATAAGGAAGCCAACTCCACACGACAGTTGGAGTTGGTCGACAGGTGAAAAAGGAAAAAAAGCTTTTTATTTCTGTACGAGCAGAAGCGCAGGTATCAGACACGTCGATCGAGAGCAACGCAAGGACCGTAGAGTTTTTGGTCGGAAAAGAACAGACCAAAAGCACCCGAGGAGTACCTAGTGATGTGCAGCTCGGTGCAGTAGTGGTGGCTCGGTGGCTTTCGGGGCCATCATCATCACCACTGCCAGCGTAACGTTATGAGTTTTCGCAGGCCCAATTTCAGGGAGCTGTTTGGGTCCTTTTTTGTGTATTCCTTCTTCGACACACCGTTCCCCCATTATCGTCCGAAGCCTGGCGCAAGATTAGTGGCTGTGTGGAATGGCGAAGGCGAAAAACTAGTTCTTTATGGAAAGAAAAAAAACCCGGACGATCCTGACGCTCTAGGAATGCTGGCTCGAGATGCTGGCCCAGCCGGAAAGCCGGAAGAGCTGAGAGCTTTATGATACGGGCAAAGCTGACGGGAAAATGAATAAGTAATTCCTTTGTCACGTGACCGGAGCTGTAGGTTCCGATGGCAGGGAAATCAGAACATGCACCGGCCGGCTGAGAAGATTAGTCCATTGACCGTAAGGCAGGGTGGAATGAACCGCTCCTAGGCGGCCCCAGCACCGGTTCTCACCGGTAAAAGGTAATCAGATTTGGTGGCCTTTCGCCAGAATGATCCTGGTCGGACGCTCTGTGCTGGAGGGCAGCCGTAGGCAACCCATCCCGTGCAGGATTATCCTCTGCACTCGGTGGCGTTTTTAAACTAACGTCACCAATCTCCCGTTCCTCATGATTGAAGTAATAAAACATTAGTACAGCTCAGGGTTATGCACTCCTGCAGGTTCCTGTAGCGGTAGCGAGGACTAAAATTTTAGTTTAATTTCGTGTACAGGTAAAATCAAGTCCTGTGGGTATTTTTCACTGATTGCACACATTGCTTGAAAATAAGCGCTAAATGAATGAACTCATACATGCCATCAAATGATTACTGATCGACTGCTTCTGAGCAGCTACAAGAGCATCAAATACTATTCCAACTTCACGGATTCGATACAAATTTCCACCGGCGTCATTCTCGGTGAAGATAAAATCGACTACTCAGTTGCTGGGTAGCTGAGTGGTCGATTCATACAACACACTTTCAATGTCGTCAAGGAGCTGCGATTCTTGAAGTAACATTTATTGCAACTTTCTACACCCGGAACAACCAGGAGGGAACTTGAGCAGTATTCTAGGGAAAAGAAGTCTTCCCCGTAGTCGCTCTCGAGCTTTTTTTTTGCGCCCGGGCGAAGTTCAATCCGAGAATGAAATAAGAGTACTGAGCAGAGCACGGTAAAGTGTTTCGTATTACCCAACGGTACGATAAAGCGGTTACTAAGCAGTGGAAGGTGTTGGCCACCTCCTAACCCGTTGGTGTCGAAGCTTTTGCGTAAGGGTTGCTACTTTTCGCGTGCACTCGGAATTGAAGGATCGTAAGACCTACAGGCAATTACTTGGCAACGTGGCACTCTTCCAAGGCATCAGGAATAACGAGTGAAGTGACGAGCAATTTAATCAGTGGTCGTGATGTTATAGGTGTTTCTGAAATACTTTTATATCCAATCTCTATCTTACATTAAGGTGTTGCCGGAATCGCGTTCGATGTTGATTGTCTGAATGGCAATTTCTTTGACGATCGCATCCAATATTGTAAATTTGTTTGAACAATGAATGCGGATCGTTATAATTCAATATTTTTCTTAATCCTAAAGTAGCGTCCTTTTCTCGAATTAATTTGACCTCATTTCTTCCGCTGGTGGTATTTCAGCCTGCAAGTCTCAGACTCACTTTGAAATGTCAAGAACCGATTTAAGGTCCGATGAAAATTTCTAGAACGGAAAAGTTTTCAAGCGTGTTTACATTACTTCATCAACCACGCGTAGGGCTTGGCGGACGGATACAGCAACCGTAGGCTGGAACCGTGTAAAACTTGACGCCGTCTTACGTGAGAAACGCGCCCCTCTAACGACCAGTTCGACTCGATGTGGGAGAATTTGTATCGAACTTCAAGTCGAACACCCTAGTTCCAGACACCGTTGGCATCGCCGAGAGAAACCGGTGAGCTCGAACACGTGTATTCCAACACGTGACGCGTACCGAAAGTTCTGGCGTTGCGTGCTGCACTTGGAATATTAAGTTACACGCCGGAAAGTTGCGCCCCAGAAGACGGGGGTTTTTCCACAGCGGGATACCGTGGGGCACAGTTATCTCATTGCATAGGATTCCGACCGACGTGTGGCCCGTTTTGCGTAATGTTACCAATCGTGGTTAACACCTGTTAGGATTTCATTCCGCTGCAAGTTCATTTGGAAGGGAAGCGCGATTGGTAAGACTTTCGAGTTGCTGATGTTGATTGAACTAATTGAGTCTGTATGTGCGTTCGGTGGGTTTTGGATGTTTTGGCGGAGGCGGTTAGAGAAAGTTGTTCAACTTTTGACATTTTCAGGCACAACACCCACCACGAACGAGCCGCATACTAATGAGAAGCGATCGCTAACTCAATTTTCACCAAAACCAGACTGCCCTTGCAGAGAGTAAATTTGAAAATAAATTACAACTCCGAAGCACGAAATTGCAACCTTTCCGAACGTTTCCATTATTCCCGGAGGATTTTAGGTTATCAATCAAAGCGCGACTTCCGTTGCTCCCTCAGGAATTGGGAGAACGAACGTACCGAAAATAATGATTCACCTACAATCAAAATAACCTAGAGCTGGGCCGCTGAGCTGAAAACATTTTTCAATTATCGTAAGCTCTGTTGCTTAGCACGAAAATTCATTTTGCGTATTGCAGCCTACGGGCGCCATGTTTCACTCACTTCACTTTAGGCGCTTTGATGTGCCAAGATGTGCATCGAGGTTGCTTGTTTTTGAAGCGTTTAATTGAGCGTCCAAAGTGGTCCTTACCAGCGCCCGTAAGGTCGGTGGGTGCTTGAGATGAAAACATTTGGCCTCGGTCTTCATATTTCTTACGGCGAACCCAGTGGCAGAAATATAATTACGAAGAGATTAAAAGATTTAAAACCTCATTTTCGGTAATATCGCAGTTACGGCGAAGTCGTTCATTCGTTACGTGTAAGCAGCGCATATTTGCACACACATCTAATGGTTTCGGTACCGACAGAGCATGAAGAATTGGAGTAACCTAGTAAACTTCATATCCGCCTCGATTTTCATAACCGTGCCATCCCATTCGCACCGAAAAAGCATTTTCGCTCACGTTTCTGGCCACCTCGCGAGCATCGACTGTTGGTTGGAAACTTTTGCCAACCCCGGCACTACTTGCTAGTTGCGTGGGGCCTTTTCATCTCTTCAAGCAACAGCTCTCGGCAAGCCAGCTAGTTTCCACCATCCGGCAACTTATACTCCCTTTTCAGGGTGAGCAAAATTTCCCTTTTCTTATGACATCACCAACACGACTGCACGGCCAGCGTTTATGTCTGCTTCGGGATGAAAGTTTCTTTCGGTGGCATCTGCTAGCAACGGTCGGGGCCACGGGATTTGGGGATAGTTTCGTGGCTGAAGACCGCATTGCTTTGCTTGGAGTAAGTGAGTGTTTAAGATCTGTCGAAAACTGAAAGCATGTTGGGTGAAGTTTGCCATCCGTTCACCATCTGGTACTGACGCACAGAGAATCAAGTGTCGAAAATCTTAATGGTTACCTTACGCCCGAATGCTGTTGATTCCGTATTTTCCAAGAAGTCTCTTCAAAGAAATGTTACAATATCAGCTAATGAAGATAGAGTAAAGTTCTCCAAAGCGGCTTGTTAAGTTTCGTGCTTGATCATGTCGCTATGTGTTCATATTTTTATACAAAATGGCTCACAAACTGCTTTGTCGCTTCATGAACTAGTATTTGCAGTCTTCACAAAGCTTTCAAAAATAAATCTACTTCAGACTGAATTGACATAAAATGTATGTGTCTTCGACTATTGAGATCCCATTATCTTATTTTCCATCCGGATTCCCCGATGAGGAATATATAAATACGTAAAAATAAAAACCTAACGTATCTTTTCAAATTGATTTAAATCAGATATTAATTGAAATTTTATTATAAGCGTGGTTTCCAAAAGTCCGGTTATAATCTCGTCCGAATAATATTTACCACTTTGCTGAATCCTTATCCAAAACTGGGCTTTACTGAAACAATAGTTCTGATATCGATGAAGATATTGCAATTGATTCCTATTCATAAATATAATCATTCACTCAATTTGCGTTGATCGGTGAGAAATTGTGTATTTAATGATCCGTGACCGCAAGCAATCAAACAAGCCCGATGGGGCCTTTTAACAAAACGCAAACAAGTCGTACTCGTCGAAGGTCCTCGAAAACAAGGGAGAGGGATGGGAGCCTTCACATATCCTGCCGAAACCCACCCAAAACCCTGTGCCCCAAAGCTGGAACTGTTGCTCGAAATACTCACTTGACACTCGTAGGTACCGTGATCCCGGCGCTGTACGAACTTGATCTGCAGCGTCCACGTGTTGGAGCCGGGCGTGTGAAGAATCGCAAACCGCTCGTCGTTGGTGTACATCTGCGCCCCGGACGAAAGGATATGCCAGTCCCGCCGTCTGATCCATGAAATTTGATTCTGCCCCGGCCGCGGTCGGTAGTGGTCAACAGAAGCATCGAATCGATTCCGGAGTTCCGACGTCCGGCCGATGGACGAAGTTGCGTCCCAGGGCGCAATCGGGATCGGGGTGGGTGGTGTGGAGCGCATGATGTTTTTGGCGCGATTATGGAATGAAAGAAACACACAAAAACCACAACACAATAGAGCATAAGTATCCGATGAACCGTGTGATCGACGATCGGCGATAAATCTTGCGGGCATTTAGTAAATAATACGGTTGAAAAGGCGCCGCTAGGATGAAGCTCTACTCTAGGGGCTCCGAAAGAAAACCGAACAGCAGTCCCCCCGGAAAGGAGGGAATGGGGAAGGAAACCATCAGGAAACATCTCCACCAGCGGCCACATTATGGTTTCGAGTCATGTTTTTCGTCACGAAATTCTTTGCCAATATGCTGCCGTGGAGGGCGGAGTCCTGGGCATCGGAAAATCCGGCACCGAGCGTCGGGCGCAACCGAATAAAGTTCAAAATGAGGGATGAATATAAATGAGTTTGGCCAGAACTTCCGGCGGAATGGGTGGGCAGTGGATCAGGACTGGGTGTTGAAGGAATGAAATATATCTTCGTTTTATGTTTTCTCTCGTTTTTCTACGGCCGAAAAGGTTAAATGTTTTTGCTTCTCCCGTTGATCGAAGGGAAATGAGCATTTCCGTTGGCCAAATTTTAGCATATTGTCGACCGCATGGGCATCACAACCAACGGAGCGTGTTAAATAAAGTTATCAAGCATTTTCAAAGATGTTGAATCGCTCGAGGATCATGTAATAATTGAAACAATATTATTTAGCAAAAGCAAAACGAACACCGTGATGAGGGACTGACAGCCGCTTTAGGGCTGACTTAAACAAACCTCATACATGACGCTCGTAACACCTTCAACAAACCGCCGAAGGATTATCCAAATAAAATGCACACCATCGTATGGTAACCCCTGACAAAGGATCTGTCGTTGATCTGGGCACAAAAAAACATAGAAACGTGTTGCTACATTCGGTGTCAGAATTTGCCGCCAATCATATCTCGGCTGTTCCAAGAATCAATCTCGTCAGCTTGCGCTGGGGGAATGAAATCTTTTTTTTTCCATTTTCGTATGCATTTTAATATTCTTTGCCAGGATTTGTTCTCTTCCCTAGCGCTTTCATAAGGCTTTCGACGCCTCCCAACGATGATGTAAAAAGTCGGTAGCTTCGTCGGGTTGCGAAGAAGCATAGCTCAAGCTGACTGGCGGCACCCATCATCATCCATCGTCCCCGTACATGGGCTGCAGGATCAACGCTCCCGTTGTTTTGTCTCCCACAACTCACGCACACCCGTCTAGGCGTTTCGCTCACCGAAACCGGATCCAACGTCAAACGCCTGCAGCGCACCACTTTTTGCCGTTTCCTTATTGGGGAGCAATCAATACATTTGGTGGAAAATAAATATCTCCATCCAGTATCGGGGAAGGAAATAAATCTTGATTCACTGTTGATTGTTTTCTTTTGCTCGGCCCCATGCTTTTTTGAGGGGCCGCACATCGAGCCGTCCTTTTGCTTGTTTGCTGAGCTTGGGAAAGTAAGAGCCACGGAACTGGGCCAACTTACGAGCACGATCCTGGCCGGGGCTGCCCCACTCCGGTAGGCGGAAACAACCACTTTCGGGAGGATTGCAATGATTTTTATTTCCCATCCGGAGCGATGATATTTTTTCGACAGGTTCCAGAGTCTCTTCCCGAAACTTGCCCCTTGACTTCGTTAGCAAGGTAGAGTGCGCCTGCATGTAGGCGCACACCGCACAGCACCCGCTTCCGGAGCCCCGGAAGCGGTGCATCCGAGAGATGGCGAAATCCGATTTGAGAAATGTGGGCGCATGCGAGCGAAATAAAAATGGCGCAGATTTATCTTACCACCGAGTTTAACTGCCTGCCAGACATGGCGGTGATGGTTGCGAACCGTTTCCCGTTGATCGTCGCGTGGCAGCGTTAGCGGGAGCTTCCGGTCGACCGTTAAATTGCTAACCCCTCGGGGCGGGCCTGAATGCTCGCTTCCGTGTTGGCTAGAGAGGTTTACTTTTTTTTTCACCACAATCTTGCTCCGATCTCACCGAAATGAAAACGGTCGCTGCTCGCTGCCGGCTGCGGCTTACGAGCATCGAACCAAAGTTCACAGCTTCGCGACTCAACGCGCACTTAATGCTCTACTTTATCGCCAATCATTTTTCCTAATGCCCACGGCAACACGAAACCTGCTGCCCTACGGGACCCGTGCTTTGTCTGTGCCGATATTTTATGGGTTCATCGAGCGAAAAAAAAAGGCAAAATTATCAGCAACGATGGAGACATATCCATCACCATAAGCTGCGCCGGAAGCGCCGTCTTCGGAGATTCTCGCACGCGAGATAGGCGAGTCAACAATCGCGAGCACTCTAACGGCCGCGACCATAACTGGCCGTTGGTAATCGAATTGGACGCACAAATCGCCGTTTCACCGTTGCCTCTGGATGGGGATTATTTATGAGATAATATTGAAATGTTACTGCCGACAAATTTTGGAACAGCTTACGGCTGCTGCTCGATTTGTCGTTGGTGTACTGACTGTGATTAATTTGTGTCACAATCTTGTAGGTGCTACGTACCGTATGTTGAGCTTATGATTGAAAATTGTATGCGTTTTTTTTCAATATTTCAATTGATTTCATTAATTTAGTTGATGATTGAAAAGTAGTATACAGAATCGTTGGTAAAGTGAGAAGACGATTTTGAGCCACTAAACCTACTGCAAACAAAAAACTACTTTAAACACACGTTTAATCAATGAAACATCACACTTCAATATGCGGTACAAAACCTATCACTAAGTGGACGATGGTATCCGCTTGCCGAAACAAGATACGTGATTTTGCGCTCACGTGACACATGCTTGTGATAAAACGTACCTAAGGCCACAGAATTTGGCGACAAACAGCGACCGTTTGCCAAATTACTCCGATGCCAAATTTCTAAACTGGCAAAGTTGTTTTAATTACACTTAGTTAAGGGGAAAGTTTCGACAGGCAAGGGTAACCCGAATCGGTTACTGTATTCACGACAGAAAACCTCGGGACCCACATCATAGGTCATGATCCTGTCAACCCACCAAACGGAGGATGGGCGAAGGACGATTGGTGTAGCGAAATGGTCTGCGGCACTGCACGTTTCGCAGACGGTGGTAGATCACGGGACACGTCGTAGGTCATGGGGCAAAAGGTTGACATACCCATAATTGTGGGTTCCCGAGGCCGCTGCGACTGTCACGTTCGGGTGTGCACCGCGCGACTGACCTATTGCCATGAGCAGGCCGACCCAACGTCGTGACGACGAAGCTGCACTTTAAATGGGCGGCAAACAAAACGACAAAGTTCTGTTGTTCGAGCTCATAAATAATCGTTGGTGTATGCAAATGTTGATTTTGAAATATGAAATAGGCGACATAATGTAAGCACGTTCGTGTATTAACATAACCATGAGGTATTGTGTTGCACTCAACTTGCCATTTTTTTTTTGTTAAGAATGTTTTATCGACTTTCTACGTAGCATTTTGGGCCACAGTCCTTCGTTCGGAGTACGCTGCCAAATTCGGTGCCCATTTCAAACATTTACTCAATCCATTTCGTTCCGCATTTAAAAGTGGCAACCGAATTGCACCGTGCATTTGCACCGTTTGCAGACCCCCCCGGCCTGTGGCACACTGGAAATGAGCAAAACACCGAAGGTATAATCCTAATGCCGGCGGCTCTGGAGCCCACCGGTAGCGGATCCGGCAGCAGATTTGCCGTCACATAAATTTCCCTTTCCACCGAACAACGATCGATGCGAACGATTTTCCAAGCTTCGAATTTTGCGCAAAATGGCCAATTTCATGCAAAACGTCGCTTCGACGTTTGCGGTGCCCGTTCCCCGGCGTTTGAATTCGGCTTTTCGGGACACATAGGACCGGGGGATCTGGGGGGACCGTAATAACCCCATCGGTGGCGCAGTGAAAGTTCCTCGGAAGCAACATTTTTGGCTCGCCTCGTTCATGGCAGCCCAAAAGTGCTGCGCCAATGCTCGAGAGAGGTCAACATGCTTTTTGGCCGCGACGGGGCCTAATGAGAGTAAATTTTGAAGGGAAATTGGTATAGTTTTTTGTTGCGGAAACTATCGCTCAAAGATCAAAGAGGAATGCTTTGCTGAAGCATGATAAGTTCTCAGTCACTTTTTATTCTAATCTATGTTTTTATATCGCACAAAAAAATTGCGAAACATGCGTGCAATTTCATTTTCCAAATCATTCTGAGTTTTTTTTAATTACCATTTGACTTGATCTTATATTTACACATCTGAAATGTTTCAGTTTCTACCAGGCTGGTGAATATTTTGTTCTACAACATAAAATTATTAAGAAAAAAATATAGCCCGAGTAAAAGTAAAACATAATTCTCACAAACTAAGTTTCTAAACTTATGATGCATTCGGAATTGCATTAAAAACGTGAGAAAGAAACTGCAATTGCATACGGAACTGCATTCAGGGAGGTTTTCTTTGGGTGCACGTTTGAACGTTTGGTGCAAAACGAGGGTCTAATGGCTAACGCGTGTTACGGATGTGGTGATGGATGTGTGTTTGTGATACTACGGTGTACAGGAATGCAAATCGAACACTTAGACAAACCCAATTTACACCCACTCTGTCCACGCCGGCCACTTTGCACACCAGAAACGCGACTCCACCGAGCTGGACGGTTGTGTTGTGCGCCATCACCTGCAAGTAGAACGTGGGAAGAAAAACACACGGTTAGAGAGAGAGAGACTGGGAAAGGAATTGAGAGAGAGAGAGAAAGAAGTGAGTTTGATAATTGGCACAAATATAAATTACACCTGGGGCGAAAGATGGGCGCCGCCCACCCCGATAGATATTTGTATAATCATCATTTATCTTTCTGATTGATGAGCGCGGTTTCGCTAATGTTGCGGCCATCCGTCAAAGCAAGATTCAAATGTCACCGTGACGACAGATAATAGGAGCTTGTTCCTAATTGTGGCTCTCTAAGGGATCCCCGCGCGGATTGCCATTGCTTAATGAATTTCATCAAGACGCATTACGCAGCCGCGATGATGGATTCGGATCGGTGACAACCGAGTAAGTACATAAAAAACTGCCAAATTTAAATACTATTTTTGGTAGTCACGGAAAAATGTTATTTATTCGAAATCACAATGAAATAATAGGGTTAAAAATAGCACAATTTATTTACTCTGGATAACCTAGCCCACGTTGAGACCTACGCTTTGTTTTTGCAGTTGGCATTTCTGCCGGCTACGTAAAGTTGTGGAAATCACGAATCGCGAGGCACGAATATAAACATCCAGTTTGTGGATCTATACAGATATCGATCCCTCAGAGTCCTACCCAAGGGCCTGGTGTACACTTTGACCCATAAAACGATGCCCTTGGCTTGCATCGTACGAGGGCCACCCCTCACGAAAGCCGTTCCAGTTTTCGACCCACGCTGCTGCAGTCAATATTTGTTTGGAATCGAGTTATATCCAGAGCATCGCAGCTACACTTGTTTGCGGTAAGTAAATATGATTTCAATCATTCCTCATTCTATCCATTGCGAGGAAACGCTGACACTTGGCAATAGATATCCGCAAGCTCTAAAATTTCTGGCTATTTAGTTTGATTTTCCTAACCGGAAATCGTATTCGGTGGATTTTTACGTTTGAAGCGTGCAAGCCTAAATCAGTTCTATTACAACTTCCGCTACAATTCGACCCATAATAACAGTAAATAACGTGTGTGTGTTGTTCTAGTACTTTCCTTTTTAAAGAGTCGTTCAAAGAACAGGCATAAAACACATTTTCTTTGCTCCCGGAAGAATAAAAACTAATTGGCAAATTACCATATTTTGACAAGCGGCACTGAGCCGGCCCCCAACATTAGCACCTGCAGCTAAATTTCAATTTCCTTTCTTCCGTTTTTTTTGTGTTCCTGGCCCTGATGGTTATCGTAAATTTTGCTTTTCCACTTTCACCACGTCATGGGCCGACTTTCGTTCACTTCCGCTAACGAATATCAATGCCACCGCCAAGCACGAACATCGTTTAGACGGGAAGTGTCAGATTGCCGTACTTCACTCTTCGGCTCGGTGCCGCATATTGGACCGGGTTTGAGTAATGGATTTCCTCGAATGTTTTCGGTTTGTCCTCGGTGGCTTTGTCCGGTCCGGCCAGTGGCAAAGGGTGAATCATAAAATGGCCGCTTTAGGAAGGCGAAAAACCGTACGCCGCATTTGTCACATCCGGGAAAGTAAAAGTTATGGCAACGAACTGATATTATTATTCTATCACCCACAAGTGTGCGCACTTGTCATACGTTTACGTGATGGAGAGCATATTTTTTGCCCTATTCTGTCAGGCGTTTACGCCAAGTTCCAATTGCTTTCTCGATGGTCGTCTATTTTACATTTAGTTCGTACCCTCCCATAATGCACCGAGCACCGGTGACAGTAAATCATGATGTTTAATGGATGGTTTCATTTGCAGCGATAGCTTGCACATGACGTTGGGCACAGTGGGTCACAATGCCATGCACTAAGTGTGAAAATAAACCGACAAACCGGACAATATTTTAAAGCAACATACGAATTTAAAGCTGTAAGCAGAGTTCACGGGGTTTAAGCAACAAATCAAAACAATAGGCCTGGCTTTATGAGGAAGGGTTGGGCTAACGTTTTTGGTTCTGCGATCAGATTGTTGTCAGGAAAAACGTCATTCTAAACATGGGTTCCACACAAATCCTTCTCTCTTCCTGAAACAGTCTTGCAGCTTTTGCTGTTGGCACGGATTCAATTGGCCAGGCGTTGTGACACTTCACAACGCCTGGCAACAAAACATTCATCAGCATATTCGTTTTCATGCCTAGAAAACAGGCAATAAGTCCGTACACTTTGCCTAGTGCTACGCAGGCCGATGAGAATAGTGTTTCCAACATCATGTAACATGTGACATGTTCGGTAACACATATTTAAGTGCACCAAAAAGCAACGCAAGAAACGCAGAGACATTGTGAAGAGCCGAGAGAAGTTAATTTTTCACCCAGACCTAACCGGGGTTCCGGCTGTGCTGGATGATGAACGCCTGCGGCTTAGGACTCACCGTTAGCCTTGTGCGAAAGTTGGCAAAATTATGGGTCACACACCAATCGAATGGATGTAGCCCACAAGAGCCCACCCTAGCAAGTGGGCCCTGTGCTGGCCACACCGGGTCAATGGCGCGTGATGATCCAGTGTTATGGTTTGCAATTTTCCAACGGTTTATCTGGAGCATTGAGTGCCTGGGTTACCTTCACGTGCAACGTTGGCCTCCCGTCGCAAGTTGTAGCATAACTAATGTGCTTCTGCAATATGCTGCCACAAATCACACATGCTGTTCGCCTCGAAAGTTCGTCGTCTGATGGGCACGAAGGCTAAACTTTGGCCTTCTTTAAAACAAGTAGATAACTGTTTGCTGGAACTCACTTTACAGTAGCAATTACCTTGGCCGAAGGAAATTGAAGAATCAACTCGCGTTTTCCCCCCCTGATCCACTTCCATTTCGAATGGACCCTTCTTTGGTGGACCGCGTAGGCAATGGTAAAATATGTAGCCCTGCAGTGGCACCGCCGTAAATTGCCGTACATTATGAAGCTCGTTTGAGAAAGTCCGTTTTTCCGGGCGAACTTTCTACCAGGCGAAGAACGGAGCATAAAAGTGCCCGCTTTTCACCCATCGCTCCCGGCGATCCTTTACCCTTTTTTGGTGTGCTCCAATGTTTGACTTTCATTTCCATTCGGCATCAAACTCAAATGGCATAATCATTGGATAACTTTCCACTCTCGAGCGGAACGATAAAAAGTTAATGCGCCCGTCCGTCGGTCGGGCGGGTCGGTCGACGGACGGGACCGGGAACAACAGGGAACAAGTTTCGTTTTTGTTTCGTTTGACAGGGTGCGATTTGTGAATAGTTGTGACGGGCACAAGACACAACATAAGAAAACATTACCACGGAGCACGGGACCGGAGAGACAGACAGGGACCGGGTTTTGGGTCTGCTTTTTTTTGTGCTCTGATTTCATCAACACGACCGCGGCCGTTCGACAGCGGCTCGAAGGCTTATCTAGGACCCCGACATTACTGCCACCAGCTCGGTGGTGTCATTAAACTGACGGCACTACCCGATAGCGCCGTCGCCGTCGTCGTCGACACCAACTTCGAGTCAAGAAACACGGGAAGTTGTAATGTCGGGAACAATTTGTGAAATTGAAAAACTTTGCACCATTACAGCGTGTTGCGCCGCCCGCCGGAGGGTGGCAAAATCAAATGATGCAAAAGTTTCCGCTCCGGCTGCTGCTGGATGTTTCTGTAAAACTCTTCGCCCTTCACGGGTGACGCACGGGCTTTGGGCCCGTCGTGATGAGCCTGGCGGATTCCCGGATCGACTCGGCGAACCCGAGCGTCATCGATCGAGAGTACATCAAAATACTATGCACGGAGAGCGCTCTTCGGCCAAAACGAGCGCCTGCGACTTCCGGTGACTTGCCACCACCGGTGGGCCGTGTTTTTCTTTCTTACATGTTGTCTTCCGGTTCCGGGCGTGGTGATAAAAGTGTCACCAGACTACTCACCGGGAAACACCCTGATCGCGTGTACGGGACACGTGCTGTTGTCATGTTCCGACCGGGACGGGGCACTCCGTCGCGACACCGGCGGCCCTCGGAGTGGCGCGGACATCATTTGTTTCCGGTGCTTCGCATGGCCGGGCCGAGTCGGGGGTTCGGCTTGGCCCGGTGCTCCAAAAGCGTGTTGAAATAGCTATTAAAACACACAAACCATGAGCCGTCAGTCCGTTAGCACCGCATAACGGGAGCCATTCGGTTCCGTGCCGTTTGCTTGGCGCAAAGCTCGCGGGAAGTTTGTAATTAATTTTTACCATTGAATGCAAAGTGCGGCGTGCCGAGGCGAACGCGACGAACACGTTCCAATCGATCAGATGATCTGCTTACGGGTGAGACGGTGGCCGGGGAGGGCCCGTGGGCCCGGGGGTGTTCGCAACATGACAGAAGTTTAATGAGATTGTCCCGGGCCGGCAGCCGGGTACCGGAAGTTCGTCTGCGCCCCCTAACCAGCACGGGGGTTGTGTTCGCATAACTTTTGCGAACAACCTGAAAGGGTTGTTTTTTTTCTGAAAATGGAAAAGCGCTCCTTTTGTCGAACCAAAACGGGGGGGCTTCGCTGCCGGGCGGAACACTCGAGAGAGCGGGGAGTGAAACGCCCAACGGGTGAACTCAAATTATGCTTCGATAGAAATAGAACGCATTCGGTTGACTGGTTGGTGGTGGCACCAGTCGTTTTGCCACGAAACGTTTGACAACAGTGAACTGAAAGTGTTGCTAGTGAAACCAGGATACTTCTAATGGGATCTGAATTTCGTTTGTATGCTTTTGAGATCTCGTTGAAGATCTTCTTTTCAACAGAGCATGAATGGTTGAAAGCGATCCGTAACTCATTTATAGAGCGTTGAGCTGGAAAGGTTGTTGGAAATCGAATGAACCAACGAATTTGTTCTGATTTTTTCCGGGCATCGCAGGTGCAGCTCTTGGCGTGATTTTTTATTGCTCTGCTGCTTCAAATTTATGTCCTGGGGTCTGGTCTGATTTTATGCTGTAGCTGTCATCTGGTGGTTGAGTCTCTGACACGAGCAACACGAGCAGAACACCGTCGCCTCTAAATACATTGGGCCGCTAGTCAACCAACGATGGCTCGAAAGGCAAAACTTTTGCCCATGTATGAAAATACATATACTGGCAACATCTGGAACAATGCAGCCCTGTTG
Organism: Anopheles bellator; assembly: GCF_943735745.2. Classification (NCBI taxonomy): domain Eukaryota; kingdom Metazoa; phylum Arthropoda; class Insecta; order Diptera; family Culicidae; genus Anopheles; species Anopheles bellator. The sequence goes on from NC_071285.1 coordinate 38,017,007, forward strand.
ACCAACATCATGTGCAATTAGAAACGGAGCATCACTAGTTGGCCATAAAAACATTCACATTCGACAAACCTGGTACAGGGAACAAGCAAAACAAATTCGACAACAACGATACAACAATACACCATCAACATCTAACAGTTGAAATTGCCCAGGAAAAGGCCAGCCACTTGTGCCGGAAATGCCATATGTGAACTATAAAATTTAAATTTAATATATGAGGCCCAATCCGCTCTTTAGAATGATTGAAACAAAACCGTTTAGGCCACTAAAAGTGGATTAACGAGTTGCGAGCGTTATTTCTTTTGGATTGGTCCATTCATCTTTTTTACATAAACCGTTTTAATGAATGAGTTTGAGTTATTTCAATATTATTCTGATAAAAAATTGGATTGAAGTGTTTGTTATGTGATATTCTCATGAAGGCAAGAAAAAGTAATACACTGCACGAACGTGAAACGTATCCTTCTTCGAGTGTAAGAATGGCTAGAATGGCTTGGAAAGAGCCTTGTTGTGTTTACTGTTGACAATATTGTGACTAAGCCGTGCCCTAATGAGTGGACGAATCCCTGGGAATATGGTACCATTGACTGATGCTCACAGATTGATCAGCGAACATAGAAAAGTGTTATTGTCGCAACGAAGAAAAGGTTGCTTGTTTGGTTTGTGTGTGTTCTCAGTGTCAACATACTCAGATTCCCGTGATGTAGCACATAACGATTGGTCAACTGCAAATACGTCAAGTACGCTCCGGCCTGATTCGCGAAAATCATATCCACATTATATCATGGAATGTCGTACGGCAGCGTTAAACTAACGACAGGTCATTGTACGGAAACAACATCACAGCGCCAGACATCGCATTTCTGTGGAAGGCAACTCACTTTTTGGCCGGTTGTCCGTGGCAATATTAGAAGTTGAAGAGTAATGACCCTAAGGCATCACTGCAAAATGGACAAAATACGTGTAATAAAAATAGAACTTAGAAAGATTAAGGTCCGTTCGACCTCCGGTCAAGCCAGTTAACATGTGGCCTACGCGTTCCGTTGACCTCTCATGACCTCTCACCTTCCACGGCGGTGTGGAAAATAGTTTCCAGTGCGTCGCGGGGGAACAGAAAAACTTTTCCATACACCACCAATTGAGCAGAAAATTGGGAAATTGATTTCCCACCCAGTGGGGGGCGCGCTGGGTCGGTACGGCCCACCAACCGCCCATCGGTTTGCAGATTTGAATCACATGCTGCGGTTGATTTCGTCCGGACTGGCGACCAGGCCGCAAAAAAAAAACGCTTACGTGCGCCATTCCGAGCCGCCTGCCCTTCGGGAGCCGACCCGAAGTGGAAAGGAGGTCGCGGCACGTCGGACGGGCAGTAGCTTCCGGTTTCTGTCGGGGTAAACGGACCGACGAGGGAGTGGCAGCTGCCCTCCCCGTTTTTGGGCAGATGGGACAGAATTTAGTTGCCGGGGCTTGCTTGCTTCCTCCTTCCGTCCGCTTTCCTCCCTCACCCACTAATCACCGGAAGTGTCGGCGTTCGAACGTGCGGAAGAAAGGAAAGTGACATTCTCGTGCCGCCGGTCCGAGCAGGGGGGGGTGCCAGGGGTCTTAACCGTTCAAGTTTCACGGTTCCCTCCCAACCAACGGGGCAGGGCGTGAATGTGGCGTGGACGAAAATTACCCCCAAAACAAGCGAAATCTAAATGACAAATGACCCAAAATGATGGCGACGGTTCGCCGATAGTTGGGTGGCCGGTGGGAAGTATGGTGGGCAGGGCAGTGGCACCATGGGGAAGATAAATTGATCGGCAAGAGAAATATAACCTCAACGTGCCCGATCGGCCATTCGCCCGCCGCGCTGCCTTGACCACCAACGCTAAGGATCTTCGCCAGCTGTCACTTGGAAAGAAAGCGCAGAGGCAGAGCGAGAGAGCGAGAGAGAGAGGGTCGAGCATCGAAGAGGAGGTCCTTTTTGCAACAACAAAAACCTTGCAGACACACACGCACGTACCGAAGCAAATTCGATGAAAGGTGTTTTCTGCACCTTCGTCCAACTAGGCCAAGGTACGTAACCCCCGCCAACATCCCAATGGTGAGCGGTTGACGGCCTCGGAAGGCGACCCGCCGAGCGGACGAAGTGCTGGTCCGCAAATCGGCCAACTGTCGTGGGCTTTTTTGGACACATCCATTTCATTAGGATACGTTTTTTTTCGGTGCTTCGTCCTTCTGAACCGAGCGGCAGAGGTCCTTCGGTTGGCCGAAACTGTCCAAAGCTTTAACATGGGTTGCTGGCGCACGTGTCCCAGCGTCACCGGACGCAGGACTGTCGCGCCGCCACAAGAAAGGATATTAATAGTGTGGATTCGAGGAGTCTTCCGGGGATCCACGAAAGGAATGTCACTGCAATTCAAACTCCAAGACACCATTAGACCCTCACGTTAGGAGGGCGGGAATTCAGATCTTCTGCGACTTCCACCGGTTTCCGGTCTGCCGTATATCAGTGCCAGGCGCGCGTGTGGCGAGCAGGTGACAACTCCTGCTGCGAATACCGGAAACCGGAAATGCTAATGACAGCGGAGGGAGGGTGTTTTTCGGGGACATTGTTGTTGCGTTGCGATGCTACCGTTATGCTTCGGAATGCCGAAAGTGCGATCCGGCCGAGATTGTTCTGAGCATTCTCCAAGGCTTCTCAGGTTCCAAACGAAATCAGGCGGGCCACTCGTCGCGAGTAAATATGCTGTTGAATTACAGACCCAAAGGAAATCTGAGCCGTGCACTAATTTAGACAAGACCTTCTTTGAAAGCCGTTTGATGCAAACATTGTAAGATCTCGGATAAGATACGCTCTATGTAAAATTCCAACAATTTGATCAAGTGCCAAATACGGCGTAAAAGGTACAAGCGGCCCGAAAAACATTGGCCCTAATAACCTGCAACATGTACAATGGTCCCAAAACAGCGAACAAAACACACTTCACCTGAGATGATGATGATGAAAAAGAAGACAAAGCAAAAAATCCCAGAATTATCAATTTTCGGATCAACATCTTCCAGGAGCCGGGAGGCCAAGCAAAATAAGCTTTCGGCCACCCGGGCCGTGCGTTTGAACGTATCCAATCTTCTGCTTCCGGCACCGTTTCCACTTTCTCTGCCACGTGGAGCATAAACAAAGCGTGCCCGGGTCGTGTTCCCGAGTGGCCCGGTAAGTAAACAGGGTCCGTAAAAAAGCCGTCCCCATTCCACCGAGATTATGTAACGCATCCGCCGTCGGACGATGCAGGATAACGGAGCCTCCGTTCTGGTCATCTTCCTCAGCACATGCCGACGGAACGGAACCAGCGCCAGTCGTTATGTACTCCTCGACTCCACCGACAACGACATGATGTTAATTAATTTCCCCCATTCGTAACGGTCCCTGAAATTCCTTCGGTGTGTGTGCCAGGAGTGCAGTATCGCGGGGGCCCTGCTCTGCTGGCCGCGGCTGACAGTTGATTATCTATTTACGGATGATGCTGTTATGATTTTATCCCTCCCATCGCCACGCTCGCCGTTTTGAAGTTCCGTCTACAGGGCGCTGGGTCTACAACAACAACGACGAAACGTGGCGACAAAAAAACAAAGAACCTCCAGAGCCTGATGACCGGGAAACTCGGGTGGCACCATGGCGACAAAGTGAATTCATCGAAAAGTGGACTACGACAAGGTGTATTACACAAACACCTGGTAATTAGCGCACCGGAAGTGTAGCATAAGCTGCGTGTTGTGAGCACAACGCGGTCGCGGCTGATCCGCTGGCTTGGCAAGTGTCAAGATGTTTTGTTTTGTTGTTGCAAACCAGGTTTAACCATATTGTGGGGCTGATCGGTGTTATTCCCCGAATCGTGGCATAAAACAGGAAGATATTGTTTCTCTAGCAAAAGAAGAGCAGATTCTGGTCGCAGAGTTTTATTTCGTATTGCTGTTGTAATGGAGAATGTTACTCGACTTTTGCCAACTTTTTGAATAGTCTTTTGCAATGGTCTTACTCACAAAGTAACAAAAATATAAATTTTAATCTTAGTTATAATTTTAAGAAACAAAAGTTGTAAACTAGAGTAGATTAGCCACAAAATGAACACATAGTTCAAATTGAAATGTGGTTGTGGTGCTGGGTGGTTTGATTTTGTTCTCCATTTGTTGTATTTATTAAACAACAACGCGCTCTGTCTGGTATGCTTTTAATTGATATATTACGAAAAATGTATATTTTATTTATGAAATTGAAAATTGACGTAAGTTAAATTGTACAAAAAGTCTTTCATGAAAAGCTTCTCAATAATACGTTAAATTCGGTTAAAATCAAACAATCATCAATGTCAATTTGTCTGATTGAAAATTGAAAATTTAATTAAATCTGCAGAAAATGTAGTAGAAAATGTTGCCAAAAATGCACAATATTTTAAAATACTTACTCTCAAATATTGCTAAAATTATTAAATTTAAAAAATACTTCCTCTCAAAGTGAAATTTTGTACGAATTGAGGCATTGACGATCAAGACCGATTCAAGACGATTTTTGACTGTGACTATGCTGCAGAAAAGAATGAGCATGACAGCATTTTCAAATAACTAAATGGCAACCATTTGTAGATAAAATATGATGTCTTTTGTAGTTCACCACAGCGTTAAGTTCTTATGAGTGCAAACCAAAGTTCACAAGTTTAAAGTCGTTTTGAAGAACAATATGTTTTCAGTAAATTGATTATTTACTTCCAAAGCGATTCATTATTTCTCTTCCGCTTTCGAAACACTCTAAATCTACTACCTCTCGCATCGGATAGCAACACGGTCTCTAACTGGAACGAATGGTCGATTGGTCATCGAGTGATTTGCCACTTCTTGAACGATGTGATTTGTGTTGTTGACAAAGTGACACAAAGTGCAGTTTAGCTGATGGAGCGATCGGAAATGGAAATCGGCCCTCAGTCGGCGGCCTTTGGGGCGGAAAGAAAGTCATCTCGGGCACTTACCTCGCCATCGTCTATTAGCGTCGAATCACTGCTGTCGAGGTGATTGTCTATCCTACCGCCGGAGGCGAGCGTTCCCGACTCCAGCCACAGCTTCTTCCAGTCCGTGTTGGCCAGTATGGATTTGTTGTCTGCAAAGTGAAAGATAACGGCGCATCGTTACATAAAGGGCAGTTTAGGAAGGAACATCGCATGGAACATGGCACACCGCGAACCGTTAATCAGATAGCGCGAACGGCGACTGGCGAATGGATGGTCACCTGGAGGAGAAGGCTACACACCCAACACTCGGTTCGGCGCCTTGACTTTGGCCGGTTCGTGAGAAGTAACGATCAAACCTGGACAACCCGACCGCCTGGAGTTCCGTTTCGTGAAGCCCCGGCGCGAATTTAGGCGAAAGAGTGTTCAGGTAAATTTATTACCTATTGCTGCGCCATTCGAAAAAGTTAGTGTTTTGTGGGTGGGCAGAAAGTAGGAGGAACCGGAGGTCTGTGTGGGAATGGATACACGAAAAAAAAAAACTCACAGCTGGACGGTTTTTGTCTAGCAAAAGGGCCTCGGGGCGGCCCTCGGGAAGGCCCTTTAACATCTCTATCGGCGAAGCACGTCATTAGCGCGTAACTGGACTGTTTCGTATATCGGTTGTGGATCCGGGGCGGTCCGTCGGTGGGTCGGGAAGGTGAAAAACTTACACCCCCGGCCTTCCCCCAACAACCCACCCAAAGGAGCTCACGCAAAGGATAATCGAAGGTTGCCGGGAAGGATGCCACGCCAAATGTGGCGAAAAGTGATTGCAATGTTCGAACTTTGGCCATTCCGGGAAGGCACCTTCGACTTCGACGTGGGGCTTTTCTCGGAGCGGCCCGCAGGATCGGTTGGGCAGGCTGAAGAAGAAAGACTTGCCCCGCAGCTCGCCACTCTCATCCGCGCAGGAAGCAGGAAGGAGAGTTCGATAATTAGAATTTCAACCGTTACGGCTCCTGGGATGGCCGTCAGCCGTCGCGCTGGGTTACGGGCCGGGTTACTTTTTTATGCTCACAGGCGAAACTTTCAAATGCGTGCGTGATTGCCACTGACGAATATTTCAATTACGGCACGGAGCACCCGACCAAGCGTCCCAGCATGGCGATCGTAGCGCAGAAAGAGAGGCGAAATACACAATACACCCTTCAATCTTGTGTGTCAAAAGCGTTTGACCCGAACGTGACCTCTACGTCTGCCCGTTTTCGTACCGTTTACCGTCCCACCAATCTGAAACTTTCCGAGTATCCTTTTCGTATTCGCTCTGGCCACCTAGTTGCCCTAGTTGGTCTCATTAGGATGTGGCTTGGCGTTTCGTTTTTTTCGGATTTTAGGGGTCCTTCAGCTCAAGGGACCATTCCATAATGTGACCGTAAATCAGCGCTAATTAAAGCCCCGGCCTTGCCCTGGGCGGGGGGTAGCAAAAAGAGCACTTTAACCATAAATAAACTATTTTTCTGGGGATTTTCTACTAGCAGCCCACGAGTGTTGGGTCAAATTGACAACTATTGTGCGGAGTGGTCGTGGACCACAGAGGTTTGAATTTATGATGTCGATTCAAAAGATTACACTAAAAGCGCAGTTGATTGAATGGGCTTGTTTTTACGAATGGGTTGCTTTTTACGAGAAACTACAAATTGTTACCCACAGGAGGGCTCTTAGGCATGCCCTTTGTTGTCTGTCGACAACTGTTGGTCTGCTGGTAAACCGAACTGTTGAATGTATTATTAGCAGTGTTTGACAAATTGTGTTTTAAGCTGCATTTACTGTGGATTATAAATTAATTGATTAGAAAAAGGTTTTCATAATTACAACAGACATCTTGTTTATTGACAAGCACTTAAGGACACATAAGGACAGAAATTAATTTTGTGAAACGTTTAATAACGGGAGCACAGTTATTTTATTTTAAAATAAAGTTTAAAGTTGAACGTTGAACGTTGAAGTGAAGTTTTAAATAAAGAGTTGAACCCATGGCCTACACAATATACCTGCCATTATTAAGGTGTATGGTATCATCTGCTACTTTCCCAGCCGTGAGGAAAGAATTCTGGATGCTTCCCATCCACGAGACAGGCAACAAAGTGGTGAAGTATCATTTCTCAGCATCTACCAGCAGCATGGCTTCGTTCCGCTCAGACCCGAATCAACTAATTTTCTTCCGAACTTTCCGAATGGTTGGTGCTTTAATTTTGAAAGTAGTTTGCGATAGTTTTCCATTAAGTCGTAACCTCGAAACTGGCCAAATTCGGTGTCTGTGCTGCTAAACTGCTCCGCCTCTTACCTTGGACACCGTTGCATTCGTTCTAGAATTCTTTGTCTTCTGTATTTTCAATCCTCGCCTTGGGTCCATTTTTTATTGTTCATCAAAGATCCGATTCTTCAGCTTCTTTTATCTTTTTACGCCTTATGCTCTCAAATTGATTTCGTTTGTACGCAATCCATCTGGTTCCCCTAACCTGTACGTATTACTTGATCGAGAATTCGCCATGACATGTCTCTTAATATCGGTAAGTGTAATGTGATGTCATTTTCAACAAAAAATGACCCGGTAGCTGTTGTTGGGCTTGGTAGGTACGCCTTTGACCAATTGCCTTATTATAATACGCACTGCCTTATGCCACTAGGTCTACGGTCACTTGAGAATCGTACCCGATCGGCTGAAGTCGTTTTGGCATTTTATAAGAAGGCCTTCCGCCAATATTCCTTGTTTAATCTCACTTTTTTTTCTCTGATTCGATGTTTGAGACAACAATCTGTCCTTGAACTCAGCATTTCTGCGTGGCCGTCTGTCACTTTAAGTCGCCTTTAAGTTATGTTTAGTGTAACATAGAAATCATTGAACATTGGGCCATTGTAAACATACTTGCATATTTGAGTGTTGTCGTGGTGTAATTCTTTGCACGTTTAACAACACACTTAAAGTACTCATTGGGTCTGTTCGAAACACTCTCCATCTCCCGTTCCCTGTTACTTCGCGTTCAGTCGCTGGCAGTTGGCGTGAAACTGGCGAAAATGCGTCAACTTCCGATCCAGTGAACGGTGACGGCGTTTCCACTTGGCTTTGCTTTCCGCACACGTTCGCTTTCCATGCAAGACTTCACCAACTTTTGCAAATCGATTCCGAACCGAACCGATTACCCCGCGCCGGCACGCCCTGCGCCACGATTGCCGTGAATGCTGTAAAGTTTCCGATAATCGATTTAATTCGATTCCCGAGCCTACACACCGGCGAGATGGAAATCGAACTCATTTTCAAACCCATTTCACTCGTAAGGCTTTTCCGTAGCTTATCAAGTATTGAGCAAGGTTTTAGAGGGTTGGGATGTGGGTGAGCAGGGAGTAGGCAGCAGACCACGGGGGTTGGTGATGCTCGGCGCGAAAGCCATTCAGCGGAAACACGCTGGGTGGGATCTTGTTCCGTGGAGGTTTCCCGGGTTGTTTGAGGGTGTGCAGAGTTGCAGCCATCGCGCCCCAAGGTTTCGGTCCGTTTCACCCACAACACCCCCTTTCCCGGCAGCCGCTCGTATGTTTTCCCGGCTTTACAATTAGCAGCCTAAGTGCCGAGCCATTTGCACCTCGTGCTCCGATCGGATTCCTGGTGCAGAACCCTGCGCTGCGGGCACCGAGGCCTAATGCTGCTCCTTCCGGTTGCTGGTCGGCTTTCCTGGCCGGGGTGGGGCTGTTCCAATTACCGTTCTGTTGAATTTGTCGAGTTGGTTTAGAATCAATAAAGGGGGCTGCAACGAATCAATTACGATTTGTCGGTCCTTAAGCGCTTCATTATGGGGTTGTTGGGGTTTTCGGCCTCGGAATGGCACGCTGGCCGCGTTAGGAGTCAGAAAGCACCTCGGCGGTGGGGCAAACATTTCATCTACCGCCTGCACAGAATGCGCGCTGAATTGCATGTTTAATTGAGGGAGCGATCATAGTGCCGGCCCGGGATCGGCGCGTTCGCGTTACTTTGGTGTTCCACGAAACGGATCCACCGGTCCCACAGGTCCATCGCACTCGGGATCGGGATGTTAGCAAACCAAGTTTCCCATTTATTGGAGCCCCGGGCACTCTTGGCAGGAATGTGCACCAGACCCGCGTTGGCTACCATTTTTGGTGCGTCTCCCGCTGCCGGCATGGGTGGACCTATCTCGTTCGGTTTGAATATTTCCACTCGATCGCTTTCGGTGAAAGTTCACCATCGATATCCATTACCGTGCGCCGGCATGCTCGAGGAGTGCTTGGCCAGGCCAGCTGTCTGCTGTCGAGCAGAATTTTCACGGCCCGGCGGCGCTAATGAAAGGAGCTTTGGGTTTCTGGCCGCTTGGTCTCGGACTGGCGAAAGTTCACGATTGGCGTCCATCGGAAGATGGATAAATTCCGCGAAAGTAATCCGCATCTCGTCTTGCGCTACGTTGGCGGAAGAACTTTAACGTAGAGTGTGCCGCGTTCTTCTGGCAATAATTTGAAAACTGGTTCTGAGAATAATAAACAAAACTAATCGACGAGCAAAGGGCAGCTCAAATTAAACTAATGAAAGATGTTTTCCTATTTGATCAAGTAATGAGCACAAAAAAGTAAAAATAGCCGCGTTCAAGACTAAAAAGTTATAGGAAAATTAATTGGTAAATAAGCATTGCAGAATTTTTTTTATTTGCAGAGGGTTACAGTCATTTTAATATTTTCCTAAGGGCAAAAAATGCAGGCTGCTTCAGTTATTGTCACCCAATCCTGCTTTCCCAGGCTTTTAAACGGAATAAATGACCCAAATGTGCCCCATTACGGCGAGTCCTTGAAGCCATCAGTTGGTGTAAATTTCTGCAAACATTTTATTTAACTCTTAAAGAAAGAGCATCAAAACGAGCATCGCAAGAGTCGCTGCAAACAAACATTTGACATTGACGTTGACACGGTCGCTCACAAACGTATCCTTTATCAGAAGTGTTTTATGAAGTAATTTCGAACAAAGTGTTAGTGGTCATCAGAAGCGGTAATGAAACTCCGTGGAATGAATCCTTGGACAAGAAAAACCTCATCGGTTTTCATCTTCCAACTCACGATGACCCAAAGAAGCGCTCATAATGCGGTCGCCCGCCGTCGAACTGATAAGAAAATGGAACGTGCGAAAAAGTTGTCGCACATCATTCGGGAACGCCGGCAGGTCGAGAAGTAATTAAGATCTGAAGCGCAACTTTAAACTTCCCCAATATCGCTTAGAAAAGTCCTTTAGACGCAAAGAGAAGATTATCCCCTTTTTCCATCACGTGTCGAGCAAAAGTGGCACTGAAACTCACATCACGGTCTGGCCCGCAGCACGTCGTCCCCGTCGTGCGCCGTCATGCTGCTGCTACCGGCCAGCGCCGCAGACAGGAAATGTTTTTGTACAGATTTTGTTTGCTTATTAGTTTACTAAGGCAAAAGTTTTCGCCCTCCCGGCCCTACCAAGGCAACAGATTTCATCACTCGGCCTCGAGCCCCAGATGGAATTTCTCATCTCTCGTCCCGGGGCCATGTGAGCGCGATGGTGAATATTTGAAAGTCGCAGTACTCTGTACGTGTGTCTGTAGCATCCCAGAACGCACCCTCGAGTCCGGTGGGGCCAAGCCGGGCACCATCCAAGAATTATTTGATTGGTACGAAAGTCCCGTACGCGCTCGGGATGAGAGAGAGCGAAGTTTCTAAATTAACAAAAACAAAATGGACGCCGTTATCGATGGATTCGGGCAAAGTTTTCCAGCAAATGGTTCCCCCTTTCCGTTCTGCCTGTTTCGTGTGGCCGTTTTGTGCATCATACTTTCGGTCAGGGTGTGCACGTGAGGAAAATGGACCCCAAATGGTGCAGGGAACGAGGCATCAAACGATCGGATCGGGGCGGACTGTAACAAACTGCTGACCATCCTGCGCTCGAGCGGCAGACATTGGCGGTGCTGCCAAACTTTCGGCGAACGATATGTTTGCTTGCAGCTGTCCCCCGAAGCCACGGATCGCCGCACTTGACACGTAAATTACGTAAATTCGGAATCAATCGAACGGAACAACGCGATCGACCGAGGCGAAGACTACGCTAAAACTGGGATGCTCATTACCTCGCGGCGCGTTGAAGGCCCAAAGTTTCGTACCCGAAATTTACGACACTTTGATGAAGGCACCGAATTCGTGCGGCGCTATAAATCTTCCGAGCGTGGCCTCTTCGCAGCACGAACTAAGTAATTTTGAGGAGGCAAAATCGGCCTCAAATTTCGGGTGCCTCTGTTTGAAGTTTGCGGCGGCCACGGAAGGCGGCCGATCAGTTCGACCACTGACCCTAATGCTGTTTTTACGCCATATTCTTGTAAATTTGTTTCAATCTACTTTCCAGGCCCACCCAGGGCACGGTTCGCTGCTCACGGTGCACGGTAATTGGCTTGGTCAAACTTTTGCGAGACTCGCTGAGATGTAATATTTTTTGGCGTAATTCCACAAAACAGGCCTTAAGCAGGGTGTTTCGTTTGAATGAGTTTTCCGCATCCCTCGCTTATTTAATTTGCCGTAGACCGGGTGCCGGCGCCGCAACTGAAGTTCCATGATCGATCGTGCAATCTAGGCGACTCACTTGACAGTTGAGGTCTCCGGTCAGGTTGAAAGAAGCCACGAGCCGACCAGAGACGTGGCCATAACCTCAATTTTCACCACTCGTCATTATTTTGGGCCATGTTTCTTCGCCGCGGAGTGATGTCACCGCTCAGCGTCAACTTGTGGCAAGTAAATCCATCATCGAGTGGCGAACAAATCACTCACCAACTACAGCCAAACACACACATACACGCAGGAATTGTGAAGAAAAGTTTTAACCTTCAAGCAATGGCGTCAAGCATATCGGTCACCCTGACGGAGGGTGAGTTGCGAATTCAATTCCTTGTGCCAACTATAGCCCGGATCCTGGTTAGTTCCTGGTCGGTGGCCAAGTAACTGTGTACTCAAGACATCGCCTCCCGAGAGCGATGTAACTTGATCATGGATGGATTTCCCGGAAGTTCTGCAACCAAACTCTCCAGCTCCGCCGGGAAGGACACTGTGCCGCGCCGTATAAGCAAATCAAAGCGAGCCCCCGTCGGTCAGGGTGTTTCGGAAGTTGGAAGTGCTTTTTTTCCTGTCGTTTCCGTCGGCTTGGTCAAGGCACGGCGCTAGTGGCAGTTGGCCAGTACGGTACACTGCAAATGGCAAGGGGAACCAACTTTTTTGTGTGGTGTATGTGCTCCGCTCGAAATGACAGGGGCCCGGATTGATGACAGCTTGCCAACGTCTGTCGGATAGCGGTGGACAGCAAGCGCCGCCGTGGGACGAAGGGACTTTTCTTTCTTGGCCACTGTTTTCAATTTATTTGTTTATTTTTATCTGCGACCGACGATCGTGGCTCGGCCCGTCGGGTGCGGAGGAACTGGGGATGGGCTTATAGCGCATGGCAGTCCGGAAAACTGGGAGTTGTTTTTCTTGGCTTAGCAACTTCTAATGTACTCCGCCGGAGTGAAAGCATTTCACTTGGGACAGCTCTCCCCGAGCGTGGTCTCCCCGAGGTGGGGTGAATGGAAGACGTTCGTGCCTGTTGTGCTTGGGAATACAGCAATGGGTCTGAGTATATGTGTGTGATAACGAGCCCGGACTGCCCGTTGGCCGGGATGATACATGTTTGCACAGTGGTCGTGGTGTCCCTTTATCTTTCATCGTGGATTCGCGTGCGAGATGTGAGAAGCGAGCTCTTATGATGGCATTGTAAGGTGATAGCTCTACCCGGGGCACACTTGTGGCATTACGGTCACCGGCTTACCCGACCCGGGATGGTACGGCATTGTGCTAGTCTTTTCTTCGGGACCACGGGTCATTCGGTTCGGGGTTTCGTGGAGCGCGTTCAATACTGAACATTACCAACATTTTGCTCGAATTTCAACAAGTATCGCAAACGGCGAATCGAAGCTCATCGAAGAAAAGGACGAATCTCGGCAAATGTAATTGTCTTCATAATAATCGAATACATCCATTAGTGGGCAATCACGGGTGAAAGTGATTTTATCACAACACAAAAGTGATAGCTTCCGATTGAATCGGCCACCGGGAAATCGATGATCGTGTCATTAATTTCGACAAAGCTTTCTGATGATGGAATGCTTTTCTTTTGTGATGGTCACCGTAGACGCGCGGTGGTAAAAAGTAAATCATAAACCCTCACGTGATGGAGGCGCATGGTGCGGCACCTTCGTGAAATGGAGGCGCCTGGTGACTGACGGCCACACACCAATTCCAGTGATACCAATTCCTGTTGCTCATGCATTTATTGATCACGAATGCAAGGCTTCGTTTTTAATGCATAATAAATACTGTATGCTTTGGACCTACATTTATACAAATCAGCTTAAATGTTCAAATTTTCCTTTTGCTTTGAGAAAGCATTGTTCAATTCTTTGGACACCGGAACCAGAAACGTGCAATCAAAACAGACACAAAATGTCACTTACATCGATTGGCGCTACAGTACCGCCTTTCAGGGATAGGCAGTAACCAAACATTGGTACCCGCGGCGTAATTCGATTCTTTGTTCCTTTTTGCGTGTGCGTTTGCTTGCTGCTTTAAGGCGTGCTTTCGGTGGAGAAGAAACCGAAATTAAACCGTGACAGTGCTGTGCACGGGAAGCTTGGGTGACTGGGGCCAATTTCGGGGCACGCAGGAAAATATGACCGCCACAACGGCACGTCAGGGATAAAATAAAAATAAAGTTTTATGGTAACGTTCACGAAACGAGGCGATTGCCATCGAATGGCAAAGGGGCCGCATCGGCCGATGGTGTGCGATAACGGATTTTAGCTTATTGTGATGGGTACGCGTTGTGCGTTTCATTGTTTGTGCGCATGATGCAAATATTTGAAGTGGATTTTGCAGAAATATTGGTATTGTAGGTATGCTTCCTACATTTATTTTTTACACTGTAAAAGAGACGTACGAAAACGTCTCAAAAGTACATATCGAGTTAATATGATTCAACAATTGCATACATTTTCACTATAATATTTCGGACATGCGCAAACAGTCTCAAAAATGCCTAACAGTCAACAACCGGAACTAACGGAAATGCGGGTCCTCTGTAATTGATTGTAACAATGGTTGCAATTAGAGGGTAATACTTTGTGACTTCTGGGTCTGAGTGGTTGGCTACAATCGTTTCCTAATTGATGAGGGATTAGCCGCCTTGTGGACCGAACCCGGAAAAAGCTTCCACAAAACCCATCACAGAAAGCCCGGGAAATGAAAATTAATTTTATGACGCCAACCGTGCACATTCGGTGCCACTTTCGGGGCCACTTTAATGGAAAATCCATTGATGACGACGGTGCACCCTTCGGGGAGCCGTTTGCGAACGATCGCGAGCGCCTCGTCCTTCGGTTGGCCCTCGAAAGTGCAGATTAGCTTTGAAATATTGTTTTTATGTCCTCGAATTCGGTCTAATGTGTTTCAGTCGTAAGCTGCACTAACTAATGGAGGCTTTCGGATTTATTTGTAACAGAGCAGGATTAGACGAGTTTCAAACGTTGACAACGTTAAATCTCTGGGAAGGGACGGGTACGTACTGTTTGGATTAATTTTAATTGTTTCGGAACGATCCTTAAAAGGCATCATTGTAATTTCTTCAAAAAGTTTCAACAGAAGTTCACAATTCCGTCTGGAACTAACCCGCTGGTGGTGGCTTCGGGTTTTAATTCTATGTACAATAATTTTCCGGTCCCCTTTGAAGGCTGAACGATGTGTCATCTTGTTGATCTGAGGTGCGAGCACCCACAGTATCGCAGCCACAGCCCGACTCCCTACTCTGAAACAAGCGCCAACGCAGGAAAAGATTTGACAAAACACACAGGCGTGGTGACGTGTCTGGGCCGCCCGAGGTTTTCGCGGAATTGGCGCAAAACTTGTAGGTTTCAAAAGCGTCATCCATGCTGGTTTCACAAAAAATATATGAAAGCGGTAACGAAGCAAACAGCCAGCCAACGCAAAGCGTTCTCTCCGAAACGGAAAATAAGAACCCCTGAACCAGGTGTACGGTTTTTGGGCGAATCGACATGAAGCGTGCTTCAGAAGCATATCATGCGAAAAAAGCAATCACCGCCCATGACGGGTGTACCCGGGGGTGTGTGTTTGAGGGAGATTGTGCGTGAGGACTATTTTTAGAACTGATCGAAAGCATCATTACACTGCCGCCATTACGACGATCGAACCAACAGAAGAGCAAAATAAAGTAAAACAATAGAAGCAAGGATGGCGGGCAAAATGAAACCTTTGTTGTGACTCCTGTATTTGAGCCCAACATCGATTTTTTTGGCCACTGTAACCAAGGCTCATGTTGGGCGCATGTTCGAAGTCGTGCTAGAAAATTACAGGTTTCGGCATTGGTTCAGGCCGTTCCCTTGTTGTGGTGCGATATTAGGATAAGATGTTACCTCTGAGGTTTCAGTGACTAACCGTTGTTCTTGCTACCTGCTGCCTGATATGTTATTCATTGCTTTTCCATGTCTGTCAGAAACGAGTTTTTATTTGTTGAGAAAACATCTGTGCGATGAAATCAAAGATGTGTTAACTTGTATGAAACATTCTCTCGGTCCGCAGCTTTCACAGTAATTGAACCATAATCTTATAGATGAATTGAACGGGAACTAGATACGCATCGCATGACAACATAATTCAATACTTCCGTTATTTGGTGCCTGCCATTCACTCCGATTCATTGTATCTTCGATCGATCGGTTGTGATGCCATTGTTCGAATGGGAACATTCAACCCGGGGCTCATGACACAAAGGTTTCGACCATTTTCTAATTAACACTTATCGCTCCAACATATCCGCTGTGATGTGTCCTGGGCAAGGGATGGATTTCAGCATGCTTCAACGCCGACAAAGAGCTACTTGCAAGGTGATACACCACAGGTCATTGCCGGCATTTATGCGTTGCATCAAAGATGTGTACCCATTGTTTCGTTTTTCCTAAGCAAGTGTTTTGGAAACATTGCTCACTATCAAACAGCATTCAGGTCAGTTGCATTGTTAAGCAAGTTACAATGGCAGTGAAGGGGTTATCTTTCAACAGCCTCCCAGTTTCTTCCTCCAACACCTTTGCCACCTTATAAAGCACCCAATATCCGTAAGTGACATGACCAGCCAGTGAATCAGAGCTAACAGAGAACTCTTTTGAATATCGCCTCGGTCATAGACTCATTGAAATAGCACAACCCGGGACCCATTGTTCCACTTAACAAAATTAATCTCGAACCTTTTGTGAGCCGTTTTTCACAAGGATCATAGAACGTTTGAATTTCCAGCTTCGTTGATCTTGCCCAAAATGAGGTTGATAACAAACTTCCTGCAACGTGCTTCTTGCAGCGTTTTATTTGGCACTGCCAACAAAGTTGAATTAAAAGTACACCTCAAATACCAGCAAAGCGTTGAGGGGCCATTTAAAACATCTAAGAGAGGTTTTTTTGACGCCCTAGCACTCAAACCTAAGCTTCTTAGACACATTAGCATACAGAAACCAGGGGCACAAAATTATGTTTCTAAAATCAAAAATCATACACCACACAGGGGGCGCAGATCCTGGGGCCGGGTCGGGATAAGATTTGCTCGGCCAAGAAAAACAACTTTCGGAAACCGCAACAAAACCCCGACAAGCTGCTTCCCTGCTGCTGAACCCGGAGTGTTGCGCCGGTTTGCCGATGACCCGTGGCATGTTCGGGACCGGCTCCGCTGTTACGCTGTTCGCTCTAAAAACGCACTTTCCTTGACCCGTTTCTCCGATAAACTTCTCCGGTTTGGTGAAAATGTTGATTTTCTCTGGCCTTCGTGCGGCTAAGCTTCTGCTCCGGCGGCAGCAAAAAGGCCCAAACCGGTATTTTGCTCGATGCCTTCCGAGGTCCGCCCGAGGCCCAGTTCGACCCTTTCTCCTATCCTGGGGTGGTGGACAAAAAAAGGGAAAAAGGTTGGGAAAGAGTTTCCACATGTGGTGCGCTCGATATAAGCCGGAAGTCGGCCGAGGAAGGCTCTGGTGGCTTGTGTAGGCGCGATGCCTGTGGCCAGCATTACCGATGAACTAAGAGATCCCTGAAACAGGCCTGTGAGGCGGTCCGGAGTCGCTGTTGAAGGATAATTTATATGATATGGGTCAGAATATTTGACGAACCGGGGCAGACCGGTTAGCGGTGATGGGCTGATTGAAAGGGCTCTCGCCGTTGGATCTGCCCAATCGGAAGGGTTCCCCATTCGGGAGCAAATGAGTTCCGCAAACAGTTAAATGAGGGATGACTTTTAGGTCTAGTCAAACGAAGCTATCAGAAGAGACGACCCGCAGTTTAGTTTTGCGATAAGAAAGACCCCGAACGGCAAGGCTTCGGAGCTTAAAATAACATCTACCGTGTGGTTTGACGCAGATAGATCATATATCGCACGCATCTGATTAACATGCGGAAAGGAACATGTTGCAGGAGTTGCTTGTGGTTTTGGAAATCTCAAACAAAAAGGCGCCCGAGTTCAGCCCGGGTAGCTTTTTGAGCCTGTTAAAGGCTTACTAAATTCTTTTCCCAGGAGCGCATCCTTGTAACGGTAAAAAAGAGAAGAATAAACTTTGCATAGGATCAGTTCATTTTTTTTACCAACTCCACGAGTGGACAAGTCCGTTTAAAAGGATGTTGCTCGGTGGTACACAACCCGGAACCTGGATGTTATGGTCCCTCGTTCGTTTCGCCCAACAGTATTCTCGGTAGGGAACTCCCAGAAACGATCCCTTCCGGCCGGTGGGCAAGGATACCGTCGGATATTCACCCTCGGGAGGGTTTCGAAATATGTTTTTTCTCGGGTTCTCTTGCTGTTTGCTTGTCAAAACTCACGTCCTGGCCAGCCGAATTACCTGTGTGTGTGCTTTAGTGCCTTCCGTTCCGTGCGCCCTAATCTGATTTGTGTTCTGGAAAGCCGCGAAGAGCGAATGAATTTTATTTTCATTCCAGACACCGATCCAGTGTCAGTGTGGTGACTTGTCTTTCTTTCGCTAACTAACGCCGGTCCCTGTTACAGATGGATACTTTACGTCGTGATTAAGAAAAGGTAATGAATAAAACAGTAGCTGGGCGAGCGTGTGCAACATGTCTGCCCACCAACACCACCACCAGCTCTCTTGTTGGTTCGAATGGGGCACCGTGGGGATTACTGATGGGAAGTGGCAGCCGTATTTTTGGAGTCGAGAGTCTGTTGGGAGACCAAAACAACTACCGCGCACCGCAGACAAAACAGGAAAACAAGGCAAGGCTGACAAGGAAGGCACCGGCCCGGCAAGTGATCCAGCCCGACAATCCGAAGTTATGCTCGCAAATGATCATCTTTCGCTTAGTGTTTAAATATACAGAACGTGATTTGCCGACCGCAGACGGTCCCGGTGAGCACTTGAGGCTCCGTGGAGGGACTTCTTAGGAAATCTGTGGACCAAAAATCTCGGGCAAGAGAAACACCGCCCGACAAAACATTGCCAACGTATGGCCGCGGGCAACGCTTCTGCGGGAAGTCATAGCCGATTATTTACCATCACTTTGCTCATAAACCGGGGAGCCCGAGGTAGCGGTAGTTCCGTGGAAAAGTCGCGTTTGGTGTTGGCCGCGCCACGGCCAGGTGCCAAGGCATGTTGCGGTCTCGGGAAATGTAGCAGAGTGGAAAATTGCTTTTTCTTTCGCCTGTCGCTTCGGTTATGGGTAGTGCACATTCTACGTTCATGTGTATTCGTGCATGTACTTTCGCTTTTATGAGACTCATAGACGCAGCTTGAGGTGCAGTGTGTTTGTGTCTGTGGGTTTCGCGTTTCGCAAGAACCATAAATCCGCCGGGAGCATCTTAGAGGAGCGTTACGGGCAATGCACACAAGATGTCAACAAAATACCAGGATCATAAATAAACTGATCAGTTTCGATTCAATGGGCACAATTTTGGTCCAAATTCAGCTTGAGCCGTTTATTGATATTTGTTGCTATGCTGAACATTATTCCTAAAACACAATAATTGCGGATTGCTTAATTGGACATAAAACTTTTTAAACATATTTTTTCTATTATCAAAGTATCTGAAACTCACATACAGTTCTAACGAAGCAACTTTTTGTTCTATTTTGTATTAGCTTAAAGGCTAGTCAAGTTACACGATCCGTTCGACTGTCCTTTTTTATCGGCAAAAGAAGCCGCACCCAGAACAGGACTTAATTTACGACGTTTTTTCTTTAGCGCAAAGTCCTTTTGCATTTTGTCTACTCGGTTTGTTGATATATCGTGGGCCTGTTACGCAGCCCCAAGGCCGTAAACCACTGGGCCTAACGAGTGCCCGAGTTCCCTGACCTTGGTCAGAAATCCACCAGCCACAGCCACCAGCCATGCTTATGGGTATTTTCCGCCAAATTTAGTTTTTCGCCCATTCATAACCCTCTTTATGACAAGTGTGTTCCGACGTCACTTCAAGCGAGGCGAGCTCGACAAGGCTTCAACAGCAACAACGAAACAAAAAAACCCAGGGAACCCAGGGAAAACTGGCCCACAGGCCATGCTGCCATGCGGGCCCCATCTGGAGGATGCGAAGCGGGGCGTAGCGAAATAATAATAAAGGATACAAAAGCGTAAGCCGGGGCGATTGGTTTGGCCACCGTGTTAGGCTGCGAAGGGCCACCGGAAGCACGATGAACGGCTTCGTAAAGGGCCCGGTTTTTTTTTTTGGTACGCACCGGATGTCCTTACGCCATCATCAGGCCGCCAGGTGGTGAAGATGTTGCCCGAAGCGTTGCGCTCGACGTACGCTTGACGTTCTGCCCGCCCGATGCGATGCGAAAAGCAGCGAAGAATTGCACATTTTTTACCTTTCGCTTTCGCTGCTCGTCAATTCATGTCGTGCCGATCGAACGAACGTCTTCGCTCATCAAATAATGTTCCATTGTGGTGCTTGCGTGGCTTGTGGGCCACGCCAGGACAGGACGAACGGTAAAAGCTACACGCGCCAGCCGGCCTCGAACCGCAGACCGCGCCCACTTAGCCAGGTGCTTTTGCCGGGTCCTGCGGCTTTGGCTTTGGCATAAGGACGGCGACCACAAATTGGAACGATATTTTCATGCTCTTCCATTACGCTTCATTCTAATCACCTTCCGATTGCTGAACGGCAAGGAAGCTCGAAAGGAATTGCGCCATCTTTTACCGTCCATGATGGTGCCTTCAGCTCGCTTCACGACGGGCTTGCGTGAGCTTATTGGAAAAGTGCTGATCGCCTATGATAAATGGGATTTACCGGGGCAAACGCAACATGCATAAGCAGATTTCGAGTACAAAGGAGCACAGAAATGGATGGGAAATTATCACACCTTCATCGACACGGCAGGCAGGCAGCAGCATCGAAGCTCATCATTTGTTGCGCATTTTTGATTTTTGGTTTCGGTTTTGCGCCTAATTTTGCTGGCCGAATTTTCGTTCTTTTCGAGAAGGTAAATTCCTCTCAACCAGGGCTGATACACCACGCTGTTGCTCGCCGGATGATAAGTCTCTTCTCGTACGGCATTCGCGGGACTTGTTTGTTCTCACAAAGGTTGACAACGTTTCCTGGGAAAATCATTTTCTTTTCCACCAACGGCCAATCCACTCTCGAGGCAAGGCAAGCGATTGGGCACGGAACGGTGCGTAACCGGCTGAAAGCGGCTTATTGGGAAAATTACACTCTCATCACGTGCTCGAGTGTTTCTCGAGTGTTCCGGCTCGATAGTGTGCGCTTCCTGTGCACGTGTATGTGTATTTGTGAGCTGACGAAGGCGTACCAGCCACACCCAGTGGATGGGCCACTACAGTGTCAGAGGGCCACTGGAAACGTTTCGTTCGTGTCTTCCCGGTCGAAACCGAACAGACTAGAGCTTGGAAGTCGCCTCTTTGCTGGCTTCGAAGTGTAATAAATTGGACCACAAAGTTGGGCCAAAAGTGGAATTTTAATTTAGTCCCACACGGCTCGTGGCGTGTGTAATTTTTCTATTATGAACGCTTTGGCTGGTGGAACCTTTCGCTTACCCGGTCGTGGTGGTTTGCCAAAGTTGATTGGTTGCAATGTGGGCGAGGGTTTCGTTTTTCTCGTTACTTTTGTTTTTCTTACCATGACGATGAGCTTTGTTGTTGAGCAAGAGCGCTTGAGTTACGGAGAACGCCGGCACTCACATGCCGACCACACGAGGAAAAATAGACGAAATTAGATTTTCTACACTTCGGCCGTAAATGAATCATAGCGTGGCGTGCCGTAGGCTGACGCTGCCACTCGTGATGAGGTACTTCCAGCGACCTTGTACCGGGAATTAACTTATTTTTCGACCGAGTGCACAAGTTAAATTTCGACATTGTTTAGGTAAAGTGTTTTCGCGAACAGTGACACGTTACTTGAACGACCGGTGCACGAGACACCGGGCCACAATTAGACAAAGTGGAGTGGCAGCTGTCGGTTCTTCTTCGCTGAATCCGTTTCCAATCCCACCGACCATCCTTGCCGCCCCCCCAGAGGTGGTTCCCGAAAGCTCACCTGCGGTTCCTTGCCGACATTAAATTCGGTCTTTATAATGATTCTCCGCCGATAGCTCGGCGTGTCGAGTGACGTCAGGTAAAACTTTTTATCCTGCCCACCGGAGCACGCTCGGGTGGAGCCGAATGCAATTACATTACATTTGGAGCATTAGGAAGGACTAAAAATAAGTTCGCCCGCAAGCTTCGCGTGCAAAGTCTGGCGGCAGCCATAGCAGCAGCAGCAGCAGCAGCAGAAGAAGGTGAGATTTGCGATCGTGGTTTTTCGCTGAAAATATGATGCGCGATGGGTTTTTGCTTTATGCTTGGAATTTTGAGCAATACATTCCAGCGCTTGAGGCGCGGTACGTCGTGAATATATTGAATCAAAAAGGGCAGAAGTAGGTACCATGTGTTTGATCTTCACCATAACAGAAAAGCATTTAGTGGAAGCAACAACGTAACGTAACGATTTATCTAAAGCCATCCGTTACACAACATGAGATCATAAAAAGGATTTCCAGAGCAACAAGTGAAACTACATTGCTGTTGCTAAGATATCAAAGAAAGGTGCTCAATGTAATGTAAGTAATGTGTTACATTCTTCTAGAGAATCATCGGAATGTATTTCATTCACATAAAATTAGAAATAAAGCTCACCCGTAGATTATTTGATGATAATGGAAGAATACATCGGAAAGCACGCAATAGGATGCTAGGAAATAAGATTTAAGGAGCGAATTTTTCTTAAGATGGATTTTCAAAATGTTTAAAGGATTTTAGGACCTCTACAAATGTGTCTCTGAAAATTCTAACTCTGATACTTTCACTCTACATTTGAACTCTTTGAGGAAAACTCAGCTCGTGCGCTTCCATCATCTCACCCACAGAACTTTCAGGCATCTCCTGACCAACGACTGGCGTGCGTGCGAACTCGGCCGGCCTCGACACCACATCAAACAGGGTTCAAACCTGCGTGCAAAACCCGTCGGCGACCGCAGCGGCCAAAGTTTATCGCGCCCAAAGCCTCCACCCGAAAAGACCGCGTTCATCGATTGCCAGCTTCGCGTTTGAGCCCCCGTGGGGTTTGTTGCGGTGTAAACTTACGTCCGACGCGCCAGCAGGAGCAGCGTTTGCATAACCACCCACACTGCGCCACATTGCGGTCTGCGGCGCTGCGACGCACAGTATCCCGCCTGCCCGAGAGTATCCTCCTCGACCCGCGTTTGACGCGCTAATCCTAGATTTTATTTGTTGACTGAAGGTAACCGGCGCCCGAGCATGATTGGGGTTGGGCGGCTTAGCATTGTGCTCTATTGTGCCACTGCACCGTTGTTTATCGCCGCGCGAGAGGGCGTTCGACGCATCGCGGGTGAGTTTGTAAAGCGATTTTGGTCCGCTTCTCCCGAGCGGGCCACGGATTACAGCGGAACTTTATGCTTTATTAGTTGTACGGGTTGGGTTGAGTGCGCTGCAGGGCAAATAAATAGCCAAGTATCAAAAACCAAGCAGCAACACACCCGCTATCATTAGTGAGGGCAGACGTAGCAAGTTTCGTCCTTTTTCGAAGGGAAACCCCTCTTCCTGCGGCACGCACCGCCCGAGGAGCAGCCAGGATTGCAAGGCATTTCTGCTCACCGAACGGTCGGGTCGAGTGGGTCTCGATGAAATCGCGAGAAAGACCACCGTCGGGTGGATTAAGCCCGTGGCTCCGGCAAAAAATCCCGGCCGGTTGTTAGAGTACGCACAATGGACGGCTTCGTATTGCGGTAAACCGATGAAACTTTGTAGTCCGCCACTATAACTAAGTGATGGCGGGCTCTACGGCGCAAGTTCCTGGGAAAACACAAAACACAAGATCGACGGTGCGGTTGTTGAGATCAGTCGTCAACACATGGACCGTGCTTACGTTGTGAAAATGAACCCCGACTTAGGAGAGTCAAACTGGCTCCTCAATAATCCTGTAGGGAATGGATCTCTGGCTACCACACCAACACCGATCCGGAGACAGTGGCTGGCAGCAATCTGTCTCCGAAATTGTGTTGAACAACTTTTTAATCTATGGCCACATTGGACAGAAGCAACAGTCAGATGTGTGTGCTCTCTACGACAAGCATATCCCGATGGGAGTATAAAGTTCCAGAAGTATCGAACCATTGTTACATTAGCGTTCACTTTCGACTCGACACCAAAGTGGCCAGAGAATCCGCTTCGAACAGCATGTTACGAAAGCGATTACTGATGGCGGGTAAATGGTTCCAAGTTAGCAGCACGCCAGACACGATTACGGCCAGTGTCTCCCAGCTGCTGCAGCTGCAGAAACCATACGGAGAGCGTAGCTGATCTTTAAACAAAAATAAAAAATTAATAATAGATGCCATCTGGCCGGACAGCGACAGCGGTAACGAGCAAAGGAGCGAACGTAGCGACAGCCACGGTAATGCAAATGCAATTAAAATTATGTTAAGCTTATTTATTTTATCGTTTGCACTTAATTGTCTTTTTACGCCACGTGAGGGTCCGAGTGGACGACCGGGTAACGACCCACGCGCTCCAATTAAATTCTCCAGCGAATGAAGTTATGCCTCGTGCCGGGCTGTGTGCAAGAAAGTGTCCATTGTTCACCTGAAAACCGCGCGACAAACACATGCCCAACGAGAGGATTCATTAGCCAGAGAACCCAATGCGGAGTTAGAGCCGAGGGACTAAATCACGCCCGTCACTCATGGTGCTCGGGCGAAATAACTCTAAAATGCTGAATTAACGGTTGACCACACTGTCACCAAAGGCAACGGATGTTGCAGAAAATTACGTTGTATGTCACAAGCCACAATCACTCACTGCGAGCAGCATTTTAATTAAACAATTATGACACCGAGAAAAGTGCGTTCTTTTTTGCGAACATAAAACGTGGCGAATGGAGGCGCCTGGTGGCCGATGAAAATGCTGTCGACCGAATTCAATTTACGGCTGTTAAAGTTTTCACACGTTCGTCCGTAGAGCATCCGATCAGTGCGTTACACCGATTCGCCGGTCAAAAAACTGAAAAAAAATTAATAAAATTCTTCAATAATGCTCACAAATGTTGCAGAAAACGAATCGCATAACTCAAACTCCCAACGGCATATCCGAACTCGGCGCGATTGGCTGATTGGGAAAATCCGATCCCAAAATGCGTCAATCACATCGATCGGCTGCAGCAGATGGCAGCGGCAATAAAGTAAGTTATCTAGTTTAACGCCACATTCATCAACCACACCGACCGCAATGCCACAACATCTGCCCCAAACGGCCCCTTGGCCCGCGACAGCTAAGATGGCGGGGAACCTTCCAACACCTTGCTGTCGCATTGCCTTTTTTCCAACATCTCTCCACGGCGCTCGCTGTTCCGTTCGATCGGAATCAATTCCCAGACGCACAGTACACGCGGCCCGTAGCCAATAAGTAGCCCGACTAAACGGTCAATAAATCTTGGCCGGCAAGTTTTTGAAATTTCCGATACCATCTCGCGCCTTGCACCGCACGCAGATGGCCATAAATCCCGGCCCAGCGGCCGCGCGTTTGTCGTTGTGCCGAAAATCGGATCGGACCCGTTTGAAGCCTCGAGTGACTCTTCGCCGACAGCGTGGTAACACGGTGCGGTAAAGGGCACGACCGGAAGGGCCGCTGATCGATTGCTATCGACATAAATTATGTACCGCGTACATGGTTGTGCTCGGCCGGGCACGTGATAAATAGGAGGGCGGCTACGCGTAAGCCGGTGCCGATGCAACGGTCACAGCCAGCTGAAAACATAACCGCAATGGTCGCACATTTTAAATAGCCAATTTCGCTGGCTGACAGCTGGTCGGGCTGCGTGGCAGTAGCACCGAGCGCCGAAAGGGCCCGGTATCGAAATGTTAATTTGACGTGACTTTCAACCGACCAACCTTCGTCCGTGTTGACTGCCACCGACGATGGGTGCGATGAGTGGATCGAGGAACTGTGAAAATCCGCCCCGCCCGTAGTCGAGGGTGGTACCAGGGATTTGCTTACGCTAATTGACGAAATAATAGTTCATGCGTGAGGTGGTTATTTAAACGATGTGCCAACTGGTCGCGTTCTGAGTGAGTTGCGTTGAATGTACCCATTGCATTTAAACTCGTGCCTCAAAACAACACATCGAGTATTAAATTAGGCGAGGATGTCTTCCATGAACGCTGTACACCATTTCCTAGTTCCTTATTAAAACTCTTCTAGTTAAAGTTGATAGATGGGGAACACATTTCTGGTTCGGCTGCTATCGTTGACGTGACTGCCGCCGTCAAGTGACAGTTTCCGATGCTCGCGTCTAAGGCCCAGCAGAAGCACTCGATCTAGCGGCCACCACCGAAGGAGAGAGAAATAATTTCACGCGAAATTTAAATTTCAATTCAGCTTCCAGTTCGGCTCGGCTAGAGTGGCGTGTCTCGAGCCGCGACACTCCGAGTATCCTTCAGCGCGATGGAAATGGCGTGACGTGCGTTTACTTTTCATTGATTTGCCGATAGCAATTTTCACGTCAACGCCAAAAAACCCATCGACAAGACGAGAAGCAAGGCACACATACAAGTCACACGTACACATACACTCAAGCAGTCATGGCGGTTCGGTGGCGGTCTCAGCGCCATAGAAGGCCCTTGGAGGACGCCTCGGAACGCAACCTAAAACGACACCAAACGAACCGTGGAGCGGTTCGTGTGTATGTGTTGGCTGGTACGTCGGAAGATATGGTCCTCGGTTTGACACCCTCCCGTGAAGGGATCCACGCACACACGTCTTCGATGGCGACGCGGCACCGTTTGGTGACGGGCGACGATGCTAAGTATGAATTTCCGAACGAGATTCAATCAAACTGCAATCAGGCTTTGGAGGTGTCAGTCCGCTGCAGATCGGCCCGATAACGTAGCCCGTCGGGTGTGTGGTTTATGTTTACCGCACGGCGTCAGCAACAACAACACCACCACAAACCGGGCCTGGAGGGCCACCGAGGACCAGTATGAAGGATTCCGATTCCTCGAAGCATTGCGGTGCACACCAAATGGTATGAACATAATCCCTCAAGTCGGGCTCATTGTGATTTAGATATGACAGACAATTTCGTTCAACGAATCGGCTCAGCGGCAGCTCATTGAGCGACGCGACAGCTCTTCGTTTGTGAAGTCAGCAGGATTTTTTAAAGTCGTTGAAACAAGTGTCTGAAAATCTTGTGCTGATGGTTCTCCGATCGAATCGACTCGATGACAAACTGTACATAATTGTAAAATATTGATGAAAAATGCTCTGTCGAGAAGAAAGTGTGGAGAAATAAAAATGCTGCTTTTAAGGGTGTACAATTTCTATATCAAACAAACAAACGGCCATAACAAAACAAGAAGGAAAAATGAGAAACGAATGCATATATGTAACAAAAAGTGATAGAATCACAAAAATACAACATAAAATAGAAAACTTAAATAATCGTAAAAAAGCAAATGAGACAATGCAAAACAAAGTATAGAACAAAATGTTCCATAAATGATCTAAACAATTAATTCCGACGACGTCAAACAGAGAGCAAGAGTTGCATTCGGTTCGGCCACCGATGGCAAATACGAGGTGTGATTAAAAATGTTCGCGTCTTTATAATTTCCGCGGGCTACGTATATACGATCTTGGTTTTTTTGGTGGCGTTAGGTTGCTACACATGCCAGTAACTTATGGTAAAAAGTTTGGCCATTTTTAGTAATCAGTCAATTTTTAACAGTGGTTTAGCTTGGACAAGATTTGGCCCATTGTCGATTTTTGTCTCGTTGAGCCCCAAATTACACTCTAGTGACGGCAAAGTCACTTTATTCCCCAGATCTGGCCCTCTGTTATTTTTTTCGGTTTTTTCCTTTTTCCAAAACTCAAATTTACGCGTCGTGGTTTATTACTTTTGGAGTACACAAAAATCGACGATGGAACAAATCTTTTCAAAGCAAAACAGCTATCAAAAATTGACTAATTATTCAAAATGATTGAACTTTTTACCATAAGTCACTGACATGTGTAGCAACCCAACGCCAAATCGGATCGATCACCAAAAAATCGGATAAACGTAGCTCGCGGATATTCAAAAGTTGCCAAAATTTTTGAACACACCTCGTATACTACCCAAGTAACGCAGGCTAGTGAAACGTCCTCCACATGGTAGGCCGCCTGGGCCCTGCCCACTTGGGGCAGTGTACTGAATTGCACTCTGGCCGCTGGAGAACATCCGCCGGATAATGTTGCAAACATGCTCATTTGCTGTTTGCGAATTTTGCATTCCTAAAACCGGACCAGCCCGCAGCGGTGACATCACACTTTTGGTTCTGTTCATAAATTGGTTGTTTTGCGCTTGTTCGCGGTACGCTACGCATTGTTGTGCCCTTTTTTGCCGTGCCCCATGTTGCGCTTGTTCCCACGCTTGTTTTTCGGATTCGGAACGGGCCGACGCTGGTGGGCTAAAAATGCGCCAAACAACCCGCGTCCGTGTGCATGTAACGGAGAGGCAAAGGAGCAGGGCTTGTTACTACCGTACGCCGCTGACCGGGCGCGACGCGGCTCTGGTTGACGCAGTTCACATTTTTTGCTACTTCCATTGATTATAATAAAATTATGTTAATTTATGCTTACCGCGAACCGGGCATCGGCCCACCGGTCTTGCCGAAGCCGTGCCGGGGAATACGATTACCGGCGTGAGTGCTTCGGGGCGCAACGCAAACGTAACTCGTACACCCATCTATGCTGCGTGCTTCAGTGCTTTCGACCGCCTTTTCATACATCCGAATCGATTTAGCATCGTTTTCCACGCTCTACAATCGACTGTCGGTCACTGTTTGCTCAACAGTCCCCAGTAGAATCCGAATGGCATTGTTCGGCCTTAAAAAAGGACAGCCTCCTTGGGAAGCGGCAGATGAGAGGAAAAGAAACACATAATGCGGACCAGTATTTGCGCCAACAGTGTCCGCATAATCAGCGGCCCGGAATGTGTTCGATGGTGAAAGCTAAGTAAATTGTCAACACTAATTTGCATCTCTCGCCTTACGAAAGGTCCCTCGTTTGTGCGCTGAAAGTCGCTCGGAACCGAACTCAACTCAAGCAGTCTCGCCACGTTGTGCCGTTGAGTGGTGACAAGGAGTCAGTGACGGCACCCGAAAACCCGGAAACATGACAGCTGTCGGTCGGTCGGCGATACCTACGTCATCACGCACACATCCGGTTTTTAGTGCGCGAAGCTTTCAAAGCTCCGCACTTTGATGTGATGGAATCCACGTACCGTGGAAACCCGGTGGAACACTTCCGGCGAACCCGCCCACTTCACGGACCCTCCAGCCCCATTATGCTCACAGCATAATACCGCTGTCGCTCGCTCGGGAGCTATTATGAGCTTACGCGGGTAATGGGTTCACGTTTGAAGCTTGTCGTCTCACCATTAACGGTGCCGCTAATCGCGTCAAGCTTTTTCCACGATATCGCGAATGATTGATCTTCTGCGGAATGCTTCGTCGCTAATGGCATTGGTGGTAATGGAAAAGAACAGTCTTCGACGCGCTGAGTAGCAATTGATTGAATTGATTGAATTATCAAATTCTCATCGACGACACGCAGAACGGAAGTTGTAGGAAAAATGAGCATACAGATGATCTCATTTTTAAAATTATGTAATGCTCGATTCTGCATGATAATAATCAGCTGCAATGAAATGTGCTTCCTTATCACGCGCATCACAATTGGGCCATTATGGAAATTTCAATGGAACCATTACCTGATTCGGTAGCAAACCTGTATGCTTCAGTAACTCTCATAATTAGTTATTCATCCATTAGTGATGCATGGGGAACTCCAACTGCTTAGCGATCAGTTCGTCAATCTTTCGTGTATGGGATCTCCAAAGCGATTGAAACGTAAATTATATTACCTGCAATATGGTTACTTCATCGATTTCTTTTTCTAAACACATCTCATGACATCTTTCGAATAAGGACGAACGTTATGGTTGTGGTGATTAAAATTCATGAATCATTTAAGTAACTGTGTAGCAGCCACCTGAAACAAATCTGTGTCTTGCAGACTGTGAAATGCGCCGAAGCTAATGTGCCAATTTTCCAATGCAAGGAAACGCTGGCTTTTAATTATGTAAATTTTGGCCATCACCAGAAAGAATTTGCTAACCGGTGAACATCCCACGGACCCCACTAGTGGCCGAATGAGCAGCTAAATGTGCCGACCAAACGGAGTGGAAATGAGGCCAGCACTATCTGCAGCAAATCTTAAATTAGTTGGTCGCTTGGCGCTACGCACAGTTCCGGTGCGGTCAGGAAGCATTGGGGAACCCCCCCAAAAACCTGTGGCAGATTATCTTCAAAGCAAATATTCATATCATGCACAGTCCTCGGCGTCGCCGTCGTCGGTTCGATAGAGATTTATAAATTCCCCAATTTCTAAAGACCGATCCGCAGTGGCCCTCGAGGGATCTCCGTACCACCCGGTGGGGCGGAACAGACTGGATATTCCCTGGCCTGGCCTTGCCACATAATGCCCGCGGTACCGCGTGGCGCAGCATAAAATTTATAGAACCTTCCCTCTCTTTCTCTCCACGGCTAGGCGACTTCTTACCGATTCACTATCTCCCAGGACGTGACTTTGCTTGAGAAAGAGATTTTAAATTGATACAGCACGAAGAACGGAACACCCGGCACGTGGGCCGGCTCCCGTCCCGAGCTGCACGTGTCCGTGTGGCCATCTGTGTACGTGTGTATGTGTGAAGAATGGCGGGTGTGCTTGAAAGCGTTCTTCATGCTGCGCTATTCACGTTGCTCGCTGGCTTCCTTCGGTAGCGTTTCGCGCGAACGAACGAAAGAACTGCCTTCTGCTTAGCCCTTGTGAAACTCTCCCAGGGCTTCGCCTTCCCGCTGGGTTTACAAAAATAAAGAACGCTCACGATTTTCCCCAGTGACCGCTCCAGTGGATAGATTCATCGTCACGCGACGCTCGCGATACGTTATCGATTTCCGTCTCGATAATGTGTCGTGGTGCGCCGGAAAAAGCATTCCAAGGCAAACGGAACCACGAACCGCCGCGTGTGTGTGTCTGTGTGGTGACCATGACCAACCGTTGCCACTGGTTCGAGCTGCAGCAGTGCGAAAAACACGTTAAAAAACGAAATGGAGGAAAATCGAACCTATCGAATGACTAATGGACTCGACGGGCACGGGCCCTGAACATGTTCATATTCCTCCCGTGCTGGCACCGACATCGGCTGGCCACGGTTGGCTGCGATTTGCGATCGGAGCGGAAATATTTTGCCGGCACTTCCGGCCACCACCTCCGGCCACCGGAGCCCCCCACTTTCCGATCCTGCCATTTATCTCTCCCACGATTTGACCTTGTTGTGCAATTACTGTACACTCTACAGCGTTCCGCTACAGCCTGTGTCTGTCTGCGTATGTGTGTTTGTGAATCCAGTTTTCGCCTTGTTCCACTCTCTTTCTCATACACCCTCTCTCTCTCTCTCTCTCTCTTTCTCTTTTTCAAACTAGGACTGGGGCCGTTTGGATCGTTGGGATCGTTTGGTCGCGTTTCACATTTTTCCGCCCAGTTGGAGCAATTAATCTTGATGTAAAATATCGTTCCGGCACGATCTTCACGACGAGGACCGGAACCAAAAAATACTATTTATTTCTCTTTCCATTCAACTCTCTCTCTCTCGCTCTCTCTTTTACAATTTTCCCCCCTGAGAATGTGAACGGGAAGAGCCGAGATCGGCCAAGGAGTGCTGGAGAAAGCGAAACCGAAGACAGCCGGTGGAAAAGGCACCAACAGTCTTGGAACTTGTCTCCCGAGAAGAAGTTCGAGTCAACGAGTGGTCGGTGGGCGGCCGTCGGTCGAGAGTGCCGGTCGTTCATCCTGTCCGAGCTGTCCGAGACATCCGGAGCGGATTTACGGGCATGTCCTTCCACGACAGGATGCCATTTGCCTTGGAAATGTTTCCCAGTGGACCGGACGGCCGAATCGGGCCCGTGGCCCAAACTACGCAACGCCACGACGGGCGCTGCGTTTGGTTAGTATTTTTGGAGCTAATTGAAGTGATTATGTACCCGTAACTCTCCACTGGACCGTGTTGTTTGCCACGTTTGCTCCAAATCCTTGGTGAGGGATAAAAAATGGATCCACCGGCAGGCACTTTATCACGGGGTGCTTAAACGGTCGGGCGGCACGTACCGCGAAAGGCCCACTCCTTGCGAGAAACATGTTTGCTGCATGCTGGCCAGGGGGAAAACAGTGCATTGTTTTCTTTTTCGGATGTGTAATTTTTTGCATTCTGGAGGTTATCACATTTGTTAAATCATGTCAACAAACTTTGTGAAACCAAAGGATGTCCTTTAGTTCTTTTCCATTGAGTTTTTTTTCGTTTATGTCATATTTTGGCAATAGATACGACAAATTATAAAGTAATCAACCTCAAACAACCGTCGAAAATCCTATTAAAGAGGCTTGTCGGTCATTTGCAGTAATATCCCTTAAACTACTCTCTCCGATTAATGGTTCCCAGAAGAGGCATACCAAAATCCGACTTAATGCGAAATTATTTCCCATGGCGCAATGAAATTATGATTCCGCCGCGCCTGTAGGCTCATGTTTCGGTTCGTAAGGTATGTTTGCCAGCAAACATCGGTCGCGAAGAATTAAAAACAGAAAAAAAACTACGCCAGTGGGAAGCAGAAAACATAAATTCACTCACCTGAGTCGAGCGTGGTGGCAAGCAGGATGGATGGCAGGCAGAGAAGAATCAATTTAAGCTCCAACATCATTATCGCCGATTCCGTCCGACTTGGCTTTCGAGGCATTCGCTCCTATTTGCTCACCGCGCTGCCTACCGTTAGGCGTTATTCGCGTTCTGCTGCTTCACCGCGATGCTCGGCTGCCTGTCTACTTTCAGGCGCACCAATCTGTAACCGACCGTGTTCGTTCTCGCTGTGATCCTCGTTTCTAAACGAAATCAAAAAAACTACCATCTGGTTGCTCGGCGCCGTGCACTAACGTTTCGCGGGCACAGACCGAGATCACCCAGCTACCGGCACCGGAACCGTGCGTTCAATTTCAATTTATCCCGTTGTAAACGGGCCGAACGTGAACCGCGTCCGTGATGAGTTTCGTGAAATTAATATTTTTCTCGCCCCGGCAAACCGGCAGAGTGGCGTATGTGTGCTCTTTATCGCGCTGCACCGCGAACTGGTTTTTCTCTCTTACTACTCTTCGGTGCACTTTTTCCTCTCAAACACGGCGGTGCATTCGCACTGCACCACCTTTGCGCGACGACGACAACGTGCGGTTGCTTCCGGCAAGGGCGCGGAGTTTTCTGGTCACCGGCTCAAACATTGCCGTAGGGCTCCCGAGGACCGAATGTTAATGTTGGTGTAAAATTTAATTTTCAAACCCGCAAACCAGAGAAGCGATCCGCGGCAGGCGAACAAAAAATCGGTACGTGATCACAATATATGTCCGCGCGCGACAGCATCCCGCACGTGCTGTTCTAACACCTTACGACACGTGTTGTTCGAAGCTACATTTTAAACACAAACACTGTTGGCAAACGTGCACCGAGATGAACCTGAAAAAGATCTGAAAAAGATAGAACAACGAAACGTGTTAGTTGAGCAGGGCTCGCAAATTGTGGGACCGAACGGCCGAATCAACAATAGCTTCATCACCGCGATCAATCATCTTCGTGTAGCAGCGAAAGCAGGATCTGCGAAGGGGGACCAACGGGACGGCCACGGTCATCGTGCGCTCATTAAGCTGGTGGTTTGGTGGCGCTAATTTTGCTCAATTTTCAAAACAGCCATCGCACACAAGCGAGCGAGTGATAAGGGCGTCAGACGCCCCTGTATCCTTTCGGGACCTGGCGCCAGCTCGGACTTTTATTGTGCTAATTAAAATCATCCACTGGCAGTGCGAGCTCGCATGCGAGCCATTTGACGCTGTCCTCGGTGTCCTAATAGGCGCGGCCTCGACTGACGTGTTGAGTGATGCTTCCCCAAAACACACACCACAGTGGTGGTTGAATGTGTGGCATCGCCTCGCATTCCCTTCGAAATTGCCGTGCTGTGTGCGATGTGATTCTTTTGACAGTGCGCAATTACGCGTGAAAGTTCCATGAATATAAATTACCCTTTTTGATGGTTAAAATTTACTGATGGCCTCAATATTGTATACCGTTTAGCAGATGTCCATTGCTTTTTGACTTCATAAACCTTCATATTCAACTACATGTGGTTTAAATTTTAAATTTCGATTTTTGCATAGTTGCAATCGAAATGATTCTTTTTTGCCTACCGAAACAACGGATCAATTTTATTCCACTTTTGCTTTAAGGAACTGATCATGAATGAAACAAAACTGTTTTGCGGTATGAAACTCAGCTTCAAAGGTGTCGAGTGGAGGTTTCTATACATCATCGCCCAAGGCACACGTGTCGTGGGCACTTTAATTAGCACCTCGCCTCTGGTTGGAACCGTCGGAACCGTTAATTATTTAATTTTTCTTTCAACACCCCACCATCACACATGCGGTCGGCACTGTGCAATAATTTCCACTCCCACGCGTGTCTGGCGCCTGCTTTCGGGTGTGACATTAAATTTCGCCCCACAAACACACCCACACACCGAAATACGAAATGGCGGCCGCTTTGTTACAATTCGACGCCACGCTAATCAGACGCGCTTTAATTGGCCGGCCCTTGGCGCCGCGGCCCCAAATTGTCCAAAACCGGGTGTCCTGTGACATCATGCAGTGGGTTTCACTCTGGTTGGTTGGTTGGTGCCGGAAGTGGCACTGTGGCCTCGGTTGACAGCCATTAATCAGCGTCTCGTCAGTGGCGCGTCGGAAACGCGTGGTGGGCGGAACGTAGCGCTCGCAGCCGTTTCGTCCTCCCGCAATTTTCCGTGGTCTGATTGCGCAAGGAAGCTGCTCTGCTTCGCCTTCGCGACTTCCGCCGTTACAACAATCGAGGATGGCTCCATCTTGGTTTTGGCGTGTCATCAATTATTCATTCGCTTTTCTCGCCAGTTAACGTGTCGGCCGCTTTGATCTTTCGGTCTCCCCGCCGGGTCTCCTGCGGAAAATGGGTGTTTGCGGCGAGTTCTGGCTGGGTGGTGCCACCGGGAGGTGGTTTTAATTTGTCACCGTGGCCCACAAGCGCCACCGTTTGTTTCTCATTATCATTAGGCCCGTGTCATTAGGGGACGGCAAATGGTTTGATATACTCGAGCGTTATACGCACGCACCTTGGTCGCACTCGTGACCCCATGTGTGAGGTGAACCTCTTGACACTCGGAATTCCTTTCGCCTGTGCAGCCGTTTGCAATGAAGGCTGGAGTATCGCATTGCTGACCAACCCTCCGGAAGAGGGTGCTTCTCGGAACACTTTTAATGGAACTTGCCGAAGAACTCCGGCCGTGCGAATGTACGGTTTGCGAACAAAGCAACTCATAGTCAAGGTAGACGCACTTAATACGCTATCTGCTGAGCCGTTTGCTTCGAAGGCGAAATTACTTGTTACGAGAGCTGTGCAGCTTTTCCACGAACTCGGTGAGTTATATTGGCTTCAAGTCTTTTGGGTTTCCCTTCGTACCAGTCCACTCACTAGGTACTGTATGGAAGGAATCTCCGCCGAGGCTAATGACATTGAGCGATACTTTCGATGGCTTCTCCTAATCAAATCAAACCACGTTTTCAAACCGATCAATTTAATGTCACTTTTGGTGATGTTGGGGCGTTAGCTGCCCAATCAATCCAGCGGACATCATTATTTGATGCTTGCAAACAGTCGAATATTTTAGTATATTTATTTATGTAAAATTAGAAGCTTGGGAATATACCAAAACCATAGCTCGATATGATTAGCCTCAAATTTATGCCATGCGCAACGAATAACTGAGCAACGTTTGAGTGACACATTAGAGACTAAAAACAAACAAGTGAAAAGAGAGAGATAACCATGGCCCTGGGCAACGACCTGAATCCCGAGTTGGGGCTATTCTCTTCCGAACTGCTCAAAAGCCGGCCTCGTGTTCACTTTCTTTCCTCGATGCATGAAAAAGGTGTTGGAAAAATTCAATTTGCTTCACTTGCTGCAAGCCCAACCGAGTGAGAAGCTTGCCCGGGAGCCAGACACTTTCGGGCAGTGAACCGTCCGGAAGCACTACATATTCAAATGCTGGCCAAGCCCACCGGGCAGGACATGAGAATGAATAATCAATTATTCAAATTTCTGTATAACCACAAATAAAGTTTCCATCGGCCAAAACGGGTCGGCCTGGGTTCCGTGCAGACCGCCTGACCGTGTTCAGCCTAGTGTCTCCCAGTGTCCTTGCTGTGACAGTGGAAAAATTTCACGCACACACCGAAGCACAAGAGGGGCAGCTCACACGTACCACGAACATGAACGGATGTGCCGGTGCGGAACTACTTCAACATCGCTTCGACGCTGGCCCGGCGGCCCCCTAGGACGTGTCGGCTCCGAGGCTCCGAGCAGAAAGGCTAAAGGGGAATCCGCGCTTTTGTTGTTGTTATGGCCAATAGCTAGGAGCCTTTCGAGAGCAGCACCATTTCATCATCCTCATCAACCGGGACCGACAGCTCGCTGTGCCGAGGATGTCCACATCGACTGCAGCCTGCCGGCCGTCGGAGCGATGATGATTTTTCCCGAAGGATTTTCAACCTCTCCCGTGGCAGCATCGAAAATCAACAGAGTAAATTTGGGCAACATTAAGGCGCACGCTGAAAGTGTCAGCTTTTTGTGTTGCATTGCCCGGTGGAAGGATAATATTTTGGCTTGGACCTGGTGACGCTTCTACTAGTCCTGGTGAGCAGTCCTGGAGAATTTGCATTGCAGCAAGCTCACTTGCCACGGTAAATGGTTTGGATCTGAAAATTCGAAAACAGGCTGCCGTGCGAGATGCAGCTCTAAATTCGGTTTAGTTATGCAATGGCAGGCAAATTTAGCGAAATCCTTAGCTTACCGAAGATTACAGCTACAAAGGCGTATGTAAGCTGTAAGGTTCGGTGATTGTGCCACATGCACCGAATCAGGTCTATGTTTGGTGCTCTAAAATTAAAATATCGCTTTTGTTCTCGCTTCACGTTATTGTTGTAAGTTTGGGATATGTTTTGAAATTTCAAACCCGATGATATTAAATGATCGTTCGTATTTAATTATTATATTATGTGGAACCGAATCGTTAACCATTTTAAGTCCTTCTTAATAACGGAGCTGAGTTTGACTATCGTCGAAACTGCCACGCAATGCAATTAAAACTCAATAGGGTTTTCGTTTGTCGTCTACTTTGGGTCTGCAATTTGACACATTATTTTTACTGTTCCTTTGTATGAAAATTCCTTTTCAAACGGTTATGCTTTAGTTTTGTCACAAAATGGCTGAAATTGCGCAACCCTTTTTAGAGTAGAGACATCCGTCACGCTTCTGCCGCTGTAAACGGAAACCAATTTTTTTGGCGCGGTTTTCCTAAGCAATTTGCTGGCGAGCCGCTTCATGTGCTTTTTGCCACCACCGGTCACCGTACTCCGGTTGATGATTTTAGTTTAAATTGGTTGGCTTTCTCTTGTTTCCCTCCAATAGACACCACTGCACACCGTTTTGATGCTCGAGTTAGTGTTTCGTTTCCGTTTTTTTTCGCCACCCAATGCCCGTTTGATTGGAAACATTTGTATCCCATACATTGGGAATTGGGGACAAATGGAAAAAAATGCAAACACACGTTCGTTTGGCTAGCAAAAAATTCCGTGCCTTCTATTCCTCTTCGGTCAAACATCGGCACTCAGCAATCGAATCGAGCGCCACCGAAATGCAGTTATGCATGAGCTTGTCCCGGGTGGCCGTCGGGACGCGCCGGGTCTGGGATTCTCGTTCGTCCCGGCGATTTGTAGCACCACGAGCACTTTGTCATTCGTTTGCCTCCATTTCCGGTAATTCCCGTTCCGGGAGCCACCGGCGGCCGGGCGCCACAATGGCTCGCAATCAATTTCAATTAATTTAAATTTCACATTAAAATTCAAATGATTCAATTAATTCCGTGCCTGGTGGTGTTGCGGGTAGTAGCGCCAACCTGCCGGCGCTCCAGTAATGCTGGCTATGCGGGCTTTTCTATGTCACTTCTAGCGTCGGGTGCTAGGCGAGTGATTATTCCTAACTCCTTACTGCGCGATGCATTGCCAGAAGGCACTTTGCGCTGGACATTCTAGTGGCTTAGCATAAGCGCCCGTGGTGAAAAAAGCGAATGGCGTAAGAAGGAGCGATAGGAACGTTTACTAAAAGGAAACAGTTTTATCTAGAAAAAAAAATCCTGATCAGATTATTTGCAGTGACAGAATTTTCCCTAAACCCTCTTTTATAACATTCGAACAAACCAAGCCAGATTTGTTTTTAAATTCATTTGCCGCTGCGGTTGGCTGATGAAAAGGATAACGCTTCGCACACCGTAGACGGGCGGACTGGCACAGTAAATGACGCAAATTGGTCGCACCGGAGCCCTCGAGACCACGAACGTCACGAACGCAAATTCTGCTTGAGCATGAAAAGTCACCCCTACTTTAGGGGTTAGTTCGTGAGATTAAAGCAAAAACCGAGTCCTTCGTGTGGCGCTGGGCGTCCCCATTAGGGCGTCTGCGTCTTCACTCGCTTCAAGTGCCCACCGACGTGAGCATCCGTTGTCCTTCCAAGCATCCCGGTCTCGTTCGGTGGCTTTGTGCTGTGTTTGTGCGGTTTAGCAGGGAACGGGTGGCGTGGCACAGAATCGTGACACGTTTGCGTCACGAATTAATTTTATGACGCTTCTGATGCAGGGTGGCTAAAGCCCCCTCACCGCCGGTGCAGAAAGCCAGTCAAGTGTGACGGAAGGAAACCGACGGGAACTGCGGGAAAAAATATCAACCCGCACCAAAAGCCAACCTGTGTGTGATCCGGTTTTATGCTCGGCTCAACCCGTTTTCGAAATTTAAAACCATTTCAGCACAGCATAGCACAATGGGCGATGCATTTGATGTCGCTGGGGGTGATTTCTTATGCAGCATAAAGGCACGGTGTGTGCGAAAGAGATGCCCGATAAGCGCGGTGAGTGCACCAGTTGCAGTCACGATTGCGCCCGATGCGATGCGGTGGCTCTCGTGGTGAACTACATAATTATGTGCCTTTGTGAGCTGGTGTGGATGTGAGTGAAGCAGAGGCACGCTACGGAGCCGAAGACAAACTCGCGTTCGTGTACAGAAAAAGGATTAAGGCCCAACACGGAAAGCAGCGGGTTGGAAGTGATTTTCGTCGCAACCTCGTTTCAGGACAATGTACTCTACTGAGCGGTTCAATTTGTCAAAACAGTCAACGGTCCGGGTCCGGGTCCGCGTCCGGGGAGGTCCGTCACCGAAGCCACCCGTCCAGCTGATGCCGGTCGCTGGCTTAATCTGACGCCGGCGTCTTGACGTCGGCGACACCTGCCGAAGGTGCGGCTTCTGGATAATGCCACGCTCGTTACCCTTTGTTGGTAATCTTTCCCTAAACACACCCAAGACAACAAACACCACTCAGAGTGGTGTTCTGGGAAGACGTCTTCGCCGCACCGCTCGGGGTGGCTTTGTTTGGAATGAATTTTCTCCGTAAGTTAGGTTATGTTGACTTTCACACTATTATAGTGGCAGGAAAAGGCAAGCGGGATTTTGACTTTGCCGCCCTGGCAGCGGGTGGATTAATGTTTTCATAATGATAGGTGGGCCAGGCGTTGAAGCATAAACGCACCCGCTTCACCCAGCAGCTGCAGTGAGACACATCCCACTAACCTCGGGATTCTGTCTCTGTATGTGTGGGTCGCAGTGGTTGATAATCGGATTGTACGAAGTCAGCCACCGCCAGCCGTTCGAGTGTTCGGTTGGTGCATCGGTTGCTCCGTTTGACGGGTGAAGAATTGAAGGTACAACAACTTATGCTGCTTGATTGGGTAAAGTGCAATCCGCTGAGTTAATAAAAACATATTTGTTTTTGTGAAGTGTGTGGTCAGTGCATTCAAGGTCATCGCGCAATTGTGTACAAAATAATCGAATTATCTGTGCCGCCGGCAGAAGTGCACGCTAGCCACGCTTCAATGTGTTAGGTAATGTGCACATCGCGATCGGCCATCGCACTATGGGGAAAAGGCGGCCATAAACCAACATTAGAAAGTGTGGCTTTCAGTTATATTGTCCTAACATAGAAATGTTATCCATGACCAATCCAAATTTTTAACGTTCTGCGTTGCGTACACACCGAGAATTCATCTGTTGATGTCGAAAGAGTGATAATAAATACTCCCTAAAACGACACGGTTTAAAATGAACGATAATGATATGAAATTATCAAATATTTACGTTTGGCATAGTTTGTACATTTTTATCGGGAATAAGTATAGGGAAAACCAACCAAACCAGTTTTTCAACTTTGGTAATGCAGCAAAATTTTGACGCGACTTGCTGCAACTGAACCATCAAAATTTTAGTAATTTTAAACTTTTTCAAGTAAGTTTTCAAACCGTCTAGATCCGTCCATGTCCGGTAGGCATATTACAATAACTATAAGAAAACACTTACTGATGCATAGCGAGGTTTCGGGTCTTTATGCAGTCTAAAAAATGGTCATACAAAACAAATTACGTTTATGAAATTTATGCTTTTTCTATTATTTAGTTAAACTAGATAAAATGTCTGTTTTCTATTCGAACAACGGAATGTAAACTTTACAAGTAATAAGTATTTACCAATTTCAGAATATACGTTTGTGTACATTCAACGACTTTTATCATGTAGGAAAACATTAATGACGATATCGCGATTGATCATGTATTTAATCAAGTAGATAATATCGATTTAAGTTTGAATGCAGATTAATAAGTATTCTAACAAACGTTTGAATAATAGTTCATGGGTTGAATATTTCGGATGGCAATAATTACATGTTTAAAAGTTTTCACAAACGCAATGGACAAAGCTCCTCGATCATTTCACTTCCCTTTTTACACTTATAAGGCATTAGCTTTTTATCCGAAATTTTATATTTGCAGACGATTATGCTTTAAAACATTTTAGTGTAATGCAGATTGCATAGTTAAGGCGTTAAAAAACCTTAAATTAGCGAAACAGGTCATTTATTATACTTGAACGAGTGTATCACACAAAAAATGTTGCATTTGATCAAAACACATGCAAGGAAAACAAAAACGTTTGAAAAAGTCCAAAGATTCATCTTAAAACCAAATATGTCCGCCTATCCCATACCAATTCCCCACTGTACATCGGCGAGCCAGCTCAAGGTGGAAAAACAAACAACTGCCAGTGAACATGCGGAATTGTGATTATCTCCATCCCATCCCGTTTGAACAGTCGAAGGCTCATGATTTCGCGGGCGTAATAACAAAAATATAAACCAACCATCGGATTGATGGGTTGAAGTGAATCACTACGAGCTGTCAACGCCTGTGTCAACGAAAATTGTCCCTGATTACCAAATAGAATCGAAGTTCGAGAACCTAACGTGTCACTTCTGCTAGCGGCAGCTCTAATGTTTACGGCTGAGTGCTGCTGTTGACCCCAGTCAAACAACTTAGACCAAGATCACCTGCTTCAGTCCATTACGCATTTTAGGCGCAGGATTCATTGAGTCCACTTAGAATAGTAATCTTCCCGCCACAAGGCTTCTCTAAACGGCCAACATAAGCTCGCTACGGACTACGGTTGCTTGGCAAGTGGAGAGGCAATGCTTTGCAATTACCGGAACCGGTATGAATATTCATGACGATCCCTGCCGCTCCTGCGTAGCAAAAGTTTTGAAGCAGCTTTTGAAGCGGTGTCAGGTGAAATTAAAAACTTCTGCCCGAACGAGTAGTGGCCGGGATTTGGACGTGTTGCTGAATAAATTATCGTTCTTTGTAAGGACTTGTGGGCCGCTCAAACAAATCAGGCTCCAGCAATGGCAGACACAGGCGAACAAAAGTCAAACAGAAGACATATTTCTCAGCTCCCGGACCCGGACAGCCGGAGTTGCAGCTTCAGTTGCAGCTGCGTCCATTTCGTCCAATGAAATGCAAGTATTATTATTGCACCCAAAGTGTCCCTCTCTGTGGGCCATGCCAACCCCAACTTGGTGCTTACCCATTGGAAGTTATTCAAATTTAAATTATACTAAATTCCCGCCATTAAGCTCATCCTAAGCGGATAGCCTGGCTGGAAGGTGCAGCTGACCGGCAGCAGCCGGGAGAATCAAATTTTCATGCATCCGGCAGTGGGTTCGAGAAAAGAAACAATCTTCAGAAGGAACCAGATCTCCGGGTTATTCCCAGAACCCCGATAAAGACCCGGTCGGTAGCAGCGGGTTTCCCCGACCCGTTCCCAGCGGAAGCATTCCAAATTAATTTATTCTAAGATTCCATTTACCAGGTACCTCCAACGGTGCCCCCGGTACACGCGTCGGCGCCCCTCAGCCGAGCTGAAAGTTTTATAAATTTCAATTATGCTCAAAGAGTTTTTCGTAAACAATCTGTTTTGACTTAACACAAACCGTTCGTCCGTTTCTTGGGTGGTTGAAAGTCAGGGAGTTTCGGGAGTCCTGACGACTCCCGAAACTCCCTGGCCGTTCGTTAACTTCAGCTGGTACCTTCGACATTACCGGCTCTAAGCTCCTGGAGAAGCTGAGACCAGAACTCCTTCGTGGAGCTTTCGAGCGAATGTTCTGTACGGAGCCGGTTCTGGGTGGCCGTAGCGGCACGAAAGAATCAATTTCTTCCCATCATAAATAACTCATAATGCTTTCAGGGCCATGCCATGCAGGAAAGGCCAAGTAGGAAAGTTTTGCATCTGCCCTGGCTATGCGCTACATTCGGGGCCAATCATCAATCTAATAATAAGATTACTAGCTTCCTTCTCGCTCGCTCTCTCGCACATTCGCGCACTCGCTTTCTCGCTCGTCCGGGCCACCCGGTCCCGACGATGGCATACTGTACTTTCTCGCTCTCTCTTTCTCGAACTCTCTGCAGCCGAAGTCCAATTGGTCCCTTGACCTGGCATCGACGCTTCGAGAGGATCGCCGGTAACGGGCTGCCACAGCCCAGTGAACAATTTTGAGAGCCAGAGGCTGCCCCTCTGCCTGCGACGCGGCGGAGGAAGGCTGAGACGAGTGAGATCGAACGCCCCTCTGCCTGCGACGAGGCCGAGGGAGGGCGATCTCGCAGCGTACGAAGTGAGCATGAGACGCGTTCGTTGGTTGCCGGGGAAAGAACGGAAGGAATCCCCGTGAGTTTTCAAATCCCCGTGAGTTTGCAGGTCGAAGACGAACGTTGGAGAGAAAGAAAAAGGAATAGAAATAACAGAGACAGCGAGATCGTGGCAAACTCCCGAAGTACCGAGGGTCCGACAGTCTCTCTTTAAGTTTTGGTGAATCGGGACGAAAACTGTGCCTCTGTTTTTTCTAAGTGCCAAGTGTAAAGTACCAAGTGCTTGTGCTTCTCTGTCGATCACGGGTGATCCTGATAGAAATAATTCAGGTAAGTTTATTGGACAGTATTTAGTGACACCCAAATAATGTTGAAATGTTTTCGCTTTGCTCGTTTCAGATGTCCAATCAGATGTCCAGATGGGATGCAAAGGATACGATGCAATGCATTTTTCTAAGGCGCCGAAAGCAGCTACGCACCAAATTGTGAACCGCTAGTGCAGAGTGAAGAGTGTATGCGAAAAAAGAGAGAGAAAATATATCGAAATGTACCGCCCAAATACGAACTGTTTCATTTTGGTTAGGGGGAATATGGGAGAAAGAAAACGAAAAAAGCGAGAGAACACACAGGTGAGAGACAGGGGGCCGCTCGGTGAGAGAATTTAAACGGCTCCTCACTCCATGGACCTTTCGGCTCCTCACAGCGATTCTTTCATATAACGCTATATGGGGGAAGGTATTCGAGACAGCCGTTCGGAACCGAATGAGGACCGGATGAGGATTGGATTTTTTGGTGAGAAGAGAGAAAATGTTCACTGGGAGGCAAAGGATGCTGGAGGTGCCCGAAGCCCATTAGACTCTCATTACTCTCGCTGTGTGTTCCACTTCTTTTTTGACTTCATTTTGGTCCCGGGCCCTCTACCCGGGGCCAACTTTTCGCTAGGCTTAATGTGGATGCGATGTTGCAGAACGTGCCATTGGACCGGGTGGAGCTTGGCCAAGTTTTTCACCTTCTTCACTGTACTCCTTTCGCTCTCTCTCTCTCGCTCTCTCGCTCTCTCTGGCACAGTAAGAAAGATAGTGCTCCCACCCGCGGCGCGGTGGTGATCCGGCCGTCTCAAGAGGGGAGATAAATGTAAATTTATTCTAATGACCACTCGGCTACATGCACGGATGCTGGCGCTACTGCTGCAGGATGATATATACATTTTT
This sequence comes from Anopheles bellator, assembly GCF_943735745.2. Lineage (NCBI taxonomy): Eukaryota > Metazoa > Arthropoda > Insecta > Diptera > Culicidae > Anopheles > Anopheles bellator. The sequence goes on from NC_071285.1 coordinate 38,061,059, forward strand.
AAGGCCTCCCGACGACGATGGCAACTTACTTCATGTGCTTCGAAGTGCTAGGAGTCGAAGTGGCAATAAAAACAGTCCTGTCTCGCCCTGTCGCTTTCTTTGCTTGCCTTTCGCGTTCCACGGTTTGCCATTTGCGTTCCAATTTTTTGCTATTCGCAAAGATCTGGCAGGAGATCGAAAATCGTCCTGGAATTTGTAACGAACGACAGTTGCCGTGAATCACCGGTACGGACGTCAGTTTGATGAAAGCAATGAAACAGCAATGGCCACCGCAGTGAGTCTGAATAATTTGTGTTCTCATGTATTAAACAAATTTCATTACGGCAACCGATCGGAATTAAGGACACTGAAATCGAAAGGTTCCAATATTGCGCTGGTTGAGGTTGAGGATATAACTAAATATGAGAGATTATTCTACTAACGATTAAATGCTCAATACATGATTCAAATCTGTTTCAATATTTAAAATATTCAATCATTCTATTCAATTATGGTAAATAGTTTTAATATTAACCAGAATTCATAACTGACTTTCACGCCATCTTAAATGCCATCTAACGCCTGACAGCCGTCTCACGGACGGCGCCAAGGTTCCGTCAGACGCGAAGGTCAAACGAAGAAGTCGCAAATAAATTTCGTATAATTTGTCCAGCGAGTCCAATCTTCCCGGAGCATCGCTCCAATCACCGTTGCCGATCTGTTTGCCACACGTGTTTCCTGTAAGCGCTCGATGCGCTTGATAGCCCGTGTCTCAGCCAATCCCCGGCATCGCTGTCGACGGTCCACTAATTCATGCAGCATGGCACCATCGTGGTCCGAACTGGACGGAGGACACTGCACTTGCTCGGGAGTCCGGCAAGCGACACAAACAGATTGTGTCCCTTTATCAGCCGTTCAGCGGTGACGCATCCACCCAAAAGGAGTGTCACGACAGACCGATAGGAGAGGCGGTCGGTCAATCACACATCGAGCGAGTTTGTGGCCCATTGGAAGGTTCGCGTGTGTTCGGGCTGCCAATCAGCCTCCACGTCCGCGCGTGTGTTTGTCTGGGTGCTGGGCGCAACGTGCGATAACGGATCGAGTGATCAGTCTTGTCCGAGCCGCCCAACTACTCGGAACTCGTCGGGAGCTTCGCTCCATCGGCTTCGTGATGCAGCTGCTAGGTGTAGTTATTGGCGTAGTCGTAGCGGCACTACTCTGTCCGCTGCCGATCCGAGCCAGTCCTACCCGGGAATGTCCACCGGATCCCTCACAGGAAGCAGCGGCCGTCGCAACCGGCTGGCTGCCGAGAACTCCGGAACAAACGCTGTACGCTTACGTGCGCTGCCTAAACGACTCATCGGCCAGCATCGAGATGAAGATACGGTGGGTGATGTGGCAACCGGACACTTCGCCCGAGAGCCAGTGTTACGTGAAGTGCGTCAGTGAGAACCTCCGTCTGTACGATCCGGCGCGACGTCAGTTTGCGCCGGAGCGGTTCGAGCAGCAAGCCCGTGCTTTCCACGATGAACCGGAAGCGCCGGAAATGCGCCAGATGTACGACGATGCCCGTCGTCTGCTGGTGGGCGAGCTGGCGGACAGTGAGTGCGGCACGGTGTTCACCAAGTACGCCCCGTTCTACGCGACCCACCAGGAGCACATCCTGGCCATCTTTCACGGTGATCTGCGCAAGATCCTCGCCACGTACCGGCGGCTCGGGACGCACGTGAAGCAGATCGGCCAAAGCTTCGTCGAATACTGCGAGAAGCGGTACGGATTCCGGTGGGCCGAGCAGGTCCAGTTCACCTGCCCGAACCGGACCGCCGTCGACTGTGTGCTCCGCGGGTTCCGCTGGATCACGGAAGAGGGCGCTGTCAATGTAAGATCGGACTTATGCGGGGCGTTCGGTGATAGATTGTGACTGTGAGTGTGATGCCCCGATGCTCTGTGTTTACAGGTCGCCGAGATCGTGCGTGATTTCCAGAATGCCGGACAACCGGTGGACGAACTTGAGAAGTGCGCCGACCCCGACCAGCTGTACGTGTGTTTGCGAGCACACGATTCGATGGCCCTTGCGATCGTAATACACCAACGAAACGCACAGACTGAGTACTACTTCGACCAGACGTCCCAGGAGGAGCCGTGGAAGTCGGCGGTGCAGTACGGGAACTCGCGCCTGCATGAAGAGTCATAACCGGCGAAGAATTCATGTTGAAGCATCCAGCAGTCATCTTTTCCGCTCCCAGTCATTAACGATCCAGATCATCTATCGATTTCGATTACCAATAAATCAGTTCATCTGTAACGTAGCCATCGCAGTATTGATAACGTTAAACATATTTCGCCTCAACCAAACTGTTTGCCGCACGTCAATTAGTAACGGCACGGAGAGAGACAGAGATCGGAGTGGGTTCAGCGGATCGGACGGAGATAACCGACGGCTTATCTCGCTCTCGAGACTCACATTAATCTTGGACAAGACGTAACACTGTTACCATTGAACCCCGCGACGGACAATGTCGAAGATTGAGAAGCAGCATAAGAAAGGGGTTGTGTGTCACAGATGGCCGTCCTCGACCGGACCGGTTTATGGTGGGTGTTTCTTGTGGCAAACCTCTTCGCACCTCGCATAAATAGTTACAAAGATGCGATTTACAGCCGCGCGTTACGTGAGCGGTCCGGAGCGGATTCGTCCAGAAGTCACGGAGCGCCGGGTTGTGCCGAATATCGATCAAGCTCCGGGAGCATCGAATGCAGCACTATGCGGGTGTTGTGCAAAGCACAACGTTGGCCACTTAGCCACGCTCTCTTTCCCTACAAAGTCGAAAACAGGAGGTCCGTCCGATGCTTCGGGCAGTGGTAGAGGCAAATTTATTGCTGCCTTTTTACAGCCAGCCCGTACCCTTAAGTCCTTCTCCGCCGGATCCCTTGTTTGGGATGTGGGAGTGTGTCCTTGTGTGTGTGTGTTGATTGCGGACAGCTTGTTGCCCCGAATTCGGCGAAGGTACTGGAATTTTCCAAATAATTTTCCTCATCAAGCACCCGGCACCCGCGCCGTAATTAATTGCCCTTTGTGTAGCCGCTTCGCAGTTGCGGGTCGCGGGACCCGGCGCAAAAAGTGGTCCTCGTGGAGCCCAGCCCAACCCAAATGACCAACGGACCCGTTCCAGAAGTGTCGGAACCGTTGGCAGTGTTGCCGTTCGAGAGCCAAAAGTGGGAAGTGCAAACAACGCGAACGCAAGAACTTATGGTCACCTTCATTCGTCAGGGTGGGGTTTCTGGATTTTTGTTTTTCTCACGCGACCTAACGATCACTTTACGGGCACGATCCTGCACCATATGCAGGTTGCCTTCGAGTGCTTGAGTGCAAGGATCAAGAATTGAAGCGAGCAAACAACAATACGTTTTTTGACACTTTCACCAAACTATTAGGGTATTTTGGTCGTTTGCCGAACGATAGGATTGCATCCAGCTTTTGTGGGATTGTTTTAAGGTGCAGCAGCAGTAGCAATGAAAGAACTTGATTGCAGCCAAATGTAATGGGCAACGGCTTCAGCATTTGGACTACTTTCTTAGTCTCCAGAATGGTAATTTTCATACAATTTCGAGTATTGTTTACTGGGACTTGTGGGGTTTGGATGGGAATTGAGAGTGTTGTTCAGTTTGTTATTTTTATTAAATAGTTAGGACAGTTGGAATGAGGTTTAATAACTTGTTCTCCATTATTGAGCAGTGCATGGAACTTAATTTCTTCGATATGCAAATTATTTGTTTTGCTTTTCATTGATCATAAGAATCCTGTCCGATTAAAGCAGTATAAGCTCCTGGGTATTCTTAGTCATTTCTATATTTTGTAAAGCGCATATAAATTGTGTAAAGTACAAGAATCGCTATACGTAAGATATATCGATCGATTGTTAACAATTTTAATTTTACGCTCGTTCCAAAATTTAAAACATTTTATTATAGCACTGTTCAGTATACTAACGACGCTTGTCATGCTTTTCTAATTGCTCTCTAATTGCCTAATGCTTAGCGTAGAAAGATTGAAAGCTGGTTTAAATTCGTGAACATGTTTGGAACATAAATGCTAAACCGGATGATACGGATTCCTATTCCTGAATCGAACGCAACGAAATTCCCATTCTCTACTCTTGTTCTCCATTCTTTTGTGTTGTATTCAAAAGAAACGTGAGAAGGTTTAACATATGAAAAGATTTGAGATTAGACAATATTAGCCAATTATGCCAGATAGTATCGAACACTTTGTCGATGTTAAGCTTAAGTAGATTTTTTGTTACTTCTGTTCCAGATGATTGAGTCTGTACAGTTGATGAGGGCTGAAGAGAAACGGTTGAAAGCCACGATCTAGCTGGTCGGTGCTGTAGTTCTTGTAGTCTTTAACGTCTTAGCTGTATTTCAAAAAAGCTACTACATTGATTAATCCCAACAGACGGGAAGGTTTATAAGTTTGTCAATATAGTCGAATGCGTAGAATGTTTAAGGACGCAATAATTAAACAAAATTTAATAGCTTTCGGAAAGGGTGACTTCAACAGGTTGTATCGCTTTGTTGCCCAGCGTTACAATTGATGTAGAAATTCCGCCCGAAAAGGGTTGGGTTGACCCATTTCTTACCATCGGGACCAGCCACGTCCACTCGACGAAACGAGCATAACGCTTAAGTGCTCACGGGAACCGGTTCGATGTTGAAACAACACCACATCGGTCACCTTTTAGCCGGCTTGGTCGTTATGTGAAACAAGCGAACTTTACTAATAAATCATAATACAGGGCCACGGTGTGGCACCTGCCGTTGAAAGGACCGTCCCGGATCGGCCAACCGTGGGGACTGAGTCCGGGCTGGTGGGTCCAGGTGCACCATTTCAAACATACCCGTGTTCCGTGGGCCCCGGCACAACGATGATAATTGTCACTCAATTTGAAAACATTTTCCAATTAAAGTTTGCTCAATGCTCCGTGCGCCGAAGAAAGTGGACCCCAGATGACATACAGGGCGCGCGCGCGCGCGGCGGAAATGGATAAAGGATTTATGCGTCCGGGGTTCCGGTGAACTGGTCAGACCGGCGTCCCCTCGGGGACGTCCGACGACCAGCAAACGGTCTAATTAAAAACTCAACTTTAATGACAAAAGTTTCTAATTCTATTGCGTCGTGCGGATGATATGTTCCATCTTGGGCCCGGCCACCGGCCAAGGACAATTGCTGGCTCCTTGGGAGGCACAATCTGCTGAGGGGTCCCATATCTGCTGACGATTCGCAATTGTGAATTTATTAAACTTTTCTCACGATTTGCGATTGCGATTTGCGAATTGTTTCCCGAAAAGGGATTCTAATAACAGTTTCGGAAGTCTTTCGGGCCACTTTCGGTAACAAGCTCATAAAGTATCACAGCTCAGTGCGCACATGCGGATCGAAATAAAAGTAGCACCACACTTGCGTTTGATATTGCGATGTTGGGCCCGTGGGGGGCTTAAGGTAAATCCGTTCCGGTCAGAAGCTGATGTATGAAAGCTTTGCCAGCGAGCTCCAGCCGGCTCAGGATAGAAGGGGTTCCGCAACGCTTGGTGCCCTGCGGCTCGGCGTTATTTTTTCAGTTCGTAATTAACGTGAAAATGAATCCATTTTTGCTAGTTGCGGTTACCTGCCAGGGATCATTCTAAAACCGGCGCCACCCTAATGAGCAGGGCGCCTCTGGCTGACGTCCAGCCACGTATGTGCTAATGATTTTACATTTCAATTACTGACTTTGGCCCAATCCCGTAAGCCGCCGCTAGATCAGTTTCTGGATCCTGCGGGGGTGAGTAGGCAAGCACGCAAATCAAACCCTGACGACCATAAATTCGGTATAATCCTTCAGCGTGTCACTAGTTGGCCCGTGCTGACCACCGGCCAACGGTGGACCAAAGTTTTCAAACGGCCCGTGTGAGTGTGGGATTCAAATAATTTTTGGTCTATTATAAATCCATAATATGGCCATAAATCCTAGCCCCTCGGTGCCGGTGCCGGGCTGCGGTTGTGCTACAACTATCCGGCACTGATCCCTTCCCGGCACACGGTGAGATCCTGGTGATGGCTCACGTCCAACTCCACGTCCGGGCGAGCGGCACACTCATTAAGCACACCGGTTCTCCGGTCGATTTGCCATTTGGTCGATATTTTATACGCCGGACTCGAGGATTTTTGGGCTCCACCGGCCACCACGGACTGGACCGTAGTTTATGCCCGACTGGCAGCGCCACGGATACACCGCCATCAACTGTACATCCCACTGAGCGGATCATTTAGCATCTCTCTCCAGCCACTCCGGCCAGGTTGGCTCGCCGTTTGGGTGAAACTTTTCCGAATCGGATACTTCTTGTTTCTTGTCTGCTCTTCTTGTTATTTCTTTTGCTGGTGGACCGTACCCCCGCCCTGCTGGCGGGGGGGGGTCACTGCTGCTATTTTAAAAATTGCTCCGGACTTTGGTGGCCCACTAAACTGGGTCGGGCGAATATTTTATTCTCAAATAATGCTGTGGCCCCGATGAATTATGTTATCCGGCTTAATTGGTTTTCCTAGTTTGGATTTATGAGCCGAGGCCCTGCCGCATGTGAGTGTGTGTATGGCGTATGCTTGGGAGGTGGCCCCGAAGACACCCGGTGAAACATTACTGGCGCGTTCGAACTTTGGCCGCAAATAATCCCTCTCCAAAAGGAGGGCACACTTTTTTATCTTTCCAATTCGTCCGCGTTTTTTTCGCCTTTTTGCCGAAACTTAATGGTTTTATGCGGTTGCGGGCACTTTTGATTGCGAAACGTTGGATCCACCGAAATTCCGGTGGCCCGACGGGGACGAGGGGCCCGGTAATCTTCATCATCAAGACATGGGGGACACGTACTGCACTACGAGCAACTGTTATGTGCTCGTCCGATGGCTCTTTCGCTGGGAAACCTCACAGCATCCCGACGATCAACTCGACGTGTATTAGTACGACGGTCATGAACTGGTTATATTATAATTTACGTTATCGAATGTCCTCGCCGGGCGTTTGCCGCATAGCCGTCCATCTGTGCGTTGTCCTGTCCCGGAGTCGCAGCAAAGGGAGAGAGAGAGACTGTGTGTACGCTCCCCGAAGTAAGTCAATGCCAAACCAGGGAGGGGCACCAAATGAAGCACTCACGGGACGTGCTGGGAATACGAAGCCCAGCCTGCACCTCGGCCGCTGGCTGCCTTAGTCCCTGGCACGGGCACTGTTTTTATGTTGAGCCAGTTTGCGAAGGTGCTCGATGGCAGAAGAAACGATCTTGGCCATCAAATCGGCACGTTCAATCGAATTATGCGCTGCACAGGGGAAAAGCTCTCTCTCTCTCACTCTCGTATTCAGCATTGATGTGCACGCGAGGGATGGTAAATTTTCAATACTGCGGTCGAGATGACGCTCCCATCCTGGTCCGTTCGCTTAATGTTCCGATAATGGAGCGCCAAAGTGGGACATTAGTGCCGGTGACACTTCGGCCCTGGCCAAGTGCGGCGTTCTGCGATTTGATACTTTTTCGATGAACCTCACCGGCTGAGGTTTAGCCATTTGGCGAAAGCTGGTGACGGTACCCGAAATTGGGTTAAATGATCCATTTTTTGTACTTTTTTTTATCAATTTTTGGAACTGTTTAATGGGATGATTCACAATCCGGCGGAGTGCTCAGGGCGAACCAAGTGAAATGCTTATGTAGTAATGACGAGTCGAAGATAGGAAGCCACGAGTAAAAATGGGGTGAATGTGTTAAATTCATTTGATCGTCAAGGAATGACAACTCTTCCAGTTTGTCAGATCCCTAGGACATTAGGCTATTTATTGGATTCGATTTTTTTGTGATTCGAACTATTTGTGTAACGTGAAGTCTAGCCGATTATTGATACAATTTTTGTTTAAATGAAATTATAAAGTTTAAAATGGATCGCCGCCGATCGTTTGTTGCCATTTTTAAATAACCAGTTTTACTGTGTGAAACATTCAACTTCACTCTGATTTCAAGAGGTCTTCAAAACTTTTGGTTCTTAAACTGCCTCGGCAATCAACTAACTTAGGCCAGACAATAATAGGTGCACTTTTTGTTCACATAACTTTTTTGGCACTCATCCGCTAGATACACCGTAATTACTCTCCATACCGGTGGTCGCAAAAGCAAAGAGCATGTTTCAACTTAACTCTCTTGCTTCACCATCGTTGTTTATGGCCACCGAAACAACTGCATCCGCGGGCGGACGCTCTGTGATTTTCCACTTCATATTTCCATTCCTATTAGTCCGCCGGCTCAGCGCTTCTCAGCTCGCCAGTAACATAGTTTGTCATTCCAGTACGGTGGACCAGTTACCGTAAACAGTCTGGACGGGATACAGTAATTCGAAGCTAAACCGAAAGCTAAGCTCCACCAACGGAGGCAACTCCGGTCACGCTTCCCCGCGCCGGTAGCCGGCTACGCTGCAGATTTCCATTACCGGACCGGACTGCATGCATAAATGCATAAAACGCTCCTGGTACCGTGCCAAACAGCCTTTAAAATAACAAATTTTATGCCGACCGGCAGCCCGGACTGGATCTGGAGCATGGCGCGAAGGGGGCGAAGAAGCGTTCGGCGAAGCGTTGCAGGTGAAAATAATAATAAAAACACACACCGTGAAAGAATATAGCTCGCCAGCCAGGGTTCCGGTGGGTTGCACAGTACGCTCCCGATCTGGGCCCGCGGCTCCCCGCGGGTGCACCGGTCTCGGTCCGGTGCCACCGGTATCGAGGGCTCCCGGTAATCGTCTCTGAAACGCTTCGCTGAGCGCGATGGAGCCGCCTGGTTCCCCGTTCGTTCGGTTAGCAGTTAAAAATATTTGGCTACAGGGCAGGCTACCGGGGGGATTCGCTACCGGTGGAAAAATTGGCGAAGACCCCGTGTGCCAAAAGAGCTCCAGCGATCCAGCTTATTTATTCATTCGCTTTCCTTCAGCGCGGTACGAAAGGTGAGAACGATCTCGGCCGGAACGACTGTTGGGAGGAGCAGAGCGAAAAACCTGACATTTTGGGGAATTTCGCATCAATTATTGATGCACGCTGCTCGTGCGATGGAAGTTTTCTGGTACACACCAAGGGCTGAAGGGCTAAGGCATCGAACGGGGGCCAAGGTCAGCTTACGGACGCGTGCGAGGCACACGGAATAACATACGCGCACAAATAAACCTACTAATCCGGACGGTCCCCGATGATGCTCGCGAGATGATTTTCAAAATTTATGCTCATCGATAATATTTTTGGTTTCTTTTGACAATTGATAAAAACTATCTTTAAAGAATATTATAATCCAAAATACGAAAGACACAAAAAAGGGCGTAGAGATGCGAAACTCGCCCACAGGAGACCTCCAATCTATCAGTGGTGAAGCCCGGCCCTTTGGCTCGGAACAACACAGGAAATGAAAAATGCACCTCTCGTTGGCCTCACGGAGCGTTTTATTAATTTCTCGCCCCTGCTGAAGACCACGACCAAGTAACGGAGCGCAGGGTTCGTAGGGCTTCCGAAGCTTCGCTGAAGGGCCACGGGCTCAACCACGGTCCGTGCGAACGGCTGGCGCCACCCGGTGACGCCAGCTAATGATTATTAAATTTTGTGCGGTTTTTCCACACACTTTGCAGCTTAGAGTGGCTTTAGAAACAACACGAAGGGAAAAAAAAAAATGGCGCACCACTTTGCTCTGCTTGTGTTTTATGTTTCATCTCGCTTTGTTTCAATCAATGGTGGTGCGGCTTTTTTCACAGTGGCACGCCAGCAACTGTGTCAGGGCGACGAGCGTCGCATCACGATGCTCATCAGGATACTCGGTCTGTCGGGGCGCAGTATTTTGTCTCTCGCCCTCTCGCCCCACCGAAACATCCATCCATGCGTTCCGGTGTGGCTTCGTGGTGGGCAGCAACGTTGGCAGGAGCGTTTCGTTTGTTCTTTCTATCGTCTTTCTAGTTACTAACATCAAACAGCAGCGCGGCGAGGCAACCGGCACTGGGGCACACGTACAGCGCACACCAACGCCCGTTTGCGTAGCAATCACCAGGGTGCGGCCCGGGCCGGGTACGACGGCACATGAAAGGGTCGAGTGAAAATTATTGGTTTTTATTGAAGTTTTATCCTTCGTCGCACACAAACACACACGGCTGCCGACAGATTGCAGTTTTCATCGAAGTTGGTGCCACCCCGGTTCTGCAGTCGGTTCCCGCCTCGGCATCAGCCTTCCGAATTTTATGGTGGAGAAAATGCTTCTAAGAACCAGACTTTCGCCCGGGAAAACCGCGTCCACCCGGCTATCAGTCTAGCGCCGTGACCGTGAATGTGTGTGATCGCCGATGTCTCTGCCTGTGTTCGTTGATGCTCCAGGCAACCGTTTCAGGATCGTTGTCTCGCATCACCGGCAACCACCTCTGGCCCAGGCTGGCTGGGCTGCTTTTGTCCGTTCATCTGCTATCTCCCCCACAATAACTGCAATTTCGATGATTTAACATTTTCCACCCTTTTATTTATCTGCCAAATATTATGGCAATCGGGAGATAAAGTCCACCGAGCACAAGGGATTTATTTCTTTCTCCTATTTCAATGGCGACAGGCACACATACTGCCAGCAGGCTCTCTCAAGACCCTGCTGTCGCTCTCTGTCAACTAGGTTAGGTTACGCCTGTTCGAACGAAGGTTGAAGGTTGTCAATGTTATATTGTTCATCCTTTTTTGCCCCATTTTGCTCAGCCTGCAGCTTTGAGACTTTTGGAGGATTACAGCCGATCAAGTGGCTTACGATACCAGTATTGAACCAATAAGTTAAAGGCGAGCGAGTTAGTTCGTTGTATGACTCCTGCTAACATTTAGCAGGGCAAAGAAAACGTAGCCTAGCCCATGCCCTCGCTCGGTATTATCGATTGAATTAATGAATCGCCTGTGCTTTGGCAGCGCATCCGCAACCCACTGACAGTTCCATGCATTTATAATTGGCTTGTGCAAGAACCGTAGAGAAGCGAAAACCGACCGAAATTCGTGTATCTTGATTCCTGTTGTTGGGCCACAAAATCGAACTAGCGGCTGGGAACTTTTTGGAAAGCACTCTCGGTTGACCAACGTCCAGGGTGGTTCGGTGGTTAAATTAAACCTCTTATCGACAACGGCAGCCGTGGCTTTTCTCGGCTTCTGCCCGGACAGGACATTGGAAAGAAAAACGAAACGCATACGGCTGTCTGATTGGCTTGACCTTGGTGTGGAATTCGGGAACGGGAACCATTGAGCAGTTGGGTACCCGGCACCATTCGAATTTAGCAGCAGTCTTTTCGGTGGTGGACGAAGCCAAGTTCGATTCGAATGGAGATGAATCATCGAGGACACCGGGACAGTTCGGAGCAGCAAAAGGACCAGGGCCGTAAGAAGCGAAACGATAAGCACCTGCACGTGCGGAGCAAGTGAAGCAGAAAATTGAAGCGAACGATAGGACGAAAAACACCGAATAGTCGAATCGGGTCTGTGGTCGATCCAATACGTAAACATTTAAAGCCAACGAGTGGGGTGCTTGTGGCCATGACATTGAAATGGAGATCGACTTCGGGGCAAAAACTAACGCACTACGATAAACCGTTCACCGGTTGACGATCCTTCAGACTGAGAAAGAGCATGAACGAACGAGTTTCAATATATGTTATAATGCGAAGCAAATCCTTCTGGTTCCATTTTAATATGTTTCCAGTTTCCACCCAGCACCTTTTCATATGTTTTGGGTCCGGCTCGGCCGCCTTGCGATCAACGCTGTGCAAATTAGAGCGCAACCGGGCAGAAATAATCTCATAAATTCAAACCATGCAGAAAATATATGCTTTCATCAACGAGCGGACACGGTTCATCCTTTTCGGGCTCGTCTAGTGTAGGCAACCCACTACAAAGTTAATAATCCTCTAGGCCTTTCCCAGTGCCTTTGAACCGTCGGGAGTCTTAAGGAAAGGGCCGATGAGCGAAATGCTTAAATTACATACACAAATCATGAGACCGATGAAAGCATACGCACGGCACACAGTTGACCCCTGGGGGCGGTGGGCGATGCACAACGGAAAAAAGGCCGTTGAAAAAAATTCCCAGAACCATCTCGGAAGGTCAAAGCCCAAAGCCAAAAAGGGTCACCCGACAGTCGATTAATTTCGTCGATCAATGCTTTGATGTTGGCGCGCTTGGACCGGCAGCGATCCCCGTGCCGAAGATGTGTCTTTTCTTCGTCATTTTCACGACGCCGAATGTTATCTCCGGTTCGGAGCGCCCCTGGCTGCCGGCGGCAGGGTACTTGTCCATGGACCGATGATGGACCATCATCGGTCCAACGGGTGACAAGGGTTTCCGGGTGCTGCTGGCAATGTGATGAACGCACGAGCGGAGGTCGAAAAAGAAAATGTAACTGTAGATATATTGGGCCAAATCTCACCCTCACCCTTGGCAGCGATTCGTTTGATGTCACCCAGCGGCCGCGGCCGCGACAGCCGGCGAACTCGCTCGAAAAAAAAGCACAATCGGCTCGTGGCGGGCCGGTTCCGGCCCAACGGGACCGGTGCGGAGGAGTTTGGTCCGGTGAACGGGGTTTTCTGCGAAGAAACAAACCTTTCGGGCCACTTTTGGGTTGTCCAGTTTCATTTATTTACAGCTTCTCTTTTTTCGCCGATGAGCTCTACCCTCGCAGGACCTCTTTTTCGCCGGTCCTGGAAATTCTTCACTTCTTTTCATGTTAAAATCGATTTTTGTTTCAAAGTTTCGAGTGCCTTTCGGAGGGGTTCTCGGAAGGGGCTTTGCTCGTGAAGTGGGCAGTAAATAGCTCATGTTTCGGACTCAACCCTCAAGCCTGTGCATCGTTCTGAAGAATGACATTTTATTTCAACTAATGAAGTTGTGCTAATGGAGAATCGGCACAAAGACTAACACGAAAGAGCGTATTAATACTGACACTGATAGTTGCTTATATATTTTTGGAGAATGATGCAATACAGTGAAATAATAAAAATAGAATTAACAAAGTAAAGAAAATTGTTCAAGAAAAGAACGTTGCAAACGGCTCAGGAATTTATACATCAACATCAGTAATTAAAAATCGGATATGAGTAGATACTAAACCAATAATGTAGTTCATGGTCCCGGAAGATCCTACGTTACAAGGTTAACTAGGTTCCAAGCTGAAGGATAATAAAGCTTTAGAACGTAGAAGATTGAATGGACCTCTATTGTGAACTTAACAACAACACTCAAACTCATGTCGAGGTCTTCCGTATGTCGTCTTCGGGAAACACATCTTTACTATCAACTGGGCAAATAAACTGCTCACGGAAAGAGCGCCGTAAGTCCAGCCAGTGGCGCACCAGCCCTTCCGGGAAACGGAAGTGCATCTGTCAACAAGTCAACGGCACCGCCACGTCGGCCACGAAAGTGAACGATAAAAACTCCACCGAGAACCGGTCCGTGTAGGGTTTATGCATGGAAAGTTACGGCGTCGGGAACGAAATCATTTTGATTAATGCTCGATTCGGAAAGCAAACAATTCCCGAAGGCTTTCGGCTCCTGCAAGGCCCTCCGTTTGGTCCTCTTGCACTAGAAAACCTTAGTACAGGGCCACGGCCCGTAAAACGTGAAGCACATAATAATAAAGCGGTAAATTTGTTGCGAAACCCATAAAAGATTACGCTAAAATATGTGTCTCAGGCCATGCGCTGTCCGACTCTCAGGACGAAGAATTATGCGGTTGAGTGGATGTAGCGAACTCAAATTTACAATGCTCCCCCGCCGGAGTGCCGGTGCAATTTTGAGGCATTAGTGGAAGCCTAGGCCATTTTAAGGCGCTTGCGTTGCATGGTCACCGGTTAAAGGCCTTCGTTGTGCTTTCTTTTCATTGGCCGCTTTCCAGAGGATCAGGGAACTTCCATCGCGGCGGGGCGATCAATCGCGCTCACTTCTTTGTGGGCCAGCACGGCGATGAGTAACATGTGCCTTACGGTGCCCGTTTCCGTCGGTGCTATCTGGCCACCAGTTCCGTCCGCTTTCATTAAACAAATAACAGTCATGCAAATGGAGCTAACATGCCCGTTCGAGGCGCATTACGGCACACAGTTGAAAAGTTCGCTCGGTTAAGCGCCAGCCAGCGTCGGAAAAGCGACGGCAGCCAAGCAGCACTCAAACAGGAAAATCCTTTCCAAAGTCGCCATTATTGCAGCGGCAGGTACTTACGCCATCCGGGAGCACCGTGAAGAGCCATTACATTAGATAACCCGGGCCAAGGCGAACAGCCGCACACCTAACCTCTTTTATGCTCGCACGTCTTTATAATGAGTGGAAACATAATTGCAATCTGACAGAGCGTATTTTCCGAGAGATTGTTTTTTTTTCGTCGCTTCGCCCCGGTATTTTCTGTGCCCACCCACCAACCAACGAAATTTCCGACCAAAAGGAAGCGTAACATTTAGCATAGAAGCACGCTCGCAAGTGGCCCTTGGGGTTCCTGGCTATGGCGGAAAATGGTGGTGGCACAAAACCGTACCGGCGAGGTGACGCCATCCGCGAGTGTCATGCTGGCGCCGGAAAAGCGTGCCCCCACCGCACCCGCCCGCTCTTTTGGCAGCCCACTCGGCGCTCGGGGTGGGATTATGGTTCGCTTACACGTCTTCACACTTTCCGCCGCCCGGACTTTGGGAGGTTTTTTTTTCTTCACCCACCTCGAGGAGCTGCCACCCGCCCCCGATAAGGACACCGACGGCCCACTTTCCGGCCGGAGCATAGGATTACACCAATTATAACCGGTCTAACGGTCGAATGGAAATATTAGTGAATAAAGTAATGGCGCCCGAAATGTTGTTTCCACTTTGCTTGGCCTCATTTTTTTGCGCGCGCACTCCCGGTACGTTCCGTCCTAGGGCACGGTGGTGTGTGACCCGCACACACACACATACACAAGAGCGCGTACGTGTACCTGGCGTGTGCTGGCGAGCGTTTCATTCAGCACGTCGGACGCTGGCTGGACGAACATTGTCGATTAATTATGAGTTTCACTTCACATAAAATTTTATCGCACATCGTCGCCGGTCCCCGGTACGCCGGTATGTTAGTGAGCCCCCGGCAGTGTCCGATTTGACCGCCTTTTTTTCTCTGATGGCGCATGGAAGCACTAAAAAACAGGAGTGCCGTGCAACAGGACAAATGGTAATGAGGACCTTTCCTTCCGGGACCGTCACAGAGCGTGAATTACATTACGCAACACGCGCTAGATTGCAGCGCATGAGTGGGAATTAAATATTTCTAAGCAAGAAAAAACTTCAACTGTAATACGGAAAAATGGACAATGAATTTGAAGTGGGGAATTGGAATCATTTGACATTGAAGCCAATTAAAGATGAAGCTAGTTAACATCAGTTGATGCTTACTCTGTAAAACTAAATATCTAAAAAGTCTTGGCCTTTAATAGAGATAATTTTAATGTTCTGTTGCTTTCTGTAACAATGTGGTTTTTACGAGCGGGGATGTACAAGGTGCGTTTCACGGAAAACAGGACTTTTTCAATCGGGACATTTCGGGCAGCGCTATCTCTTGGTGAGAATGTGTGTTGGTAAGCACATCCTTTCCCAACTTCCAGTAAAAATTTGATGACATTTCATCCATTGGAAGTCGAGTTATTGCGTTTTAAGTGACAGTATGTTTGTGTCATCGGTACAAAAATGAGCATCGAACAAAGAGCCAATATTAAGTGTTGCTTTAAACTTGGTAAAACTTTTACCGAAACGTTTCAATTGATGAACCAAGTGTATGGTGCTGATTGTTTATCCCGTAGCAGAGTGCATGCCTGGTTTAACCGATTCAAAAACGGTCGGGAGGACCTAAATGACGACGATCATCCAGGCCCGGAATTTACCGTGATCACGCCAGAATCCATCGAAATTGTGCGTGACTTTGTCAAATATCAGCCAAAATCTTCACTGTCACTTACTCTCATTTATGGAAATGGAATTGGGCATCTCCAAACCATCAATTTATCGCATTTTGACGGAAAAACTGGGCTTCCGGAAGGTGTGTGCAAGGTTTGTTCCGCACAAGTTGACTGACGACCAAAAATTGCTCCGAATTCTTTTGACTCTTTTTGACGAATTTTTGACTAAAAATTACATTTTAAATATCAATCACTCCCAGTATTCGCCGGATTTGGCACCTTGCGACTTCTACCTCTTCGGAAAAATGCATTTGCCCATGAAAGGCCAGCGATATACGGACGTAAATGCCATCCAAAAGGCGTGTACCGACATCCTCAAAGCGATCCCTCTGAAGGACCTAAAACACTCATTTGAAATGCTTTTAGACCGCGCAAAAAAGTGTATTGCATCCGAGGGAGATTATTTTGAATAAATAAAAAAGAATTAGCCCAAAAACATTTGTTTTTAACTTCATTTTTAAAAAGTCCTGTTTTCCGTGAAACGCACCTTGTAGTAGCAACGACGAGCGCTATAGACTGCTCTATCGACGAGGCCAATTCAAGTCTGGAATAGCAAATTGTGCATTAATTGAGTTTAAATTTAGACAAGGAATTGCCGGAAAGCGATAAGTAATCCCAACCATTTTTGTAATCCTTTTTACGTTTCGTTCGATTACAAATAAGTGATCAAAGGTATTGGGCTACTCTAAATTGTAATTCAGCTAAACTTGTAAGTAGTTAGAGCTCAAGTCAATAAATCAGTTAAATTTGTTTCACGAACTCGGCTAAAACTATTTTCTACGTATTCTTTCACGGGCCGTCTGGTCGCTTCAGCAGACACGTTACAGAGCTCGATTTTTTATCGATCGAACTGGCCGGCAGAGTTTTGCGCATCTTCGGACCGGTTCCGTCACAATAAGCTCATAAATTAATCCTGTTTTCTTCGCTTTTCTTCACTTATAAAAGTCACTTGTTTCCCTGCCGACCCGGGAAATGCGCTCGGAGAAACACCATTATCGTGCCCGGTAGCCGGTGAAAGCATCGAAATGACTGGAATCAATTTCCATCCTGCCGTGGCCTGGCCCGGCAAAGCGAAGAGTTGCGAACAGGGGAGCCCTTGGGACAATCCCATGATTCGTTGGAAGCTTGCCCTGCACGTTCCGGGGCTCCGCAATTCAATCTGGACTCCAACTTTATCCATCCGGTGCCGGACGCGACAGTTTCCCTCCGTCCAGCCCGGGTGGGACTTCCCGGGGGGCCTTACTGGAACGTTACTTGGCTGCTACTATCTTAATCCCGCCCAGTGGCGCAGCTGCCGATGCCACAGATTACGTCACCGGCCATCACCGAGACCGGAACAGTAGTGGCTCGAGCGCTTTTAATTAATTATGTCGATTGAGCGGTCTTCCGATGCCGACACCCCGGAGCTCTTTTCCGACGCTTTTCAACGGCGAGCGGGTGGGCTTTAAAGAACACAATTCGAAAGTACAGCGTGAGGTAGAAGTGATTAAATTTTCTGAACTACTTTTTAACACTTCCGATCGGATAAGAATCTTTAAACGGTAACGGGTGATGGAGATGTTTAAACTACCTCTTCTGGATGCTGCATCACACCGCAAACCACCACAGGATATCCTCTCGCCTTCCGCTTTCCCTCTCCGTTGACAGACGACAGCCGGATATAAAACGCCGGAAAGTATGCAATCGAGCAAGTGAACTAATTTGAATACGATTCCGCACAATCCGTTCGATTGGATTTCCCAAGTACCTGTAAATAGAAAACAGAAATCAACCGGTTAGGGTCTGTCTGCAGTATCGATTGGTTGGTGGTGGGGACTTCGACTCTCAACCACTGCTCCAGAATTCAGGCATAATCTGTCGCCTAACACAATTACACAGACAAGCGGTGTCGGGCAGTGGTTGGTGAGCGTAAGGAGGTGGAATGATTACAGTCGGGCGGCCGTGCGGTTTGCCAGAGTAACGAGGCTTATCGGGGGTTCCGGGTCCGGCAGAGTGGCAAACCAACCCTGGGCGGGGTGGAGTTCACTCCGGTGGTCCGACATCTTTTGTTGCCGGCATCTTTTCTCGTCCTTTGCGGTGGACACCGGACCAATCCAATGGCCAGGCCGTTGTTGTGCTAGCATAGGTTTGCTAGCTCGTTGGAGACAAGACCGGTGGTTCTGGCCGGGGTCTGATGTGTTTGCTTTTCGAAACGGAGAGATGGTGCTCTGGCTGCGAACTCCTTCGTTCGCCAAAGGGGACCGTTACCAGCCATGCTCGAAGCATTGTCGCAAGGAAGCACTTCGACAACACCTCGATGAGACAGCGGGCGCTTGCCCTGTCTTCCGTGTCATTGGGTCTTCCTCAAATATTGGCTGTCTCACAGAATTTCTTCCCCATTGCCAGGATGGTTGTATTGTGAATGAATTATTGCAATGCAATTTGTGGACTTCAAACCAGCCGGTTGACAACGTTGAGTGGAGAAAACTTATGTACATCACAAAACGTTCACATCTATGCCAAATCTGTTTCCGATGCGCTTGAACAATTGTTTTGTTAAATGAACATTTTATCATTGATAATGAAAGCGTTAATGTTGCATTTTTCTTTAAATATTCGCACATTGATTCGCGATACATTCGATAGCATTTTATGAAATGATAATATTCAATAATTTAATGAACCTCTACTGACTTTACCAACCATAAACTGCAAAACATGGGCATAGTCATGCCTTCAAATGTGACCCACCCATCGCAAGATAAAAAGAAGAAAACCAGGCTATAACAGGACCACCAAGCATTCAGTTGCACAAATTTGATGTAATATTTCAGTACTGTGTCTCAAAATTTCGCAAATCAAATTGGAATGTTTCTTATTTGCATGTGGCAGTAAAATACCGAGCCGAGCGACTTCAGCAGCGATGCTGGGAAATTCGTCGATGGTCCTCCGGTCAAACACTCGGTGTGCTGTGTTGATGGCCACAGAGCAATGCGAGAAGTAATGAAAATTATAGTCCCTCGCACATGATTACTTCGCATTTTCATTTGCCTGGATTCTCGGTCTATTGATGAACTGACGCCCTAATCCTGGGCTTCCAAACGAACCGAACGATATGACGATGTATGCGATAGTGCTTACCGTTCGTATGACGTACGATCGATTTTTCGACCCTTAAATGTGCGGAACCGGGGCACGCAGATACTGTCTACTTCCGCCGTGCAACGAACGGAGCCTTCGGGACGTCAAACGTCGCTGAGTGTGAGATGCTTTCTATTGTCGCTTTCGTCGATGGCTGGTGGTTGGCAAAGCATCCGTCGCTGCGTTGCCTTTGAAGTTGGCCGCTCCAGGAATTCGATACCTCATGCGGGGAACCGGTAAACGGAAGTGATGTCAACAGTGTGAATTGCTTCTCGTGTGCTGGATGTTTTGTGAAATTGGAGCACAGCCGTTCACGCATTCCCACTCGCCGTGGTTGACTTTGGGCGTTCGTAGCCTATTGCCTACGAACCCTGAAGCGTCGTGTGACTTCAAAAAGATTTTCCAAAAGCTTTCCAACGACTGTTTATTATTTAGGAACCGCTCCGCTCCCGGTACGGCAAGAGCGAATTGCACGGGTAACGCTGTGGCTCGGCCGTGTCGTTACAGACATTAACGGCACGCCATAGAGTCAGCATTTATTGTTGCAACACTGCCAATGGATGTCTTGAGAACAAAGAGCCGAGAACATGAAAGGCACGCCACGCAAGCCGTGTCGAAGAAGCGACTAGAGACTAGATTCGACTTGTTCTAAATAAATAACCAGCCGACTGCATCTGCCAAATAGCTTTGCTTTCTCAAACCACCGGGTTCGCCGGCCGCCTTGTCATGTGGGTTAATCTTGGAACATGAATAATGCTTGTTCTATTCGTAGAGCGAAAGTCAAACAAACGGTATATGCCATCCCCGTGACATCGCCTGGTTCTGCTGTTATCTGTTTAATATTGTACACTTCGTCCGCCAACTCAGTCAACATTATAAACTAAACAATTAAACTGTGCCGAAGTAGTGGAAGAAAACTGCAAAGTCAGATCCGTAAACTTTGCACATTGGATGATTCTGACAAAACGAGACACCATTCTTGGCAACGCTCGTGATGATGATGATTATGTCGGTGCCGGTGCTTATGATGACGATGATAGCGATCACCTTCACGGAGAAAGCGATGACAGCGCGGCCTGCGACCGAAAGAAGCTTTTATCCCCCGACGAGTGACATTAAGGGTAAAACTTTGATCAGTCACAGTTGCTGATAAAGAGCCGACGCCCTGGAACTTTTCCCATAAAATGTCCCAGGTACGCCCCCTGCAATGGGTGTAAATGACCTAATCGATTTGCCGTTCAACGCTTACGAACGCTCGTTTTTAAAGAGTCCGAACGTGCAATGTTTTATGTGTTTACCTTACTCAATATCGTTTGGAAAAATGTCTGTGAAATTGTTTGAAAACAAATAGTTCGAGATTCATTGAACATCAGTAGTGAGTTGACAATTTGCACTGCTAAGGTATACTGCTTTCGTTCCGAGAATATCCCGTTTTAAAATGCCCAACTGTCCATTTACTGTAATTCCGACGGGGAAGACGAGCTACGGCAAAAGCAAATTATCGAATGTTTTGGACCGTAAGCGCTGCGTCAGTGGGCTCGATCTATTTTCACGAGCACCGCAGCGAGGGAAAAGTTTTCCCAACGCTCATCACACGCAATGTACATGTATCGACCATCGCGGAGGACGCGTTCGCGTCGAAAATCCGACTTTCAAATTTATTATTTCCCTTGATGCGCTCGATCGAGCGCAAAATCTCTCGTTTTGGTTGCTTTCCACGGAACGGAGCCAGTAGCGAAGCGTAGAGACCCTAGACGGCCAACAAACACTTATCGCTGTCATTGAACCGTTGTCAACTCGGGCACACGAACTTGCCAAGACCGGTGCGGCAAGTTTATGCTCTACACAAAGAACATCATTTACGCCACAACTAGCTCCACAACAACTCGGAGGGATCTGTTCTGTGCTGACACCAACCCCCGAGAGAGAGAGAGAGAGAGAGAAAGAGAGCGAAGAGATAGTAGCTCGAACGGGTGTGACTAGTTTCTTAGGTTAGCAACATCACCACTAAGACTCATCCTCGTTCGGAGAAGCGCGTCCGGATCCGCCAAACACACCCTTTTGTGACTCGTCCATGGTGTTTTGGCCCAGCTCTGCCCTGCCAATCCGATTCAGAAGACTGCTTATTTATTTATGCTCCTAATCGCGCCTAAGGCTTAGCCGGCCGAAATTGCACAACTTTGTCCAATTACGTTCGTAGGGGCTTATGGAGCAGAAAATTACGAAAATCATACATTTATGAGCACGCGTCGTTCCAGAGCGAAAGTTTTATCAATACCGACGGTGCATTTGTTTACTCCAAAACTGCGTCATGCATGTTTGTTGAATTTTAAATAATCCGTTAGATCAACAACAAACCTACGGAGGCCACACATTTACCAAAGCCACCGAGCCCTTCACGGACGTCGGATGGCGTTGTTGGCGCCTTTCCCGGGTAAAAAGCACACCGGAACCGTTCCCGACAATCGGTACACCGCAATAAATCAATGTGCGAAGGCTCTCTCGAGGGAGCGGATTTTAATAATGAAAACTGACAGCACCGTTGGCAGCACCGTTCCCGACCAAGGCCACTCCAAAAGGACGACCCATAAAAACGGCTACCAAAAGACGCGACCAAGCGACGACGACGCCGGCAACGCGACACGAGCTGATGAACGTCACCGAAGCGGCCAACTGTTTGCCGGGATCGTGGCAAAAAGCAAAACCAACGACACTGAGTGGATTCGCACATCCTGGGCCTTTGGTAGTGCATTGTCAAGCCGCCCAGGCTTTGGCTGTTTCGCAGAAAATAGCATCCGGAGCACGGTGCGAACTGATGAGCCAAACCGAGGCAGGTCGGTCACGAAGGACACCCGTTGCTGAACCCTGGGTTGCTGGGTGGCAACACATGGTGACCGCCGAAAAGTCAGCAAACGGTCACAGCCGAGGACCCGTGGGCCCGGAACCGGAAGGTAAACAAAACATGTTCACTAAACGAAAAATCGATTTCCCCTCGACGTGACTCGTGCCAACGGACGGACCGGCCACATCGAATGGGTTGGGTTTGGCCGGGATGGTTGACAAGCGAAACCGGTGCCAAATGTCGTCCGCAATTCGCAGCATTTGCATTTGCGTCGAATTTCGCGGTCCCCGCCGGTCGATGCCCCTTTTTTCCAGAGCCGGAGCCATGTGTCCCGTTTGGCTGCATTGGGGATTGGCGCACACGCGCGTACCGATTAGGCGTAAACGGTTTTGATGAAAATTGTTGCGCCCGCAGCCATTTTCCGATAAAACTAACAGCAATTTAATTGAGACAGACGCACCAGGCGGGTTTTATGTTTATGCACCGCACAGTTTATGTGTTGTGATTTCGCTAAGTTCACCATTTTAGGATGCAATCGCCGAGGCCGGTGGCCATTCCGTATATCCTTTTACAATCGGTTTCAGAATACGGCAAACGAACAAACTTAAATCGTTTTTTATTATAATATTATCTTTTTATAAATTTCCTTTGTTTTTATTTTCATAAAACCAATCAAAAGATATTAATAAAATATCTTTACGACCGCATATTTATATATTAATTTTTTTTTCAATCAAAAGAACGGAGCAGCATTTATTAAAGCCACTTCTCACATCTATCGACCCGTATGTATCGGAAAATCTTAATGTTCCAACATTTCAGAATATTTCAGGCATTTTCTTTCTGGAGCTGCAGAGCCTTATCGTGAGCATTTTCAATAGAACACGATTGTTTATTTACTCAGCAATTTGTTCATGATGCCGTGAGTTCTCTATCCACGTAAATTATTTTAAAACTAGAATAAAGTGCGTAATCACGACCGGATATATTTAAATGTTAGTTAACTCCGCCACCGCCGCCGAACTTTTACAAATCAACAAGATTTTGAAACGTTAGCCTATGCCGTTTTAGTCGTGAATCAATCAACGCCAAAAAATCGGGCTGAAATTGTAGCGCTTTAGATTGAAAATAATCGATCCATTTCATAAAACTGTGAAAACGGTGCATACTTGTTGGTACTGATTTTCTTCTTACTTCTTTCTGTGGGGCTATTTGTAGAGTAAGTTTTGTGCCAGTCAACCGAAGACCATTTTAGAACTGAAAGCTAACATCACAGCGAAAATTGCTTCTATTATGTTCGAAATGTTGTTAAATACAATTAAAAATTCCCGTATTACGTGTGTTTAACGGAGGCGACCATTAGAAAGATATTGTATTTTGAGTACATTTTAAATAAAAGGCATTCTATACATTAAATAAATCTTGTTTGTCACACATGTGTCTAAATTAACAGAACGGCGGAGTTATCTAACATTTAAATATCTCCTATCGTGATTATGCGCCCTGTACTGTTGTAGGTTTATACTATGGATTTGGATAGTATTCAAGTTGTATAGTATTGTGTTGTATAGTAGTGTAGTATTTTCCTTGAACCTACATAATGTAGTGTTTACATTTCGAGTACGTCGATAAAGACCTAGTTGTCGCGACGAATCGGAAGAGAAACCTGTTTGTTCCATATTTTCTCTAATGACTGTCTATTTTGCGAAGATAAAGTTCATCTAATAATGTGAAATCAGTTTTTGTAAGACACGCTTGAAATATAACCAGTTTTATTGAAACGCTTGCGGCTGGCATCTTCATTTGAGTAAAATATTTGAGCTCTAGATGCATATAGTTTGTCACTTTCACGCTCTCGGATCTTCCGCCAAGCTCCGATCGGAACGGATAGGCCGTCGTTTTCGGCCACGTTTTTATTTACACTTTGGCGCTCCCATAACCGGCCAGATAGATTGCTTCATTCCACCGAGCAAATCCCGGGGAGCCGTAACAAATCAATCGATCCGTCATTCGATTGACTTCTGCCGGCACCGGCCTTAAAACCCACTTTCTCCGACACGACACCACCCCAAAAACCCTTCTCGCTCCGGGGTGTGACAGTTAATCCTCCACAGGAGGGGCTTTCACTTGATTAGGCCGCACGGCCCCGGGAGCCGCCAGACGAAAAGGGCGCTAGTTCGCAGGCCGCACCCATCAGCATATAATGTCAACCACTTGGTAGCGTTAACTGCCGATCATTTGTATTCCCTCACCTCGGGGGTTGCCGGTGTCCGAGCCGCCACCCCAAGGGGAAGATGTCTGAACTGGTGAAACGTTGCGATAAGCACGGGTAACGCAACGGTTGATCGAAGGTTGTTAGGTTTTAGCCCACTTTGATTGAAAAACATGTATCTCATCAATTGCCAGTATCGGGGGGCGAGTTCGAAATTCCATTCTAAGCGATGGAGGGCTGACACATATACACGCACGTGCACGCCGCACGTGGAGCCCTTCGAGGGACCCATTTCAAGTTTCCTTTCAACATATGTGTCACTGTGGTATACTGTGAAAATCGTTTCTACCTCTCTCTCTCTTTCTACCGTTTAGCATGGGGAACCGGAATTCCTAGACGAACGCACCCCATCCTGTCGTTGTCATGCGTGCGACGAAGTTCGTAATAAATTCAGCAAATTTCAACAACACAACACATTAACATCGGAAGCATATTCCAGGCACCGCTCTTGGTCCTGCATATGGCATGCCGTCACGTGCAGGGCGGTAGGAAAACCCCGGCACCATGTAACGGCACCGTGCGACCCGGATCTTGAGAATCTCTGACAGAATGGTTATTTTTTCGGTAAGAAACCCTCCAATTTAGAATCCGCAAAGACGGGAAAAGATTGACCCCACCGGGGACCATTACGGGGGGCTGTCTGGGAGTGTGTAACTTCACTTTCCAGTCCCTTTTTCTGAACCGATCGTTTGCCAGCTTTCCGATACGCTGAGAAGGCAAGCATATTTCGGCGAACATAATTCGGGCAGACCATCCTAAAGAAGGCCAACATATGAAAGGGAAAGAGAAATAAATTTAAACACAATTTATTTGAGCTCGTGTCTCATGTGTGCCAAGGGATGCCGCTGAGAGCCTTCGGGAGGATGGAGGAAAATAGTCTCCGTTCTTTAAACCTCCTTATGCGGGCCGCGCATGCCGATCTTCTCGAGTCGAATGAAGCCATCTTTAATGATTTTCACCCGCTGCGGGCCGATATCGATCGCCTCGTTCGCAATCGATGGAAGCCTTTGAAGCCATCCCACTGCGGCCGGGTTGTGCCAGCAATGTGTGGCATGTTGCACATTCCGGGAAGGCTTCATCCGGGGGTCTTTCGCGCCGTTACATTTTTGTGGATTCTCGAAGCCGTTGGAAGAGGCAAAAAAGCCCCAAATCCCATAAAGCGGATAATACGAACGGTTTACTCTGTCACAGACCCATAATGGAGCGCACGTCGCACGTATTGAGACATATTTAGGATTTTCCGGCGCGCCTTTCGCTATCGCTATCGCTCTCTCGCTCTTTCGGTAGCACCTTTTCATTTGTCGTCCAGGGTCCCGGGTCTCTTTTGCGCAGCTTTGAACACGCACCGAGCAGAGCGATCGAATCGAGCGCTACGGGTTGGCTTTTCATTCGGTGCCATGTTGCTCCGGTTTCCGTTTCCCATTTCCGGGGTTTGTCTGCAAGCCCCCGGGGGGCGTGTGGGGTCCTGGGAAAAAACCGGACGCCAGAAAAAGCTTCCACAAGTAGCGGGGGGACCGGAAAATGGGGCCGCTACGATAAATGATGTTGCCGGCCGATAGCGAGAAGAGAAGAACGGGAAGAAAAACACAAACGCTAGGAAATGTATAAAGGAATGTAATGGGGAATCTTTTAAGCCCCCATCGCGCATATCACGCCACATCCATGTGAAAGT
The DNA here is from genome assembly GCF_943735745.2 of Anopheles bellator. Taxonomy (NCBI): domain Eukaryota; kingdom Metazoa; phylum Arthropoda; class Insecta; order Diptera; family Culicidae; genus Anopheles; species Anopheles bellator. Next base: position 38,086,955 of record NC_071285.1, read on the forward strand.
GATAAACGCGACGCGAGCCCCCGGCAGCTGGCACAATTGGGAACGTATCATCTGAGGTCTGATCCTTCACACGGTCGTTCAAGGGCTCGCCGCCTTTGGCACGGCGCCCAACGGAGCAGAGCTGTAATGGGGTCGTCTCATCGGTGCAATAAGATAGATGAAGCAAGCCGCAGTAACGCTGCTCATCAATAATGCATCCGGTTGGTGCTCGAAAGAAGTCTCCAGTTGCAGGACTGCGTAGAAGATCGCAGAGTTTACATTTTAAGCAAGGCATCATTTATGTGGAAAGAATCTTTTCGATGTATTTGAAGGTTGTATTGGTTTTCAAATACCTATCACGCATAGAATCAATAGCAATCAATTTAAAATGTGCTCAGCTCAATTTAGGTCATTTTTAACTGTATCTGTTAGCACAGCATTAATTCAATTCAATAAATCCCTAGGAGTTCTCATCTTTGACGCACTCTTGCCCAATTAAGCAGATAGGGCAAGTTATCGAAAGATATTTCTAACTTGATTCGAAAGCTGTCAAAATAAGAATAATACGCACAACGAACGCCAAAGCTGTAATTAATAAAAATAAATGCAATTTCAAAAAAAGTTAAATAAATAATTTATTCAAGTTAAAGTTGAATAGAGTGTGTAAAGCAAAAAGGCAGTACCTTATAATGACTAACGAAACATGTAAAAATGTCCTCTAAACAGTTGTTCCTGCCGCATAACGCCTTTCTATGTTTGTATATCGTGCACTAAAGTGTAAATCATATAGAACACTTTTTATAGAACAATCATATAGAACACCCCCATTCAAACTACTTCTTGCTCGCTGCCGCCTTCGGGTCTTCGATATTACTTCTTTTACATATTGACAACAAATACGCATGCAAAACAGCGGGGAAACAACGCCCCAGCACACCGGTTTATTACTTTCGTCACCGTCAACCACCGGAGCTAACCCGGGCAAGCTGCTGCCCGGTTTATGACGCGTATCATAAAAAGGACATAAAAAAGCAGCCCATCCTCGGCCCTCGGTCCGCTGGTGTCTGGTTTAACGAAAACAGAAACGCAGCCCGGCCCCGGCGATGGTGTCCTTGCCGGGTGCGTATTTGTTCACGATGGTAACCCCATTATCCTGGGGGAACCACAAAAAAGACGAACAAATTCCCCGTGCGGTCCGAGTCCTTCCGTTCGTTTGGCGGAGCGAATCCAAAGCGTTTGTGATCGGGTGTGTTTGTGAGTGTTTCCGGTTTTCCTTCGGCACGGCTATTGCTTCGTTCGCCCACAAATTTACGGCCGAATGGCCGAGACGTACGTCGCAAAGGATGTGGGTTGTATTCGTTTTTTTGTGCTATAGGTCCAGGTGGAGGAAAGGGTCTAGGGCTCCGAGAACCCTTGCACGTAGCATAAATAAGGGAAAGAATAATAGCTTCGATAGATTTTCTATTTTTATGACAGCCCGGATGGCAGGTGAGAAATTTATGACCCGATACGGTGTGTGGGCCTCCGGGAAGGATCAAAGCGAAATATTTCAGCTATGCTAACCCTGGGCCCCCCCGGACCCCGGAAGTCCCGCCAAAAAACATCCCAACCGATAATAGAGTGATACGAGTGCTGACGCATAGACACTTCACGGGCAAACCCCATAATCGACTTCCTGCCGTGCGGCAAATAAATAATTTATGTTTGAACGGGACCAAATCAAGGACCGATACCGTTCGCGAGCCGTAAACAATCGGAATCGTACGCCACGCTGCGCTCTAGCACCGGTCCAAACAAATTTCTCGTCGACGTCGACAGTGATGGATGTTCGAAAATCGCAATCCCTTCTTAGCTAGTCGCCACTGACGGCCGACAGCTCGACGGCTGCATGTCGGTTCCTGCTCGGACCGAGGTTATTATCGCAGAAGAAATCGCTTAATGGAACTAATTAATCTAATTCACCGAGCGTAGTGCAGTCGTCGTGCACTGCTCACTCGCAGGACCCACCCAGGACATCGGCAAACCGAGAAGGACGGATGGAGCCAATTTAAGTTTTGCAATTGGATTTATTGCATTGATTGCACCGACGGATGACCATTTTTCAGATGGCAACAAGTTTTTCGCGGGATGAGCTTTGCAATCGTTCATGCGACACTGATCCTTGTTGTAAGGATTCCTTCCAGTTCCGTGGCGGACGTTCTTTTTGCTGGCACGCCAACTTAGATCCCCTTTTAGTACAGCATCATTGATGGGATGTTTAGTACAATCTCGTAAAAAACACTGGATCAGATAGCGAGGCGGTTCTGCAGGAAATTAAGGACCGCTTGGTGTGTGTGTGTGGGTTTGACTTTCGACCTCGCGGGTCCACGGTCGGCAATCACGCAAGACACACCCGTCGCGCCGGGCACGAACCATCCGCCAAAGGTGAAGTCATGGGCCGTAAGCAGGGTCGTAAATTATTCACTTCAGCTGTCGTTGACACTCGCGCATTATGGCAACCGGGCTTCGGTCACGCATTCCACGCCCTAAAGCTAAAGCATGGCCCCGTCCAAAAGAGGTCCTTGACACCGACCCGTGGCATTCTTTGACCCTACGCCTCGGTTTCGAGGCATGACCGACAAAACACGCGGCGAGTGGCACTCCCTAGGTCTCTCTCTGTGAAGCAAAGTCTTTGGACCCAGTACGAAGTTTGGTGGTTCATCGCACACATCGACACAACATTTTGTTTTTTGAACCCACCCCAACTAGGTGGTTGATGATTTGCAAACTCCCGCAGCCCCTGCTGAAAGGCGATCGCTCACGACCGCCACGCAGAGTTCGCTTTTCGGGGCGAAGCTTTCCATGAAAGGTCCTTTCTGGAACTTTCTTTCGTTTCTTTTTCGGTGTAAAGTCAAGACGACTGGTGACCCACAGCAGCGACCGAGTGGCTGCCGGCTCGCTATGGTGTAGTTAATTGGAAAAGTTTTTCTCCGCGTAGTCGGGCCGCGCGCGGTCTGCGTAGTGTTCACGGTGCGCCGGAGCCGCCCAATGGAGACGCCTGGTCTTTTGTGTGCCGTCCGGGCGTACTTTCGGGGTCCTGGAATTTCAGCCGCGATCGCTCCGCACCGTCCGTCTTGAGGGTGACTTGTGGCTAGAACAAGTGCACTCCCACCACTTCCCCCTCCGACACCGTTCCCTCCCACGGCGCGAAACAACAAGCTGCGAGTGTGGCGGGTGGCGGCCCCCTATTGTTGCCGTGTTATGATTGGAAGCTTATCACAAAATTACCATCAACAATCTCGCCGTTTTGGCGTTCTTCTTCGTGCCACTGTCGCCAGCGTCGCGCCCTGCCGCCATTTCCGTCATCTTTCTTTATTACGCGCGGTCCCGTTCGTGGGTCCCACTTAATAGGTTAATTTAGATTTTTCCTTTTCCATCAATCCGCTGGCTGGCCGAGGCGTCTGTCGTTTTGCGGGTGCGGGCACCACACTAAGTGACAGGCAAAAATGTTGACACACAATAGGCGACACACCCCGCGACCCCGGCCACTTGAATTCTGTGGGGGACTTTGGGGTGCCAGTTGAATTATTACGAGCGAAAGCAGACGGAAATTGAATGTTTGAGTGAAATTCATCCGCGCACGGCGATAAATAACGCGCGATCCAAAGTGTCATTATGGGCTGTAAACGAGATTTGCGCCGTACGATAGCCCTGCGGGCGGATCGCGCCGTTCGCGTTCCGCGGGAACGAAACCGCAGGTCGCAGGAGTTTTGTTTGTGTTTCGTCGTCGCCCCGCTCGAAACCCGGGGTCGGTTCGTGCTCCGTCTGCCACACTTAAAGTGTGTCACAACATCATGTTCTGGGTGGGATAAAGTAATGCCACGCGAATGATAACGTGGCCCCGAAGATGGATGGCTTGTCTTTGAGCGAAATATCGATTTTTGTCGTCAGCTCGGTGCCGTGTGCCAGGATGTGTTTGCGTTTCTCCTTTAAACAAGGCACACCGCAGCACACGGGGAATTCTGACTTTCGGTCCGCACCGGCCAGGATAAGGATGGTACAAAAATACATCCTTTTCAGAGGTACTTTTTTCACCTCTCGCTTAAGCCGACCTCTGGCATGCCGGGGACACCGCTGCGGCCCTTACACAAACGCGCCCGTTGTTTACCCCGTTTAACTGCGGCCCGGGGCCAAATCTTGCGCTGCAATCATCTTCCTCATTGACCCAGTTTTCCAATTACGCCAGCCGCCACTAACGCGTTGTCCTTGCGGTCCTTGCGCCACGACCGGACCGTGGACCGGGGTCACAGAAGGCGCTCGCAAAAGAAGACAAACCGGACACCGGCGCCAGCGGAATGTTGCTTATCACTAGGGAGGCACCATTTGCTGTACCCTCGTCTCAATTATGTTGCGGATTCTTTTTTTGTTTCTTCACTGTTGTTTCCCCGTTCGACTGCCTGACAGCTCGAGTGAGGGAGAGAGCACAACTTTCGCGCCATCCCCCCGGAGGCGGCAAAATGGTTCATTATGGGGCGGCCACTGTGAGCCTTGATTCTGGATCTGGAGCGCGGACGATGATTATTATGCTGATATTTGCGTAGCATCTAACTACGATTCGGTCGGCACTGGCCGCCGGAGGAGTACATTGTTCTATGGCTGCGCTCTTTACAGCACGTCCATTATTCTTAGGTAATGTTTTATGATTCGCTAGAACTGTGCGGCTTTTCGCGAAAGAAAGCACAAACATAATGTGACACTCGTGAGAGTCTGAGAACCGCCCAAATTGTCGGTGGAGCCGGGTTACTACACCGAGCTCGAGTCACCAGATGGTGCCCGATTCCTTTAAATATTGTTCAAACACCACTTCCGAACATGCCGAAAACATTTCCAATGAATTTCCATCCGCCGATTAACTAACTCATTGTGAAATTCTTCTGCTAAAGCTTTGCAGTCTTTCATTGCTGTGCGGCGATTGAGAGTAATGGACTGCCAACCATTTTTAGTAGGAATTTCGCCTTCGTCACTCGTCGACAAAAGCGTCAGAGATTTCAGCAATCACAAGATATCAGACACCAAGAAATGCTTTGGTCGGGTCTAATGGCAAAGGTCATTTGATCGAGTTGGACGCAGCTTATGATACCGTAAATGGTTCGGAGAATCCTTTGCCCCTTGCCAATTAACACCTGATTGCGGAATTTGCTTCTAATTGATGGGCTGTCCTGCACTGACGTTGAAATAGCCAAACGTCGGAACGAGGAAGGGTTTCATACAAACACCATAAAGGTAGCGTTCCCTTTTCGTCCTTTTGTTCGTTTGCTCCCAAAGATGATTCCGAATCGGCTCCGTGTCATTGAAATCAACACCCACCGAACCACCCAAAAACACAACTGCCGAAGGTCCCTGCCAGCCAGCGCAGGGTCGGGTCGAAGACGAAAAGGAAATCGAAAATATATCTTACATTAAATATTAAAATTAATCCCAATCCACCGCGCGCCATCGTGTGGTGGGGAGCGAAAGTTTTGCTTCTGACGACCAAAAATCCGGCCGCCCTCAAAGCCGACCACCAGCCCCAAAAAGGACATCAGCCCCGGACTGGCGGACGAGCTCGGGGAAGCTGATGAAAAATTAATCACAACCTCCAGCCTCACGGTGCGTTAGACGGATTGTTATGCTTCCGGAAACCGGAAAGTATCCAATCGAAATGGGCTAATGAAGGTTGAGCTCAGCTGTTGACCAACGTTTGCTCCACGGTGCTGGGAAACGGACGGGTCGGTGAAGGAATGGTGCTTCTCGGAACGGGGCCGGCTTCGGGTTTGGCGCAATAAAAGTGGATCCGGCTCCGGACCGGTGACCGGACCGGGTTGGCCAGAGGACGCTTTCAGCGGAAGGTCTCGTAACGCTCTCGCTGGCCAGACGGTGGAGGAGGGGACGGGGAGAAAGGTACAAGGCGGGGAAAAGGGACGGACGAGCGGGCGCCCAGCAAAAGTTAATAATAAAAACCTTAAAATTTGATGACTCTGTTTTGTTCCGGTGCCGAGTGCCGCGCCAACGCTGCCCGTTGGGTCCGTACCGAGGAATGTCCTTCCGGTGGGTTGCTATTCGGTTTACACGTTTTTACGCTCCTATTGTTTCACTTGAGACGCACCGGTTGGCGCAGTGACACCGGCAGCGTTGCATATCCTTTCTGTGTATTGGATTGTTGGAGGCTAGGCGCCGAAAAGGGACTTGGGTCGTTTATGGCCCTGCCTTTGAACTGGCCATTAGCCAACTGGTACACACATACACACACACGTACGTACACTTTTCACATCATTCTTTGCTATTGCACCCTTTCTCGGTCACGGGGGTATCTGTAATGGTGAAAGGACAACCGAAAGGATCTTCGTTAGGAGCAACGCCTCGACTAGAAGGAAACTTGTTTTGGTTTAATTGACGACGGAAAGGTGCAAGATTTTCACCGTATTGGCCACATTACTCCGCTTTAATGGCAAGCATTTATTATCACGCCGCCCGTTTCTCGTTGTTGCCGGAAAGGATACGGCAAATCAATTATTTGTTACTCCGGTGAACCCATTAGAAGAATTCAAATGATTTTAAAAAATTCACTTTCGCTTTACAGGATCGTATGTAACCTTCCAGAAGGATTCATCGGGGCACAGACACACATACGAACACACACTCTAAAGGCCCATCCCGGTTTTCTGTTTACATTCCGTTTCGAGACTTCTTTCAACAGCAACGCACGCCGCACGCGTTCGACGGATCACCAACGATGGCCGGGACGTCGGCGTAAAGCATAAATAAAGCATTCAGCGTCAAACTAATTAACACATTACGCACACATACACACACAGCACACACCCGGACCGAGCGGCCGCACGTGCGTGCCACCCAATCATCAGCCGTCGAAATTGCCGCCGAAAAGACTGACTTTTATGCTTATGCTGCCGGTGGCTGGCCTTGGCGGCTGGCACGATGGGCCGTGGACCGCGGACGATAATTGGAAAAACTTCGGCCGCGTGGTTTGCGTTCTATTTTTGCCACCTTTCCGTTTTGTGTTTCGTTCACGGTCCCACTCGGCACTGGACCTGGGCATCCGCCCTCACGCGAAGCTGGCGGACGGATTGCCGGTGCCGGGCCAAAGACGGCGAGGCCGAAATAAAATCGATACTGTCACGTTCGCACGAACCGCACCAATCACACCACTCCAAAGCACACATACACTGGTGACGATGGAAAGCACGGGGAACAGGGGCGACTTTCGGTTTCGATCGCTTTCCGGGGACTCTAAGGATGGTAGGCGATCCAGGCGCCAATGATTGATTTTTCATTCCACCACAGGACTTTCACCTTCAGACCGGAGGCCACTCGCGTGTGTATGTGTGCGAATGCTAAAGGACCAGCTGGAGGCTGTTTTGGGATCACTACTCTGGGCACCGAAAGGGAAGCTCGATGGTTCGAGGTTCGATGACACCGTCCACCGGATCCTTTTCCACCGATCGGTCACTTACGCCTCCGCCCGGAATGGCTCCTAATCCTCAGGTTGGTCTGGAGCCGAGCGGTGTGTGCGAGCCGACACCGACGAGACACACGAGCCCTACGCGGCAAGCGCTGTTGTTTTGATGAATTTCGCTAAGGACGAGAATTGGAACTGACTCCTGGCCGTGGCGTGCGAACGGTCGTCGGTCTCCCGACCTAGCGCTTCCACCTGCTAAAGGAAGGGCCCGGAGAGCGTGAGAGAGCGTTTCCGGTACTCTCTGCGCTCGTGGTGCAGCCCCAACGGCGAGGCCCACCGCGACCTGTCAAGTGCTTCAGGATTGAGCAGGATCGAGCACGCTCAGTCCCAAAAGTCTGCTCTCCCGAGTGAACTTCGCAGGAACTACGCCCGAATGTCAACCCGGAGAAAGGACATGCGCGCGAAGACAAACTCTCTCCCCACTGGTTCCCTCTCGCTCTCGCACTGGTGCCGGTTCACCGGTTCGAGGGAGAGCGTTCCTCGACTCCAGTGCGGCCCGCGTTGATGTTTATGCTCCTTCTCTCTTACACTCTCCGGGAGAAAACGTCATCGACGGAATCGACGAAATCGACGTCCTGGACCCTAGACAAAACGAGGATTCGTCGAGAAAAGGGCCACCAGCGTGCCGTGCCGTTGTGCTGGGTTCGTTGCCGTTCAACACGTGCCGGTCGTGATCCCGCTCCGGAGTCCTGGCTGGTCATGGTCCTTAATGCTGCGTCAGCTGCCCACTGTGTGTTGGGGTGTGTGTGCGGTGACCTTGATCGATGAATGCCACCCGTCTTTTCGGTGAGTGCCGAAAGGATATTTGTTCATTTTGTTTACCCTTTGCAGTTATTGAAGTGTTTGTTGAAACTAAAGAATAATATCATAAAACTAAAACACGAGAAAATAAAATATGTAAAATAACTAAAGGGGAATAAAATTGAAAGCGCAAAAATGGCAAATAATGTAAAGATATATAATAATCATCGCTTTTATGTTTTAAATTGCCTAACACAGTTTTTTTTCTTTTTCCAACACGGCATAATTTATTGATTTTCTATATCGATGTCTGACCCGACCAAAACGAGTCCACGAGAAGATCATTTTTTTGCTTCTTCGCCGGTCGTGGAGTCGATTCGTTCAGCAACTCAACGTGCAATCCTGGTTTAGCATCCCCACGCTAGTCCTGGCTCGTTTGCGACGCTTCAATTGCATCCCGGCACTACTGGGGCACAGGAAAGAGCCAAAGCCAGCGGTATACTCGAATCTGCATCCTACCATCCGCGTGTCCATTTAGATAATCTGTTTAATAATAAATCATGTGGCCATCAGTTGCAGTCTCTATACTGTCAGTGTGTCGGAGAGTGTCCAAAACCCACCGAACACCGCTCGTCAGCCACCAGCAAAGTCACGGCAGCAGACAGGATATTGGCGGTAACTTTGGGAGGGCTTCAGTTCAGACGAGCCATTTTGGGGGGGGCCAGTCTCGAGACACGCCCCGGAGCAGGTCCGTGTGAAGGGCCCGGGGTAGCGATAAAAAACGCATAAAGTCAACAATCAATTCACTGTCACAGTCGGGAGTTAAATATTCATGATGGCTATCTGCATAAACCGATCGAATGTCCGTCGGGTTTGTCGGTGTCCTCTGTATGTCGCGCCCGATGCCGCTCGACACTCGCGCGCGCTGATGATGCCTAAGGCGAGGAGCGAAATGAATAAACCAAACCCGGCACAGATATTATGCTTCCAGTTCGACTGACATATGGCTCCTGGACCAGGCGGGCCGGGCGTACTCACGGACATAAATAGCAGTGAAATGCCTTCCCGCAGGGACGCTACGAGCCACGCCACGGCCGAACGGGTTAATGGGACACAAATATGTAGTAAAAAACAAATAATAAAGTCGGACCAATCGGAGACACATCGGATGAATGCACTGCCACTTGCCACTACTTGCGGAACATGTTCATCGGAAAAGCGAAAGTCACTCACGAGGAACCCACTCAACATCGTTTTGAACACCCGAAAATGCCGGCAGCTCAGAACCCGAAGCCATCGTGGGCAGAACATCGGATAAACAAGAGTGCCCGGTGGAAAAATCGGTCAGTAGAGTAGTGCTTTTCGCGAACCGTGACGTCATCGTTGTTTTTTCGGTCACCAACAGGGCCATGGCTGCTTCGCTACCTCGTTTGCCTTCTGCCAAGTTTCCGTTTTCCGTGAGTTCGGGTGAACTCACGTCCAGTCAACATCAAGTTTACAGGTGTCGTGAAAGTGGCCACATGTTTTTGAACGAAGGTTGCGGCACCATAGGAGAGTTTGAGAGTTTTCCAATATTAAATAAAATGAAAAGGGCAAATTAATAAAAATGTTCATGCTTCAAAAGTCATTGATATTTGATTTGATATCAATGATTTTAACGCAGTGGTAGTGAGATCGATGATTGAACGAAGCTTAAATCGAAAGATCCCACCAATCGGATGAAGATAATTTTATGCTGCGATGTAGCTGTTTCATGTCTGATAAAAATGCTTAGATAGCCCAATTCTGACTTTAGTTATTAAGCACTCAACCTGATAAGCCACCGTGGTGCTCTCGTCTCAGGTAGGCTGTTTGACAGACAGGAACAAATTAAATTAACCCTCCTGGTTTAAGCAAAAGAGAAGCTACAAAGCAGAGGGCGTAAGCTAACTGCGAAAGGCTTACGCGGTATAATCGTTTAGCATTTACGTTTTGTGTTGCGTTGAACGGTAACAAGATTAGCCTAAAAAGACGCCCTGTGTAGACGCTAACGAATAATCTTTCATGTTGGAACGAAAAGGCCGTGTCCGTGGAACTAATGCAAAGTTTGAGCTGGGGCTACGGTTGCTGCTCCTGGCTTTCTGCACGGCCAACGTTAAAGCCATTAAAGTTTCCCGCTACACCGTCGGTATGATGCATTGCAGTAGCCTAGACTAGCGTGCAAGCCAGAGGGCCAAGAGGTCCCAGGCTTATCTGGGCGATGTCCCGCTCTGTCCTCTGTATAGCAAGAAACCGGGCGAAAACTTTCAACATTTGGTTGGCATCGAGTCCCCGATAGAGCTTCACGATTGGCGGACTGAATGATTACGAGCTACTGGTGCTTACTGCAGCGCAGTGACTGAGATCGGAGAAGAACCGAGGAAGAACACGAGTGCCAATAGTGCGGTTTGCCCTCGCAAAAACTCAGCCCGCCGAACGGTGAAAGGTCTACGTGTATGTTGACGTACATACACGCTACACGAGCGTCATAAAATATGAAAAGGATTCCCGCATGGTCACAACGGAGGCGCACGCATGCTGCTTTGGGGTACGCCCTTGGGAGGGCTTAGAAGATCACTTCGCTTCGCTGTTCCGGTATCTCCAGCACACCAACCTGAGGGCTGGCTGAAGGCTAGCGAACGCACGGCCCCGTCCGGGCAGCCACGACCCATCGCAGACGGACGACGACCGGTCGACGGTGTTAAATCTTCTCCCATCAGCATAAGATTCTAATCTTCCGTCGTTCCGGGCCTCCGCGCGTTAGGTGGCCTGGTAAGAAACGACGCCAAGCCCAGTCGACATCGGCCGTGCACCGAAGGACGAAGGTTGTGCTGATGATGGTTATGCCACCAGAGGTTTTCGGCGGCAGGGTTTTTCGAGATTTTCACCCAAGACGTTCCGACGTGCCCGGGACAGGGCAGGGCCAGAAGATTTGCTAAACAAATTCTAACCTCCGTGCGGAACGGATGAAACTGTTGTTTTAGAGCGCAACGTGCCTCGTGGCACTCTGTAAGGGGTGAAGGTCCGTCGGACCGTAGGCGTGATAAGCGACAAGGTGCACCGGTTTTGGATAGGAAAGTGTAAAAGCTGTGCGAAAGCGAGCGATTTGAAAGAAAAACAATTTTCTTTTTTCATACAGAAAATTATTAACGTGACGGACAGGCCCTTTTTTCTTTGCTCTTTATTGGCCATTGTTAAATTATGGTTCATTATTAAATTTATTACAATTAAATTTTACTATTCAAAGATTCTTTATTATTTTGAATCTTTGAAGCTGTCTAAACTTTGAACAAAGTTGGATGCTTGTTTAAAACGTAATCGTTAAAACGTAAACGTTTCCCCCTAGCACTTTATTCAATTTTCGAAACATGAATAAAGGATTTGCTCTTGAAAATCCGAATCAACTGCATCTGCGAGCCCTGCTCGAGATAGTTCAAGGTCTCCAGCTCCTTTATTGCTCAGTACTGCGGCTGTAAGCCGTGAGCATCCGCACTGGACCCCTGAATTGCACAGAAATGTCACATTCATGCGGATTTCTCGAACGGACATAAAAAGAGAACGAAACTCCCACGAACCGTCAAGAGAGTGCGACTGTAAAATATTGAAGAAGCAAATCTCAACGCCCTCATATCAACTTGTGGCTGCTCCGCGTATGTAAAGGCGACCGTGGCAGGAAGCGAAAAGCGTTCGTTCCGAGGCAAACAAAATTACTCACAAACATTCTGCTACCAGTTTCCGGGCGCTGAAGACCTTCCGGCTTCCCTGCTGCCTGGCGTCGGGGACGAGCGTGTGCTAGCGCTTCTTGCCAAAGATTCGCTGTGGCTAAACTTCGTTGAACCGAACACTTGTAACAAAATGTCACCGTTTACTTCTTTCTTTAAAGGGCACGGCTTGTGGTTGAAAACAGTGAAACTGGAGCGTAAGGACACCGCGTCGTAGAGGCAGGCATAAGTGGCGTTAATGCGCATTCCGATAAGTTTTGATGGTTAATGTGGGGCTAACGCTTAATTACACAAATACACAAACGAACGTTCCTCTTGGTAGTCTGCAGACGACAGCACTTTCGGTCAATTTAAATACAAATTGAAAAATAACGAGGTAGATATGCAATTAAAGTTTATACGCTCTCTACTTGCCCGAGCACTGTATTGAGTTAATTTATCGTTGGTCGAGGTTAAGCGTCGTTTTATAACGCATCGATCATTTGCAACTCATTAGCGCCGCGTTCCTAGTGGGATTTCGATTGCGATGCAATTTATTTTAACAAATGCTGCCATGGGGCGTGAGTCAATCGCACAATCGAGCATAATCGATCGGATCATTGTTAAGTTTGCATCATGTATTGATACGGCTGATTGGTAGCTTTTCGGTTCAAAAGTCGGTTAACGATTCGTTGCTACATTAATCGCTTTACATGAGCACAATGTCTCAAGCACTGCATGGTTGTTTTTTATGCTCGGTTGAGAGGATGTTCCATACTAGCCACCGTGTCACTCGCCAAACAGGGTCCTTCAGCGAAAACGCTGCCGCTCGCCGAGTTTTGTCACACGGTTTGTCTTCACGCTCCGGTTGACTGATTTACAGCCGCCGTCAAGTGGATGTAATGTTCGAGCAAACGAGCGCTTTCGTTTGGAAAATAAAGTTCAACCAGGGCAAAAAAAATGGCCAGAGAGGAAAAAATGGTAATGTTTTACGCACAACACCTACCAGCATCGGCCAGTGGGCTAATGAGGACCACCAGAGCCAGAGTGAGTTGAGGGTTTGCGGAGTTTGTTTGCCCAACTTCAACGGGTTGAGTTACAGCGAACATTTAACTTTTGTTTCTGGGGCCTCAAATGGACCAACGCTCGGCGTGTGTTTAGTGCAACGTGATGATGGTACATTTAATTAACCTTCGCATTGTTCGCATGGAGCGAGAATAACTGTTTCAACTTCGTTTCGAATTCACTTGCGTCAAACGATCCCGAATGATGACTGTTATGTTGCGAGGAAAACAAGTGCCTCGAAATATGATGCCACTTTACATTAGCATAACGCCATGCCGAACGGCCAAATGGAAACCATCAATTTTGCGCTCGCATGACTTAAATGGTAATTATAAATCGCTAAATGTTTTCCATTTCATCCTACAGCCCAAGCCCAAGCGCTGCATCCCAACGAACGATGTGCGTTCAGCGCGTACACCGTACCGCGGAAAGATCAAGGAAATTAGATGCACAATAAATCCTCACTGCAGCTCATTAGGAGCTTGCTCAGCCATGTTCCCACCGCAGCAGCATTTCCGCCCGGCAAGCACGGCAAGGCCAAATTGTGCCATCCCAAGACGACACGATGTTCCTCCATTAGTTCCCGTCTTTCACTCGAAACGTCGCCGGGTACAGAGTCATGTCCCATTAGCGACAACTTCACGAACCACTGCCAGCGAGGGAAAAGACCGCCGCGTGCTGCGTCGCACGGCTCCATCACCAACCTCGGCGTGTAGTCGGAAGAGTGTGTTCCACAATCGACGACAGCCACTCGTCAGGGCGGTTGCCGCGAAGGGAAAATGTGTTTCCAATCACTCCGACAATCCGCAACGTCCTGCGTCCTGGCACGGGTGTGTGATGATCTTTGCCGTAGCCCGTGACGGGACTCGCGTAGGGACTCTCATCTTGTCACTCAGGACGTCGCGACATACATTGACAGTCCGTGAGTCGACAGGAAAAAAGGAACACAGGGAGCAGATGGTGGAACCAAGGAGAAGGAACATGTTCAGGTAAGAGGTCCTACGAGTTCGTCTGTGTGTAACGGTGCGTCTTTCAAGTACACGGATGTCGATTCTTGCCGTCCAGCCAGTCAGAGCAGTCGCTTGGCACTTCTTCGCACAGTGTCACTCTCGTTGGCGCGATTGAGCATATAAAATCACGGCGATTGGGGATGTAATTTCTTCCGACAGCATCGTTTGAGTGTCTCCCATGTTACCGATTGCCCCAACAAGTCCGTACCGTGTGGTCTAGCGGTCCGCTTTGCTACTTGTCAACTCTATCCAAAACTATATTCAAATTGTTTCGCTTTTTCCATATACGTTCCAACCATGAGTTTGTCCTCCGATGCAATTAGCTTTGCATTAGAACGACATTTGTTGTCGTGTTAAAAATTTAAAATGTTATTTATCAATAAAAACAAATAAATTTTATTTGGTTTGGCATCTTCAGTCCAGTATTGAGAGAAAAATTGTTTAACACAGTAGAATAGAAACAAATCTTCAATTAAAAACTGTCGACGAACTACCAACAACTGATCAAATGGAAAAATAATATCTTTCGTTGCATGTAATAAACAGCTCTTTTTGTTGTAAATTAAATAACTGAAGTCTAAAAAAGAATTGAAAGCTTAAAATCACCGTAGAAATAATGTCCATTCAGTGCATCATAGTGTCGATAACTCTGGACGCTGTTTAAGGAAATACTTTCTTTTCATCAAGTCATGGAGCATCGACCAACTTCATATTTATGTAGTAAATAGTAGTATTTATGTATTGAAATGCTATTGACATGCACACTGTTTAACTTCCAGCCTCACTTCTCAACCTGCTTGGGTGCGTGCTCGTTTGGACTCCAATTTCATTTCTTGATGATCCGGCATTTCAGAAGATCGAAGTTCCCGGTGATGTATCCGATCGGCTTCCCTGCCCGTTTCCCGTTGCGAAATTTCACGTGGGTTTTTAAGAAAATTTAAAGAAATGGCGAGAAAGTGGACGGACATACAAACATTATTTTTTTTATACTCGTACATCGATAACATCAAGAGACTATACATTAATTAAATGGTACAGTTTTGGAATCACTTAAGCTCCCGCCAGCTTTAATTTGTGTAAAATGTACAAATACAGAACACAAATCAAACCATATTTGGTTCCCGCTTTTTCTGTAATAGAATTATGTCATCGAATAATTTAAACGAAACAAACGCCAACCCAAAATCGATAAGTTTGATTGGAATTTTGGCTTCTAATTTGATTACGCCACGTTCCATCAACCTGTGTACCGTGTTCGATCCTTCGGGACCCCCCTCGTAATGTCGATGGTGACAAAAACGAAACAATTGAAAATAAATGTACAACGGTACAGGCAAAAAAGGCACCCCTTTGAAACGCTATGGCGGCAGTGGTCTTCCGCTCGCCTTCAAATCACATCCACCACCGGCGAGCCGGCTGCGGCAACGATGCACTTCCGGCACCACATCCAATAAATATTGATTAAGTCTTCATCAGGCGGGGCTTGCGCAGGGTGGCGAGAAGTAAATTGAACCAAACCAGTCCGACACGGCTCACCGCTGCAAAGCTGCAACATGCTGTAAAAATGCTCCTTCCATTTAGTCGCCCTTGTTTCCCTGTCTCGCCCGTATGCATCCTTTTTTTCCTGCTGCACGTGGGTCTGTCACTCACCGTTCGATGGTACGTTTTTCACTCCACCGTGAAACCTTCGGTGTGCTTTACAAAAAAAGCGAAACGTCCAACGTACAAGGAGCGTAAGCTGGAAACGCTGGTGACTGACTAAACACTCGAGTGCAAATGGCAGAACGGGAAAGAAAAACGAATAACAAGGGATGTACCGTGACAGCCTGTGGGTACCTGTATGGTTGGAGCGCGCTGGATTCGGTGGCCCCAGCCAGGCAAAATAGACACTTCGGTGGCACATCCGGTGTGTAAAAAGGGTGTTTCGATACGAACACGGTACAGGGCGGCCGTGGAATAAAAAAGGAAGAGAGAAAGCTTAAGTCACAGTCATCGTGAGTGCATTGCTAAGTCACTCCCGGCGAGGGATTTCCCCCTCCGAACGGGGGCCGGATCCCGGAACCGGAAGAAGGTGCCCGTGAATGGCAAATCCATAAGTACTTGCCCTGATTGGTCAACCGGGCAATCGGCTCTATCACCCGCTCTGATCGACAAGCCGGCTCGTTCCGGTGTCAGTATCCGGGCGCAGGATCACACCGTACCATCCGACGACATGAAAGGACATTTCCCTTGGGGCCGGTGTTTCAAAATTCGGACCAAGCGCGAGGGAAGGGAAAATAAAAAATCCACCAGCCTCTCGCAGTATGGCTCGACCGTTGGGAAATCGGAGGGAAAATAATGGCCAGCCGCTACCGGAGCGAAACCGTAGCAAAAAAACCCTGGCCACCTCCAATAATTTCACACAGCTGGTAAATTGAAATTTTATTTCGGTCTAGTGCATTATCGTTTCACCACACTAGCTGATGGTCCGTTAAATTTGTGCCCGGGTTGCCCGGATCGGGTGCCCAGCTGGCCGCGGGAAGTTTGTTGCAGCACATTGCACCGACAGGATATTGCATCGAAGCCACGTGGACTAGAATGCGGCACGGTGTCGCTGCAGTTGATAGCCTCATGATGGTGGACGGCTGGGAAAATTTTTGTTGCCAATGTTGTTGATTTTTCTGCTTCGACTTCACTGGCCATCGGTGCTTTGCGCACTAACTCGGGCTGTCCAATCGCTAGATTTTTACCCACAGGACCCTCGTACATAAAAAGCATTAGCGTTGCGATAGTTGAATTTTTTAACATCCCGACATAACGTAACATCCGATTTTTACACCATTTCGGCTTACTTTTTGTACCTTTTAGCAAATTGAGATTCAATTACCAATAGAGTGGTGATATTTATGGCAACTTCAAACTGTCAGCATTTGATTGAAAACTTCGATGCCATAATTTTAATACAATCAAAGAGCATCTCGAAAATCCTCGATTAAAAAAAAAAATATTTTCATGCTACACAAAACTTTAAATTTTCATAGACAGCATGGGGGTTGTTTCATGCACATTTCGTGCATGCTTCGGATCACTACAATTAACTTTCATCAGAGCACCAGGCAACAAAGTGGGATTCCCGCAGCACCGACACACTGTTCACGAGGCCGTAGTTTATCATTAGGCGGCCCGAGAACCAGTGTGTGCCGCAGCCCGTGAAACCCGTGATGAAGTGGGCCACCGGCACTCATCAAAAACCGGCCACACCGGCCGGTCCCGGATGCGCCAGCCCAGTCCGGGCTACAGCGCACACCATAATGAAGTCAGCTGGTAACGTTCCCTTTGATATGGAAATTAGATTCTTCGCAATGTACATAATCATTGCGCTGCAAAATTGCAAATGAATAATAATCGATCGATCGGGCCCGTTGGCGGGACCAAAAAAGCCATTGTGGGCGTCTGTGTTGTAGGGGCTTGACGGGAGGAAATAAATGAATGGAAGGACGAACCAAACAATCACGCAAACGCACGCAAATTGCAGTGACAAGTGCATAAGTGAGCGACAAGTGACTGAGCTTGATTTTTCTCTATCATTGATTGCGCGCGGGGCAGAAGGCGGAGTGGCGGCCAGCACGACGGGGAAGCAGGATTCCGGCGAACGTAGCATGTCCTACTTTTATTGTTCGTCTATTGAACATTAGCGTCTACAGTCTGCCACCATTGCCACATCCCACGTACCCGTGTGGGAGGATTCGCGTGACTGGCGAAGGCCGGGATAATTTGAACTTAACAAGTTGGACGTTGGTGCTAACGCAATGAAATGAAGTATGAACGTTACTGCTTGAAGTGCACTTTGAAGTGTCGCAAAAATATGGAAAACTTTTGGAAATTGGAAAATTTGTTTTTGCCAGCATGCTACATATTGCATTCTCCTTGCACGAATCGGTCAGAATTAAGGCTGACAGACAGAAACGAAAACGTTTCCGAATACAACAATGCCCTCCAGTGCATATGGTCTACAGGATCTAGGAACGATGATCAAGAAGCTGTGCGTAACAATGCCCCATCATTGACCGCTGTCTGATTAGATCCAACTCCAGAGCATCAGACTCCGACAGTGCGTTGACAGGATGTCAGCATGCTTAACTGCTTAATTGCATTGCAACTAACAACAGAACACACTCTCTCCTTTCTCTCTCTCTCTCTCTTTCTATCTCTCTCTCCCTTCCTAACTCCTCACAATCTTTCAATCATACAACGCTGAGCATCAATAAGCCACACTTGAAGGTCGTTAACACGAAAGCTCTTCATTCGGTCAACCCAAACCAGGGTGCATAGCGCAGGATGGCATCTCGAAATGGCAACTTCACGCAAACTGTCATCAGCTAACGATGTTTTCGGGGCGGCCGCGACGCCGGCGGAGACCCTAATGTTTCACCGTTTCGAGCAATATGTACCGCGGCAACAACAATGGCTCTGGCGCGCCGCGAGATGGAAGTAATTATTTGCCCATTAGAGAGGGGGGTGTGTTGGGTGTGACCGGAGGCAACCGGAAGGGCAGGGCTACCACCCAGCCAGCCCAGATGCCGCCCGGAAATGCGCCACAATGAACGCGGTAAGCTAATTCACCGAACAAAGCACGCGGCGGCCATCTAAACGTCAGATCCTCTTCGGCCTTCGTGCCTCTCGCAATGAGGGCAGCATCAACTTCTTGACTGCTCAAATATTTGGATCACTTTATGACACCCGTGCCACCCGGTCTTCTGCCTGGCGAGGTGAGCTGTCAGGCAGAACCCAAGGCGTTCTCGGTGCTCCGCTCGGTGCCTCTCCCCGTTCACCCTTAATCGTAAACGACGCGCGGCCAACGCAAGCCAATTATTGCGGTGCGCATTACGGTACGAAATCGTATTATGACATTCATAACTTGAGGCAATGCATTAACTTGTGAACTTTGCAAAACATCATACGCCCTCCGAGGCAGCAGCGGGTTCGGAGTTAATTGCGGCAAGGATTTTATTCGCATACAAAGTGCATTAAATGGAGCCGTTACCTGAAGACGGTCCCGCACATGGGCCACGCGAGCAGATAACAAGCATAAAATAAGCTGCCGACGAAACGGTACGCTCACGTCCGACAACTCCATTCCACGGATTTAATGTATGCTTTATGGATTCCTTGAAAGATTAGGGGCCCCGGTTCAAAAAAGGGAAATTATGTACGTACTCTAACTCTACTCTAATTCTACTCTAACTCTACTCTGAGTAAAAACAAAAGTAGTTTCGGATTTAAAATAATAAGATTATGATGTCGATCAGCTGAAGCGGTTGTTCAGATACAATGATAACAAATCTAACATATTTAGGTTTATCGTTGTTGAATGTTGTTTACATTATGCTGTTGAATTCTTCTCATCTTGATTAAACCTTTAAGGTTTCAAAGAGATACCCGAGTCTTTTTCCGAGAGTTGCTTGAATTTACAAATTACTCGTTACAACTGCCAACATGTTCTAACCTATGCCATGTTATTCTGCTACTCTTGGCACTTAAGCACCAAGATTATTTTAGAGATCACTGTAACAAATTATATGGATAATTGATATGTGATATCGCTCACGCGAAAGAAAGTTCCTTTACTATTCTCGTTTAAGTTGAATGGCACTACTATCCCAAGAACTGACGCTGTGCGCGACTTAGGTGTTGTGTTAGATTCTAGGCTTAGTTTTAATTTTCAGTATGATGATATAATGAGTAGAGCTCATAAAGTGCTAGGATTTGTTTGACGTATATCTAAGGAGTTCACCGATGTCATGTGTCTGAAGAGTCTGTACATTGCTCTCGTCCGTCCTATTCTTGAGCATGCTTGTGTGGTCTTGAATCGTCAGGCCCAATGATGGGTGGACGCTATCGAGTCAGTTCAGAGAATGTTCACAAGAGTTGCCTTAGCCAGGACGCGTTGGTACCCATGCAATAATCTTCCTTGTTATAACGTAAGATGTCTTTTGCTCGGCATTCGCTCTCTCAATCACAGGCCATGTCCTCCTGTAGTTTCTTTATGTTCCAACTCACAACACCTAAAATCAGCTCTCCCATCCTGCTTACGAAAGTGAACCCTTATGCACCTGAGAGGGTCATACGCAGATGTGCCGCTCATGAGTTGGATCTCTTCTCCAGTCTTTCCTCATCGCGAATTGACCCTCTCAACAATATCGCTAGAGCTTATAACGGGGTATCATCGCTACTAAACTTCAACATGTCCGTAAACCAGTGCAAAAATAGTATCTATTTCTTTAACTTTTTTAAAGTTTAGATTTAAGTTTTAACTAGGCTTTGTAACCCCGTTGATGATGGTTCGAATAATACTAATAATAATAATAATAATGAATATTGTTTAAGCTCACACTCGGAGATCGAGTTGGTTAAGCATTTGATTAAGGATAAGGTTGCGTTTAGTACCCGTACTCGATTAGTTTACTCAAAAAGATTAAAGTTCAACCATTATCATGATTTTTTCCAGTCACTTACCAACCAGTAACTCCTGCTTCATGCTAAGCACACCACACAAACCAACCACCATTTTAGAAAGGACTAGAAGGATCATCTTACCTTAAACATTAACCTCGCTGGAGGTCATGAAAAAGGGTCAGATTACAGCTACAGCTGAATACTTCACGAACAGTTTCGAGAGCAATGGGCCGTTCGGTTTCATAGGGTGTTTACTGGCAAGAAGTCGCGAACCACCCGCCTCTGGCCCACCGGCCGCCGGGTATGATAATAAATCATTTATAAACTCATAAAAGCGGGACCCTCAAGAAAACATAATTGCGCTGCAGATTGTGCGCGCTGCCGGAAACCGTCACCGAACGGGCCTCTAGAAACTGTACGGTTGTCCCAAACGGGACACCCAAAGACGCCACACACTCGAGAGCGAGCTCGTGAGAAAACATGGCACAGAACCGTGGAACCGAGGAGTGTATAAAAATGCATCATTACGATCGCTGCAGCTGCGGCACCTCCGGACGACACCCGTACACTCGGGCACCGTTTCATTTGGCCGGAAGAGGAAACAAACGTCTCGCAAACCGGCTCTTCTTTCGCTGAAGTAGGCAACAGGACTGCGACTCCCATCGAGGTGACGGAAATGAATAAATAAGTGCACAAATGTATACAGGTTTGAAAAATTGTACGTTCACTGGCGCTGGCGAAGAATTTATGCTGTCGAGCGTGCACCCATAAAGTAAGAGAGAGAGAGTTCCACATTAAAGTGTCCTTCGCTGGGCTGTGCCGTCTGGGGCTCGAGTGCGAAGCAGCGACCGTGCTTCCGGGTTAACTTGCGTTTGCGCACAGCAAAGTGCTTGGAACTGAGGAGGGCCTCACATTGAAACACAAGAAAAATAATCCCAACTTACTAACTAAGTGTCGGTGGGCTGTTCTCGTTCCGACTGGTTCTACTCCTTGTGCTCCGGCTAAGATGGGTGGCTGGAAAAAGCAAGATCTCAAGAACAGCTCGTAAACACAGTGGGAAATTCTCGCCAGCGCTAGGCCCTAAGTTACTTTCCACAAGCAAAAACAAAAAAATCACAGTAAATAATTGGAACCCAGAGCTGGAAAGCTTGGTTGGGTAGGACCCTTAATAATAATTTTATTAACACCAAGTAATTCGCTGGCCCGTTCCAATAAGCACCGTAAAAGAACGCCTCGGAGGTAGAAAGTCATTTGCCAAATTACACCGAAAAACAAGTGATTTAGTTGGAAAATTGTGGGGCCCGCCACAGAAAAACCAGTAACCACACCAGCCTCAAAAGTTCGCTCCGACGCTGCTGGCAACACGGAAAACGGAAACCAGTTTTCGCATCCTCCCGTGAACCGGCCCCAAGAAAGCCCTCCCGAGAGAGAGAGAGAGGGGGCGGGGGGGGGGGGGGGGGGGAAGAGGGCGAGAAAAACCGGAAGGTGACACTTTCTGGTGCCACCAGATTCCGTTCCTTGGAGGGTTGCGAACAAATGCGAGTTCAAGCGCGACTTGCGCGACACGATTTTCCACTGATCTTCATAAAATCCGTAATAACCTTTTCGGGGCGTTGCAACCAGTGCCGGGGAAAATAAATTGAAAATAGAAAACTATATATTTTATCTCCGGCTGCAGTCTGTAGAGCAGGAAGGAGTTGAAAATTCGGGACTTTTCCATTTCCCACTTTTCCGTACACACTTACCCGGGACGGCTCGGGCTCGAGAACAGAGAGCCCGCGCAATGCTGTGTCAATTTCTGGGAAGGCGGCCCACTACATCGCACATCGCGGGTGCATCGCACACTACACTGCATTACATGCAGCGCCGGAAGTGCTATTAGTTTTGTGTGCCTTCCGCTTTCGATTACCGACGCTGGTGCCGTCGCGGCCGGAAATGCCGACATCGAACGGAGCTGTGCTGTGGAAATCGGTGCGTCGGAAAATTGTCACGAAAAGTTTTATATTATCCAATTTGTCGCCCGCGTGCAGGCGCTGAATGCCGCGTTCCAGAAGGACCAAGGACGAACTTTATGTGCTGCAGTTTTTCACTTAGCCCCGGGGCTCGGGGAGTGTTGAAAGCGCATCCTTCGGTAGGAGTGATGATCCCGATTGCAGCGATACTTTAATTGGAGATTAAGAACATTATCTCTATTCGAATTTGTTTATTCATGAACCATGTCCATTTTTTATTAATTTGGAACTTCTGCTCCATGTCGATCTAATAATCTGATCGTTAAGGTTTCAGTTAGACTTGTCTTTATTTACGAACAACGTCAGGAATACCTGGAGAGAAGGTATGATTTTCATATCATTCGATACTGAAATAAATTAAGATAAAGCAGTAAATTCTCCAACACCTCTTCTTAGCTCGCGTGATGTTCCAGGACTGCCTCGGTATATATAAAAGTTATGATTATGATTATTCCTTTGAGAAGCATTAATTCGACAAAATTTTTAAATGATATTTTAATCAAAAGTATGATTTTCTTAATAAGCTTCTACGTTCAATGAAACCAAAATAAAATAGACAATTCGAAATACAAGATCTAAATTTTACCAGATCCCTTAAAACGAAAGCCAAAAAGCAAATTCTCTAGATAGTAATCGGAGCTGAAGACTGCAAAGTTTAAAGATAAACTACTTTAATAAGCGAAGCAATCTTCACAACGGGTACAGCTAGGTTGTGCTATAAACACGCTATCAGAGACTTCAAACAAATTAATTCAAAGTTCATACTTGAACTATTGTAGCATGAAGTAAAGAATTGTAAATTGGAAATTGATCAAGCCTTCGCTAGGGAAAAGGGAAAATAAAAGACTGCCCAACTAACATTTTTGATGTCCCATTTTCTAGCCGTTTTGTAAATCTGTTCCCTTTTAAACCATAATGATCCTTATTCTAGAGCATCCGTAACCCGCACAACATCTGAGCAAACATGCAAACATGCTGTCCCCGGCATGACCAACACAGCCTTTCCCAACTGTTATACGACCACCAGTCGGTTCCGGAGCAATGCGCGGTAATTTACAATTCATGAATTTCCCGAAGCCAAACCGATACTCCCCGCATGGCGACCACCTTTTTTTGCGTTGTTGATTGTCGACCCGGAAAAACATGCTTTGGGTCGGTACCACCATAAATAGGGACCCGAGATAAGTGCAACCTAGTTGCTGCGCTTTGTCTACCGCCGCCGCCGGGTTTGTGAGATGTCGGTCCTTGTGCTGCCGAAGTATGTTGCCATCAAATGGCGAATGTTGAAATTATGGGAGATGATATCGAAATGAAAATATTTTCAATTAGGAACGCAACATTCAAATAACTACCACGTACATTATGGTTGTACCTTCAAGCATGGCTCAATTTACGATGGCAAGTGTGAGGTTCACGTTTTCTACTCGATCCGTTCGGTTTGTTGGTCTACCTGGTGTTTCTCCTTTATGCCCAGTCCTGGAAAGTACTTTGATTAACCCTCTTAAGCACTTTTTCCCTTTTAATCTTATTCGCTAGACCTGCATAATCCTCTGAACATTAGTATTTTCAAAGCGAAGCAATAAAAAGAGTTCAAAAAATATTGTTGATCATAAGACCGAAAATTGAAAATGATAATCCCTTGAAATGATGAAAAATACATTAACAAAAAAACCAATGGTTGGGACCGAAAAAAAAACGAACTCCCCTCTTGTTTCTCTGTCTCTCTCTCTCACTCTCTATGCTTCTCGTTCTCTTCTAACCCACTCGACTGAAAGGCTAGGAAAATCGTTTTATTTGGGGTTTAATTTTTTCGTTGATTGGAGTTGTACCCAATCAACCGAAGCATCAACCCGCGAAAGGAAAGCAACTGCAATTATGCCATTCCGCGCTAACAACCATTCGTTTCGAAGTATAAAAGGGAACACACGATACCCGTTGACGACGGCATCGAATAGAAGGACCCATGCAAAAGGGGCATTCGTAAAAAAAAAACAAATGAATGAATTAAAGACCCACCAATAGAAGTAAAGTGCAAAGTGAACCTTAAGAAGCGGAACCGAAAGGACGCAACAGACCGTTAAGGGAAAGTAAATCAGTAACATAAAAAGGCTTGAGGAAAAACAAATGGCAGATTATGCTGGGTACCTCGGCATCTCTTTGGTGTGGAAGGTAAGAAAATATTCAGTGCGCACAGTTTGGGCACGAAGCACGGGTGGAGCCCAAGAACTCACCGCTCACCTAGCCTGTGACGGAACTCCAGCAAGAGTTCTCCAGTTTTTGTGCGGCTCGATAAGTGGACAATCGAATTACCATCATTATGTCGACACCGTTGGGCCGGCCGAGAGGATAAGATATAGGCTTAATGTGTCTTGTAGCTAGAGTTTTGGGGAAGCCGAGTTCAAAGACCTTGCCGTACGGTCGATTAAATTCAGGATCACCCGGGCCAAATCAAGAAACCGAACAGACCCCTAAAATAAGCCCCATTCGTTGGATTTGGTGGGATTCTTTTTCTTTCCGAACCACTCCTTTAAGGCCCTTGTCTAGATGCCCCGCACCAGATCGTATGGTGCAATCAAAGTGGCAAAAGTTTTAGTCCATCCCTGCCGGTCCTCACAGAACCATCAATCTCGGTATTGTCCGAAAATTCGATCCTCGAATGCGATTACAGATGCCCCGTTCGCCGGGGCCAATTCCGGCCGCCTGCTTTTGCCGGCCCAAAACTAAGACCCGACCAGTTCGGGGGGGGGGCGCTGGTAAAGAGTTTCAAAATCCAATTTGGCATCAACAAACATCCGCCAAATTGATCCCAAAAGTATTCCCAGCTCGGCTCCATCGGTGTCGTTTTCTTGCGGGTCCCGGTCGAGTCCCGGTCAAGTCCACTTCCGCCGGAAGGAGTCTATCAACTTTCCCTACAACAACTCCCGGTCTCCGGGGTTAAGACGAGTGGTGAGTGTGTGGTTCGGCTAGGTGGAATTTTGTTGGTGGTGAACCCACAGAAACGAATGTGACGTAAGCGTGACCCTTGACCTCGTGTTACTGGCCCAGATGGGGCTGGACATCACAAGAAACCTGAAGAAGGACTGCTGATGAAACAAATGTAGACTGGTTTGTACCGTATACTTGACAAATTACACAATTTTTACATTCTTCGTTTAACTTTGTTCACTGACATTCATTCACATTCACTTTTAGGAGCCTAAAGTTCTTTAAGTAGTAGTATTAAAGTAGATAAATCTTAGTATTGGACAAAAACACTTTCTGTACACATGAATAAAGAATTAACTTCCTTTTTCGCCACCGCGGACGGTGCCCAGGTAGCATAAATAATTCACCGAAAAATCAAACAATGCTCTAATAAACAACAACCAGCATCCTTTCAACTGGTCCGTTCTTTGTCTTCTTCGCCCCCGAACAGGGGATTATGACGCACATACCGACGGAGCCGGTTTCCGGTTTCCGGCTAGTGCGTGAGGGAATAAAACAAGGGTAATTGAAAGGGTCCCCCTTTCGCCAACGCACGGTTCAGCGAGCATTGGCAGGTGAGCAGGCATGTTGAGCAGGCTGCCTTTGCTGACCCGCTGAGAAATTAATCGACTCTAATGGAGACGCTTAGTGAAGCGGCCCAGTTGGCCATAGTCACTGTTTTGCGGCTCATCTTTACCACCGCGAAGCTGGCCGTGTTACAACCGCCCGAGGCACTGGTTGGGCGGTGATGAAAGGTCTCGTATAATTTACCGAAAGAAGTTTCAACGTTAGGAGCTCTGTTTTAGGCTGGGAAAAAAAGGACGGGTTGAAAAGATTCGCAAGGGCTTAATGTTCATGTTAACGTGTTTATGATGAGCAAAACCACGTATTTGGAAAAAGTAATTCACTGGAAACCTCCAGAAATATTTAGGTTATGAACATAATGATTAAAAACAAACTGACAGTACTCTTAAAGTAATCAATAAAATTTAAAATGAAATTTAAAACGTACTACGCAAGCTGGTCTTTTCACAAGTGTTCTTTCCTTCCTGTTAGACATGCATACATAAAATCTAATAATTTTCATAAGCACGCCGCAACTACGTCCCCGGCGGTGGTTGGTCAACGGACAACGAAATAGAGCCAGCGCCGAGCGAGCGCCAGCGCCGGAACGGGGCTCAATCATCGCTAATGAAACTAGAAGCGCTTCATCGTCACCTCCTATCAACATCATCATCCTCATCTGTTCTACTTTGCAACTCATCGTAAATTATAATCACTTCAGGTTTTTCAGTCCACCGATCCCGGCACAGTCCTGGCGGTGGACGGCGTTTTCCGGGGGCGTGATAAAATCTGTACATTAGTAATTAATTTCTGCCATTGAGTGCCTTCGCGCGTGGTTAGGTAGGCATGCTGAGGTGGAGCAGGGCGCTGCATATCCCACATCCCATACCACTCCCAATTATGCGGCCAGGAAGTCCTGACCGGGCCGCCGACAGGCGCTAGATTCGCACCGGAATTCCATAAATCCCACATCTTATTAACTTCAAATTATTCATCGACCTGGAAATAATTCATTTAGCATCCTCATTGTCGGTTGGCTAGTCTCGTGCAAACATTCTCGTCAACTTCCCACTTCCTGGCCGCGCAAGGTAGTAACACATGCGTGACCCACACTTCCACTTTGGTTCCAGGCACCAGAGGAGCTCTCCGTCTCGCAGACATTGGACAGGACAGGGAGCGCCTCCTGTGGAAACGGTAGCTTCTTGGGACAATGGGCGCCGTGCTCGACGTGCCCAAAAGTGGAAAGCCGTAAGCCGATTTGGGCCGCTTATTTATTCATCAATTTATTTATTTGCCATCATAAGCCACGGCCATCCAGCAGCCCGGCCCGGCAAGCTGAGCCTAGTTAACGGAACGGTCGAATGGGGACAAATTTTGCATGCATTAAGCATTGTGGTGTCGGCGAAAGTTTTAATTTCTAAACACAGTAGGCTATGCGAAGGCCTACTTTAACGTGCGTGTTGATATTGGGTTGAGAAAAAAGTTTGTGGTAGTTTCAAACGGTGAGCATCATTTTTGGATTCAGAGAAGAAACTGTAAAAGAAAACTCCCCATCAGTTTTTCTTAAGACGACAATTATGCTACAAAACAATTTATTCAACAATAGATCAAAAAATCTACGGTAAATAAGTATTAACAGTTTATACTACCGAAAATTGTTTGTTTAATTTTTCAGCTCTGAGTGGTCTGAAATTAGTTAAACAGTTTTATTAAACTATGAAAATCAGAATGTAGTTCCTTCATAATTTGTGTTGCTCAAATACTAAAGATTTAATTGCATAAACCAATTTGATAGAATCTATTCGTTTATAGTCTGTTTTAGATTATTTCATTACATACTGAAACATATAAAATGAGTATACAATGATATTAATTAATAATATTATGTTAGAAACGATTTCGAAAATGATTAACTTAAGGCGGAAAGTGAATACAATGTTTAAAGAATACAAACTTAAAGAATATTGTCTTTTTTCTGATTATTAAATGAGTAGATGTTAGGACACTATTGTTGAAATGCACGAATTCGACCTTTAAATATTCCGAACAAAAGAGGTATTCACTACAAGGATTCAAAAAAGTCCGCAGAAATTTCAAGCAATTGCATGAAATTATCATGAATTTGTATTAAAGATTGCGTTAAAATAACTTCTACAATACCAAAATGTGTGTTCCGAATTTCGCAAAATAATTTGAAAAGTTAACAATACCTTTAATTGCCCTATCGAAATCCTCTTCTTAAACTCCCCTTAAACTCCTAAAATCCCCTTTAATCTGGCCTGCACAACCGTTTCAAAGTGCTTCGCAATAGTTTTCCCGGGGGTGAAAAAATGATAATCTAGCATACATGACGCCTCAAAGGGTTCCCCGAAAACGGCCCGTGTTTGAAGTGAAGCGGTCATCTGAAACATTTCATTGCTGCCACAAAGTAGCGCATTTGGTGAGTTTTCATAAAATGTTACCACTTTTTTTCAATTGACCTGAAACGGAAACTTATCTGGCTTTTGTTTTTTTTGCGGGAAAATTTCGGAACCAACGAGGCACAGCATCCAGCGCATTGGACCTTAAAACTGTGCTGCTCCTTATTACGGGCACCATTGAGCCGGCCAAAGGCCGACGGGATTAATGGCGGGTTGGGTTCAAATAACAACCCACACTTTATGCTTATCCTTATGAAAAGATTTAACATTTTCTACACACAATATTGCTCGCCTGCCGTCGTAACAAGCGTAAGTTTATGCTGTTACATACACTCCCGCAGCCATACAGGCTGGCCGTAGTCAATAATAAATGCTCCAAGTGCCTCCCACCGATCCCACCGACACACAAGAGGCAGCATGATTACCCGGACAATGATATCCTGATCAGGTTCCTCAATTGACTCGACATTGTTCCGACTTCCGCACGCGGGTGTTGTCGAGTGCCTGCCACTGCCCTCTTCTCTGTCTATCTCGCTCTCTTTCTCTCTCTCACGCAGCATCCGTCGGGCGTGCCCCCGACACCCTGCAACAAAAGTATGATCAATTTATGAAACGTAAACATGATCGCCTTACGATGCGAACCGTTCGTCGTGCTTCGTTGCACCGGGCCACTGAAGAGATGCACTTGTAGTTTATGCTGGCCTCGGCATTGTTTCGGAACCATCCCTTGAAACGGGTGGGTGGGTGGTGGGCATGGAGGAGGAATGACTTTTCGATGATCTTCAACCGGGCCCTTCGGTTCCGGCCCGTCGCCGCTCGAGCCATCCCCGTGGCGTCGTGTTTGAAACGGGGCAAGCTCCGAGCGTTCCTAGCTAAGCCGGATGTGGCGAATGGGATGAATTGGCAGTAAAGCTAACACTTGACAGTAGTAGCACTTCCACCCCGGCCAGCCTTCCCGCTTCCCCCCCCCCCCCCCTCGCTCGGTCTCGGACCGGGTAGCTCTGGTGTGCGTCATCGTACGATATTTATGGTGCCCGGACTGACTGGACTCTGCTCGCCTTCCGTTACGCTCCTGGCAGTGGCATGTGTTCCTCGTCCTCGTCCACGTCCTTGGCTGGCCGGGATGGCGGCTCCGGGAATGACGTGACAGGTCGTGCTTTTCGGGGAAGATTATTACGGACGCTGACACCGACAATCCTGCGCTGCTGCCCTCGCCATTGGCCCGTTTTATAAACCATAAAAACCATGAATTATGTACACCGGTTGCCGGCACCGGGAACGGGCAACGGCTGGCTTCGTTAGTCACGGAGGCGACCGACGTGGATCGGATCCGGGAGCGAGTGTATGTTTTTGATGATTCCATTTTTGCCCGAGTCCGAGTTTTACGCTAAATTTTTCACACTCCCATTCTTTTGAAGTCGCTTCGAAAGCCTCAACTTTAGTGGTAAAAATTGGATAAATTCTAATCCCGTTTTATTTTCGAATAAATTGTTTCCAAAATTAGTGGACGTGTAACATTCATTCCATGTTTGGCATTATTTTGAATATGTAAAGCTGTTACAGTAGATTCCAATGTAAGTTATAGCCATTAATTTACACTCTTGATTGGAATTTTTTTTAACAACTATAAATTGCTCATGAGGATTTCTATTATTTGATTATCGAAAAAAAACCTTTATGGCAGTATTAATCAAATCAATATCTTCAATAAAGGGCAGCGCGCTAGACAGACACGTAACACACGTTTTCCTAATGGCCGTCATTGGAATTAGTTCCCAAAATAGGCATTGGCCGGCGCCTGGCGATTCATCAAACTCTGCGACCGTTGGCCGATGGCGTGAATAAATCCACTCTCGGTCGCGACTAAATGGGGCCACGGAAAAGGACAAATAAGAAGAAAAAGAAGAAGATAAATAAAACACTATCAGCGACCGTGCGGGAGAAGGAAAAAGCTGTAACGTCCTGTAACCCATCAACCTCTGCAGGCCGCATCTGCATCAACCACCCGCCGCTTGGGTGGCTGACTGGGCGACGGGAAACATGATTGATATTGCCATCTGCAGGCGCACATGCTGCCATCAACACGCCATCATCATCACGCCGTGTGGCATCCTTATCCCTATCCCCGTGCAAAAACCAAAAAAAAGCCGCCGGCCAACTACCCTGTCGGTGGGGCGCCATTTCACAGCCAAATGGCTGCTGCTGTCCACCCATCAGCGCGATCGGTGGAATGTGGAACCCTTTTAGGAGGGTGTTCAAAACCCCGGGAAAAAAAACCGAATCCCCAACAGCCCGGACCAGCTTCCCGGACCTTCCAAACAAGATAGCAAAAAACCGGTACTGCCTTCCCATGTTTGGCAATTTCGCTCATATCTGAGCAGCTCCGCTTAAAAATTCGTCGATCTGTCGTCAACCGGTTAGGTGTCCTTTCTGGCTGCCAACCCGGAGTGACTGTGCAAAACGATGAGTGTTTCGAGCGCTAAGTAGCTAATCCAAAAAATATGAGAAATTTCCAGCACCATACATAGGCCGGAGCGTCCTGACCAGGAGCAGGGTTACATTTGCCATCGTTAAACGTTGGCGGTACCGTTCCTCATACACTCTACCACCGTACGTGTGGGTGTGTGTGATCGATCCTCTCACGGACCCTCTCACTAAAGCTGAGCAGATGATCATCGTTGGGCTTTGCCACGATTGCAGCCGGTACGGTTGCCGGACGGACGTTTATTGGATGAGAGGATATCTGATGGTGGAACGACAGCTGTGACAGTTTGGCCAGGCACAGGGGTAGGGTGGAGTGCTCAGGGTCGAGGAGGCGGGGATTGTCAAAATCACGACGACGTAGGCAAAAACGATATTGCTCGAGACCGGCGGGTCTGGGCCATGCAGCGCTTATATGTTTATGCCTCACAACTGCAGCACCGTGCGGTGCCTGACAGACAGGACTCTCCTACCGAAGCAGAGGTACCACGCCACGTCGCTTACCGCATGTATGGTAATTGACAAAAAATAAAGGTACAGCTATCCGGGCAGTGCCTTACGAGCGGCAGTACCGGCGGTGGCAGTTTACAAAGCTCTTACCGATTACAGCGGCGCATTCGTATGCATTGCATAGCAAATATCGTTCCCCGGATTGCTTGCGGATAAGCATCGGTGTTTTTCCGGTCCCCGGATTGCTGGAAAGGCCGGATTTAAGTCCGCTGGAACGGTGTAGCAACATTTTCATCGCACTCCGCTCCCGGGCGCTCTGTATTTATTTGTTTTTGGGGAAAGCTTTTCAGAAAATTCAATTTAGCCCCGGTTGCATGTTACCTACGTTATTATCATTTCTTACCGTGAAGATGAAAACCCGGAAAGGTCAATGAAGGCCGGATGCTATAAGCTAGGGCTTCAATAATTGCTACTTGCCGAAGAGGAAAACATTCTTTCCGTGTTTCGTCTTGAGTCTTGGACACGGTCTTGAATGTAATAAATACGGCAATGCCCCAAGGATCGTTCCGAGGTCAAAAACACGAGGTCAAACAAAAAGCACGTGAATCAAATTGAAATACTCCATCACGATAACAAGTACGTCATTTTCATCAAACTGTTATGTAAACTTCCTGAACTGTACAAAAATAGTATAAATTTTACGTTTGTGTAGATGTAAATAATTATTGGTTTTTTAAATAAATAAACCAATCCCCTTTTGAACTTAAAATAAATACGACCTGCCAGACACTTACATGTTCACATGTCGATCCAGCATAACGTCCAATAAATACTTAATGCCTTTTCTTAAAAATAAACAATCATTTATGTCTATGTCTAATGTCTATTCTTTGAATGGCTGACTGGCGCAGGAAATGATTTAAAATGAATTATGAATTGGGTCGGTGAGCTGGAACCACTTAACCAAACGAGACAAGTTAATGACCGGGTGTGACCCAAGGAGACAATATATTCACAAACAACGGAGTACCAAATGACACTAAAAACAGGCGACGCCCGAACGTTAATAAGGGAATGTTGGGCGAACAACCATTTTCCCATCGTCAAAATTTTCCCGTTCGGCCAACCCACCTGAAGGAACCCCGTAAAGCATCTGTGCCGAAGTAAAATAGAACCCAAGGCACGGGCAGCAACTAGCCGACCGCGCGACCAGCAGTGCCATGAGAATCACACTGTGTACCCGCGGGCCATTGTACAAAATATATTCGAAGTGAAGCATAAATATTTGCACGATCCCAAGATAAACAAAGTATAAACACGTCTTCGTCGGGGTGCTTTCCTGCAATCTTTGCACACCACCCCGGGGGCCAACCCCACCGAGGAAACCGAGAGGATGTCGATAGGATCCTTGCCGCTATGGTTAATCTTATGTTGTTGGGTCTTCTCGTTTTTTTCGGAATTTCTCAGTGAACTCTCGGTGCGTGCACTGCCGGTAACCTTTGCTGGATGTTTTTCTCCGCTGTGTTACGTCTTTTATTTGCCATCGTTTTCGTTAGGTGCGCAATTCGAGACTGTCGGCGACCGGTCCGCGAATGCGATGCAAATAAACACAGCCACTTGCGGGGCCAGCGGACGGTGACAGAGTTCGCAGAGCTCTGATTTTCCGATCCAACAGCTGCAGTAATATTGGACTGCTACAAAAGACCTTATAGGCGCTATAAGCTGAGTTTTCTGAAACAAACCCATACTTTGATGGTAACAATTTGGGAACTTTACAAAACAAACTGGATAACAAGCGAACTATACGATGTTGCGATGCAGTTCACAAACATTTTGGACCACTTTTGGTAGAAAAATATTGTTTTTCCATCGTTTTAGTTGACAGAGCAATGAAGCAGGATGCCCAACCCGGTTCCACTTCAACCCGAGTCACTTAACGTGGAAATTTACATTTGAAATCGAGGCCTTTAATTATGCGCTGCCACGGAGCATAGTTTGGATAAAGTCAGCCTTTGATTGTACGCCAACAAAAAAAACTAAACTCCAATCTAGTTTCAAAACCATCCTACACAAATATTGTTCCGCTAGTGCGGAGTGGTACGACACGTCAACAAGTTTGAGCTTGAGAAATTAAATCAACTCCAACCAACTTTCGTTCGCTTGGCGGATTTATTTCGCGAGCGGCTTGGACTTGAAGAACGATGGCGATCGGATGGCAACGTCAACAGCAAAACCTGAAAGCAACGAACGGTAATGCGAGAAAACGGCCGGTAAACCATTTATTTGATGCGCTCTGTGCATTCCGCTGTTTGGCATCAAAAGAAATTTAAAGCCGCTGGTCTCCGGTTCGAAGCACACTCGTGGAACCGTGAAATGTGAGAACAAGCAAAATTTAAATCGAAAAATTACAAACCATCTCCAAGGTAAACACGATGGGCCATTGAGCAAAAAGAAATCCGTTTAATAAGGTTTTTGCTGTTCCGAGCTAAAAACCTTCGACGAAGGTATCATTTTTTGTCGTTACTTAACAATTTTGCGCTGCGTACGAAGAGAAGAAGGAAGTTGGGGCGGCCAGTGCTTTATCACGCACACGTATTCTGGGTCACAGATGTGTATCTAAGCACGTGTTGGAAAAACCAAGCAAGAAAATAAGATTGTAACAGTCTTTCTACTGGGCCCGGCTGACCAGGCTGATGGATCCCTTTTTTACGATTCACGTCGATTACCGATGCTTGAAAATGAGTATTTTACACCCGTCGAGTCCTTGCAGGGGTTTGTCCGTTCCTGTGGCTCTTCTAATATTATTACTTCTATTCAATCAACGGTTTCGATTATCCTGCTTCAACTTCCGCCGTGTCCTTTCATTGGCTCACCCCACATGCTAAGTCAACAGAGCGCCAACTTCAGAATAGCTGTTGGCTAAAAATTGTGGCGAAAGCGAGAAATTGAATAAATGACGAAACATTTTTATGACCTATTTTTATGCGCACTTTCGGGCCCCTGGATTGTTTACGAGGACGAGGACGCCGTTACTTCACTGTCCGGTCCGGCCCCGGAACACGTTCACTTTTTTTATGCACCGTCTCCGTTCGATGCAAAACGCGTGAGGACAGATATTTTATTAATACACTTCTGCCCACAGGGGCTTTAGGCTTGTTTTAAAGTACCGAACGGTTCACCGTTCGCGTCCGGTCGAAGCGATTCCCGTTTCGAGCCGTATTCAAATCAGCTTGGTGATCCGATCGGCGACTCGGTCCGTTTATCGTGGTCATTTTCATGGTCACCGACCAGAATGGGTTCACATTTTTCAACACGCTGCTGGACATTTCTCAAGGTACTTTCGGACCCGAAAAGCTCGGCATGATGGGACCGCAAGAATGTTATCGGTTTCACAGTTTTCTACCGGGACACGGCCGGCACTCGGGCGTGATCGTTTCGCAGTCAGCAATCAAAGTGCCATCGTCAACGAATTTTTCCCAACAGTGGTCATCGAATTGCTTGCTCTCTCTTTCTGTCTCCCGTTTTTCTCTTTCTACTGGACGGCGCCGACCACACAACCACGGGGAAACTCTGTCTTGTGCTGTGTTGTGGTAACGTTTTATTGCATTTATTCCGCCGAGTATCCTTTGGCCAACCAGTCACCAGGTCCTTACTGGCCGTCAATTGCCCCAGCCCCAGTGGAACGGAAAGCGGCCAGGGCTTTCTTGGGACGATGATTCAGTTTTACGATTACGGGATTCAAACCAACCGGAAGCGTCCTTGCTGCCGGGATACCGTGGTTTACAGGCGCGAAAGGAAAAGCGGCAAACGGCAATCGAACCGGGATCCCTGAAGCCATTTGGCGTTTTATTAATTTCACTTTTTTGTGCTCTCCCTTGCTGGGGATCCCTTCTGGACCATCAAACTGTCATTTTCGTCCCTTTGGTGGCCACTTGATTGCACCCGGTCCCGGGAGCGATCCCGGTCCGATACAGTGTCCCAGTTTGGGTTCCGGTTTGGCTTTTATTTTCTCAAATTGTCGTAAAAATTCCCATTACTTCCTCTTATCTGTTGGTGGAGTGAGTGCGATTCGGTTCTCGGTTTTCGTAAGGACAGCATTTTCTTACACTCTTGCACTATTCTTTCGTTTGTTTTCATATACCTGAAAATTAGAACTAAACTAAATTAAATACGAAAGATTTATTAAATTTGTTGCATCTCGAAAATGCACGAAAAAAAAAGAAAATGAAATTGAAAGTTGAAAACCTGTTTCGTTTTATCTTTTCGCTGGACAATAGGCGATTAGATGCGTGTGCTTAAACGGCAAAAGCTTGAAGTAATTGTGACATTGGGAAAATGTAAGTATAACGTAAATATAACGTAAAATGGAAAAGTTTAAACCCAATACACCACTCAGTGACGGACAGCAAAAGAACATTCAGGATCCACTTGATAATCTCCGATGACCCAATATGGTGTACATGAATCGTTTATATCGTTCATACAATGTATTATTTCGAAACCGTCCGCCTTATTCACATGTTTGATTAAAATGTTCAAACGGTAGTTATGTTTTTAAAACTAAGGATTCTAACAAATAGATAAGTACTGATTTTAATTCGTTTCGAATCACGTGACGTTCATTCAATTTTGTTTGCTTGATACTGAATGCACAATAGAGACGAGGAAGCACAAATCAACAGCGCACGGCAATCGATTAAACAACGGCGAAGAACGATGAATATTTCATAGTGGCGCGATGCAACGAAACGAAGTACGCAAAAACTACATAAACAACGATATTAATTAACCTGAGCACCATCCGGACCGCTGGCTTTGACGTCTTTGGTCCATTACTGGCCGCGGTGGTTAACTTCACCATCATCACCATCTAGGGCGGGCGGACTCACGGGGTCACGCCTTCGTCTGGATGGAGCAGAGTGTGGCATAAATCATAAAAGTAATTTATTGCTCCACTTTAGCGCATTGCCGCACCGCGAACGACTGGCCGAGCTCGGCCGGTTCGACTAACTGGACCGGGACTCGGAAGCGTGACAGCAAAGTCAGATGTCATGTAAAGGACCAACTATTCACCCATTCACCCCGAAGGTGGCAGACACAGTAAACGTCCTGCGAGCAGTCAAGTGAAAAATGAGGAGTCCTGGCACCGTACTCCCGAGACGCTAGTGTCCCTCCAGTTGACTCAGAGTGCTTGGACGCCTCATGCCGGAGCCATTCCTAACCCGGATCCTTGGGATCTCGGCTGTGAACGGACGGGAAATCAATTAATTGTAGCCGAA
This sequence comes from Anopheles bellator, assembly GCF_943735745.2. Classification (NCBI taxonomy): domain Eukaryota; kingdom Metazoa; phylum Arthropoda; class Insecta; order Diptera; family Culicidae; genus Anopheles; species Anopheles bellator. Next base: position 38,123,569 of record NC_071285.1, read on the forward strand.
AGATGACGAACAGGCGGTCCGGCATTGGGAGGTCACATCAATTACGATGGGATTTCGATGTCGATCCCATGCTTCACCGACAGATCAGAGCATTGGTCATATTTTACACCCAACATCCGGTGCCACGGGTAGAGCGCCAATAAGTAGCCAATAATGAGGCAATCGGTCGCAGGTGATAGTTTGCCCCGGCGGTTGAGTTATTGCCAAACGATTGCGCGTCCCAGCTGTTGGGGAACGAACAGATGAGACAGCTGTAAGCGTAGAACTAGTTAAGTTATTAAATTATTGACCGTTTTTGGAGCCAATACTTCAAAAAACTGAACAGTTTACAAGAATCAAGATCGAGACGTTAGTTAAAGTTATAGAATCAAGATCGAGGCAAAACTCAAGTTCCTCGTCTCGGCGGTATCCTTTTCTAAAAATAACATCCCCGATTTTGGAAGAACCCGGTCTCGGAAGATCTCGTTCCGGCCGGAACTCTGCCCACACACAAAAATGCTAAATTTGACATTCATAACCGGCGGTTTATTCCCAACAGGCCCGAAACTCTTTTCGATTATATTGAACGTTCTAGGAACGAGTCTTCAACGCAGTGAATTGACCAGCCTTTCCATATTTTTAATATTCCAAATTTGATCACTGATTTCGGTCTACCCGTGAACGTTTTGTTGTCGGTAACTTCATTAAGTAATCAATAACATTTCGTCAAACCACGAAACATTCCTCGTCTGCGTGTTCCACGAAATGTCAGCAGAATGTTCCGGAAACACGAGAGGGAATTATTTTGAAAAACCAGTGTAGGAGGTTTACGGCATCCAAGGTATTTCAGGTATCTAGCATTCCGCCGTGGACATAGAACTCTATGGCGATAAATAGTTTGACGGGAACATTCCAGCCATGCCTGTTTTACTACGCATTGTAAAATCAATTTTAAATGAACATTTCATAAACATATTCTTCATCTACAGTCCTTAATTTAGTACACGTGCAATAGTTTGTGTTGGCAGTAACTTAAGGGAAAACATAATGAACTGTTAATAATGTTACGTTTTGTTTTTAGACCATCTTAAAGACACTATAAAAGTTAGGCACATTTAAATCTTTATTTAGGTGAATGCTACGGCCGATTGGCAATAAGCCAAAGATTGATTAATAAACTCGCCTTCATAGTGTTTCGCAAAACGTTAACCGCTCGCAACGTTGCTTTTTAACCTTCTCAGAAAACAATGTAGACACAACCGAAGCGAATGAATGATCGATTTTTATTTCATCTCATTTCATTTGCGATAATCTCTCACCCGTTAATATTGACACACCGTTTGGGTGGAGTATTTATCCATCGGAATCCGATTTTTATCCTTCGAATCCGGTCCAATCGACTCCGTAATCTCACAGGGATGCTTTTGAGCAACTGAAACAAACCCTCGGAACTCTTATGGCAAACTTGACGAGGAACGTAAAATTGAACCCACTCGAGCCGATCGGCCAGAGGGTCAGCGTGATTTGATTACGGCCAAAACTTTGAATTTTGGCTGATCATTTTTCTGAAACTTTCTACGAAGGCCACCAAACCTCTTCAACAGGGGCAGGAAGTTGTTGATTACAAGCATTCACCGAATTCCGACCACCTTACCTCAACGCACACACTGGACACAATCTGCCGCGAGGGAGGATTTTCACTTTTTGGCCGATCGTTCCCCAACCAAAGGTCACCAAAGTTTCCGACATTCGCCAGAGTTGCAGGGCTAGATGGGGGCACTCTGGTGTAAGAAGTTGCCAACGTCTTCTCAGCCTCAGCGGGGTCGACCAAAGTGTGGGGCAAGCTCTCAACGATTTATTTGACTTTAATTTGGAAGGGTTAGAGCCGAAATGAATAATGATGAGCTGTGGGATTTGCCATGCCTAAAAACAGAACAACAGGATCAGGATTTGACGGCGCTTTTTTCTGCCTCTGCCAAGCACAAAACTTCAGCTCGAAAGATTCTGATTAAAAATTCAATTAAACAATCCCGGAGCAAAGTGAACAAGGCTAGACGAAGGTTTTCCGCCGATCCAAAAAATGTCTATTTGCCACTGATAAATACTGAAACATGGCTCATTGTCACTTTAAGTCACCCATACCGAACCTCGTCGTCCAGAACTCATTCAATTTCGAAAAAAACTGTATTCCGTCACAATTATTTGCCCTGAATCCTTGCGTAAATTTGAACTCCTGCGGTCCCCGTGTTGACTTCGCCGGGTTTGGAGAGATTATCTTTCCCGGGGAGTGATCGTCGGGTGTGCATGATGTTAAATTATGCAACGTTCCCGGATTCAGCCAGCGTGCGGCTCACGGTGATTGTTTTTAATCAAATTTATTTGCTTAATAACGATTACTGTGATAAACCCGCCGGAGAGGACTGATTTTCCGGTGGATAGGCGGTTGACCTGCGGCAGTGGTTTCCCGTTTCGGCGCTGGTTACAGGCGCGGTTGGGTGTAGCAATCGCTTAAATAAAATATGCACCAAAGCTCGGACGGCCGTACGATGATTGACCGCTGCAGCTGGCTCCGTGCCAGGACGATAATCCACTTTTCGAGCAACAGAACAAATGGCATCGGATGGCGCGTAAAGACAAAAAACATGCCGCTGCAACCTCGGCATCCTGCCGAGAGTGTGTCACCAGGGTCAAGCAGCGCACGCCATGGTTTCCGATTGAAGATGCATTTTCGTCCCGTTGTCTGTTGGTTTATTGTCGAGCACAACAGAGGATGACCAATTCAATCAAATTTAAAAACGAATCTTCGCATTCCATCGTAAAACAAGGTTTTCTGCGTTTTCGGTTCGTGTTAAACATCGTTTCCGATGTGGAAGACCAAAGACGAACGGGATAACTTTGTGATTTATATTTTTTGCAGAACGTGAAAGCTTCATTTGGTCTTCACAGTTGCGTCAAAATATCACCTTCCAGCATGACAATATTCTAGGGTCTTAAAACTCAATTTCAATTCTTGTTTGCTATCAAATTTTATTCTATTTTTAGTGCGTTTTGTTACGATGAAAACGATGAATTTTAAACTATATTTAAGCTACCTGAAATCTCTACCCGCAAAAGCCAAGCTACTTTTTCGAAACACTCACTGCCTTCGTGACGCAACTGTCGATCTCGTTAGTGGCGGAGGATTGATCCTGTTTGTCACGTCGGCCGGTCGGTCGGCGACTATTCACTTGATTAACTTTGACAGCGTGCTCTATTTCGAGTCCGGGCCACCGGGATGTAGCGATCGTGGAAAGCGCTAGCAGCATCGATAGCAGTCAGCACGACCCGAAGTTCTTGAAAACTGAACAAACAATCAGGACCAATAGCGGGACGAGCATGGCATCGTCCCTTCCAGCGCTGGTACGAGTCGTGCTCACAGAGAGCATAACCAAGAGTGACAGATATTTATTATATAACACTGACCATCCATTTTAGCGGCAACAGCGAGCTACGCAAGCGAACATCCTTCCGGCCAGCCAGCACGAGTGTGTGTTTGGCTGATGACCGCATTGTTCATCGTTAGTTTGATTACTTGCTGTAGAGCAAAGCCCGCAGCCAACTGAACATGCTTTGGGTTGTAAAAAGTATTTCGATCGCATCTTCTGGCGTTCGTGGAGAAAATCAATACACACTTTAACCTGGACGCAAACGCCCTAAACTCACCTTACAATTCGGTGAGTTACGAATTGTAACTCGGTGAACCCAAAACTTTCAACAGTTAGTTAAGGCCTAATAAAGATGAATTAACTTCGCTAGTCAATCCACTTCGCGGTAGATCGCTCCGTGATGGTAATTAATTTCGAAAAGAGTATCGAAAAGATGAGCAAAACGCTGAAATAATTACCTATCACGCGAGCTCCTTTTTATGGGAGCCACCGTTTGATCAGCATTCTTTCCGTCAAAGCAAAGAACCCAAAATTAAGAAATAATTAAGCAAGTGATTAATGGATCGCTTCCATTTCTCGCCTAGGCGCTCCTTTGTCGGGTTTGCTGCAAAGTTTTGACCATCTAATCACCTTCACCGTTAACGAGAAAATTGGAGCCAAATTCTTGCAAAAATGGGACACTTGACTACAAGTTTCCCTGCATCTCGACTGTTTCGTCCAACACTGGCCCTAACGTGACATTCGGCTGATTGGAACAACGCCCAATTTAAAGCTCTCCCACGAGAGAAAGTGGGGCTTAAGTTCGAGTGTCATAAAACATTCATGCAGCGGACCTCCAAATGCACCGATTCCATGGCATCAGTTGCGGTGACTGCGTCGTTCGCAACGCACTGCACCAAAAGCGAACTGCCCGGGAACGTTCGATAAGTTTGTTTTATAAATTCATGAGCCACTCGGTTCCTCTGCTGAATACACAAAATTTGAATCCCCGCCTCGGTGGTGATTGGAATTAGATGTACGATGCTAACGGACAGCACAAACATGCTAAACAATCTCGGCGTTCTTCTGAACATTTCAACATTTCAACCACCTTCTTCCAATGACTTTCCAATAGGGAAAATTTTGCCCAAGCTGAGCAAGAAGACTAACTTCTTTCGTGTAGAAAAAGCGATAGATTATGGTGCGGTGTTCGGTTCCTCTGGGATGTGGCAAGGATGCTCACCATCCTTTCGGGGCCGTAGTACAAACCAAGCCGTAGCATATGCCGTTCAGTTCGGCTACCCGAACGGTATCATCGCCTGATTATGACCCCATCTGACCACCGGCATCACAGGCGCTAAAAGTCCCAGCAAGGGACAAAAAATAACACAACAATGACCTGAGTCCGTCGCAGCAACTGTGAGAAGGCCAATCGGGCTTGTCTGTCGGTGGTTGACGGCAAAGAAAATGAACATAGGAAAGTTCTAATCAAGACCGAGACTCGTCCATCGATCCTTGTGCCTCATGATATAACACGGCCAAAGGGTGACCCGACAGCCGACAGCATTCCCGACGGGCGAAAAGGATGAAACCAAACCGAAACGCTCGACGGTTCGTTCGGGTGTCTCTGCTTTGCATCGCATCGCTGTCATCACCATCCTGAGACGAGATTAAAAAAAGAGGTAAAAATGAATCGAATCGAATTTCATTGAGAAAATCACTGGATATTATTTAAATCATCGGTTGCTGGGGGAATTCGTTTCAATTGCATTGCCACAATGGTCGGCTACACTGGAGATGGAACGGTCAGGGTAGGAATATCGGGCTGGTCAGAGAACTAAAGGACGTTTGGTCGTTGCCAAAGGGTTCGTTCGGTGATCGTGTAAGGCAGGGACAGCCGCCCTTTCCATGCCAACATGCTGGTCAGGCGGCTCGGTTGCATCGTGTTTCGTACCCAAATGTCGACCGTACCGTTCCGTTGCGAATTGGAGATCGTTCTGTGTGTGTTTTTTCTCTGCCCTGCCTGGTTTCTGGTTATCCTTTTGGGTTTCAACTGAAAGGATTCCAGCGATGGGCGATTTCTAGCTGATAGAAGCAGCCGAAAGCTGCATACGTCAACCTTTCGGCACAAACGTTCGATATGCTCCGAGGGAGTTTCAGAATTTCAGCTTCAATCGAACTGCTATTGAATAAATTTCTCGTTTTGCGCCAAAATGGAGCTCCATTTACAGACGGCGTGTATCATCGCTCGGTCGTGTCATGGGTATTCAGAAATTATTGGAACTGTGGCTGCCGTTGTGCATGTTTGATTCCATACAAATTGCCCCGTTTTCGTTGGTTATGATTACCGAGGCACGGAGGGGATTCGATTTTCAACAGTCGCCTTGACCGAAATCTATAAAATCAATCTATTGGCCAACCGTTAATATAAGAAACGTGCATCAAATATCGCAGGTTTTGCACATATCAATGGATATATAAATAATCATGAAAATTAAAGTATTTCATTAATTCTATTTGTTTATTGGATCAGACTTGCCGATACAATCTACAGCTGAAAAATAATTAGAAAGTCTTACGACCAGCATTTGGTATTAATTATTTCTTAGCGAACTAAACCACCAGTCTTTAAATATCGTATTCGCTGTTCGCTCATGTTCGGTTTTAAATAACATAATTCATTACCGTTCTATCAAAAGCGCACAGTACGTTCTAATAGCAGAAACTAGAAACTCTGAAGGGAGAACAAAATTTGCATTTTTATTCAAAAACTCTAGTGACACTTAGAATGTATTTCTCTGTCAATCAAACGTTATTTCCATTCACAATAACCAGTGCAATTGATACGATTGAACCTTCTGCTCTCCAGTTTCTGCCCAAAACAAAAAAGGGCTGGATGCAACCATCCATCAATCGAAGGAAAATTATTATTATTGCACTTGTCGGCGAAGCCATAGACATCGTCTCTACACAGTGTGAGCGGTTGAGGAAAAATGTCATTCCCATCGTGTCGTAATAAAGCACCAATAAATCGTCCGTCAACCGGCTGGAGCCGTGCACCGCAGTTCGGTTCTATTCCGTGTGCCCAGTAACACCACGACCCAAATGAGCTAACAAGGATGTCAGGAAAGGAAATGAGGTCCTCGCTCCATCAAAAGTGCTTATTGCACTGCATCGCTCCAGTTTTTGATTGGCTTTCTCTCTCACTCTCTCTATACCTCTCTATCTCTCTCTATTGCTCCACGAGAGTGCAGTTCATCATTTTATCACCGCAAAAACCGAGATGATTCTGGTAGCGACCCCTCACTAGGATCCCAATCAGTTCGATCAAGGGCTGCATTCCCGGCAGGTTTCGCACTCATCATCAACCGACAGTCTGATTGCACCGGAAATCGAAGCTTCCAATCCACGGGAAACCAATCCGCTTGCACGAAAAGAATAGCCACCCATCGAGACGGCCGCGGTCGGGAATCGGCTGGGAGGTCCCATTACTTCGCTTGATGGTTTCGATAAATTTTAATTAACTCCCAATCGTCCTTTGGTTGGGCTAAACCGATGCAGAAAGTGGTCCCTGTTCTCGTTGCAAACTCCTCAGGGTCGGTGCCGCTTTGAAGCTGAAGACCCACGAGGGGCCAAATCGTTACCCCAGTGCCGAAAAGGTCCGTTGAGACTAAAACGAAATTGAGAAAAAAAACCAGCGGCCATCCAGGAACGCGTTTATGGTTATCGAATTTTTCGAAAACAATTTGTCAAGAGCTCATTAGCTGATGACACTTTTATCGCCACCCGGCCGCTACCCACGCCGACGCGTATAAAATGCGAAGAGCCAGACGCAGCCCAGTTTTATGGCAAATCCCGGGATTTCCGTTACGGCCTAGACGGGCAACCAGGGCCAGCCAAATGGTTGCCCCTCAATGTTGCAGAATGTTAATATTTTCCACCCGCCCAATCATGGCGATGGGCCGCTGGCTTTAACGCCGGGATACATTACGGTGCTTCGGTGTGTCGTTTGAAGCAGCAGATTGAATTCGATTGACGGCTGACCGATCGGAAGAAGTTTCCGGGGCGGGTTTCCGTCTCAAAAGCTGGGCCCAGTTTCCGACCCGAAAGCGGAGCCGGATTCGTTCTGCTTCCGGCACTGAGAGGATGCTGATTTAGGTTGAGATGAATATTCATGGGATGGGCGCAGCTGCGCGCGCTGTTCTCCCATCAACATTAGAGGGGTCAATCTGACGGGCCGCTGACGATATCTAATGAATGAGGTTTCTCGTCCTTGGGGCCACAGGTGGACCACAAGTCCGAGGGATAGTAATCAGCCGAGCCGGCCAACTGAATAAACCACAATTATCAGCATAAGTAGGTTTGCGTTACAAACGCGCCATAGAACCGTTATCTGGCCGGACTGACGGTTTCCGGTGACAAAAGCTTCATCCGGCCACCATCCAGACACTGTGTCTAATTGGTCATGTAAATCGAACGCCGTTATCTGACAGAAACTTGATGTGCTTCGCCGCGCGAAAGCTTCGTCAGGCGTCGATAAATCATGGTCCCTGCGTGTCATTTGACAAGATTAGAGCCCTGCGATTCCAATTGTGGTGATTAGTAGAGTGGCCCGCGTATGAGTGAATCAGATTATTAGTGTACGGGGTGACCGAGGGTAAAATGGTGGTTGCCCTTTGGCGGCCGTATCCAGTTACGCGATAGGGCGTATCGTGTGGCTTTTGACCAGGAAAAAGCCACAGCATAGCCACAGTGACACAGCAGACATCGCAGCACCCGCGGGTGTTGTTGCGATACGTCCGTGGAATGATTGCGAACAAAAATAAGCAATAAAAAATGATGGAGCATTTTAAACTGACTCACATTATAACGTTAAGCATACAACAATATTAACAATGCAGAATCTGTAATTCCCTTTAATCACATCGAATATTGAAGCTGCAACAAAACATGCAGTATTCTAGCGAATTGATAGACAGAAGGTGAAAATATCATTCAACATCATTGCACATCGCTAATTTCGTAGAAAAGTGAATCGATATTTTTAAATGTCGTTCATTGAAATTGTACAGTCTTTCGAATTTCATTAGTTTTTACCAACAAAAAATGAAGCTCCAACTCTCATATTCTTAGGTAACGTAACGAAAATGCTGGAACCGAGAAGAAAAAAACCAAAAACGGAGAGAACATTTAAGGAAAGTTTATCTTAATTAAAAAAGGTTAACGTGAAAATCCACTATCCGCCGTTGCCGGTACCGTCGAGTGAGCAAATTGAAAATGTGTTCTTTTTTGTCCGCAACAGCGGCCCTAGAAAGTGATGCCACAGGACATGCACGAGCCGGAAAATGACTTCGTGAAGAGCACTTCCACTTACTTCAAACAGATTAGACTTAGCATGGTGGGATAAAGGGTTTTTTTCGTGACATAATGAAAAGCGCGCTGCGCAGGAAAAGAAGGGACGGGCCACTTCCCACCGTTCGTGGATTCTTCCACTAATTCGATGGGAGATTTTAATGCCACCGCAGAAACTTTATCTTGTCCATTAAGCCCTTCACCTGCGTGACGCGAAGACGACGGAGACAACGAAGAAAGTACACTGTCTCACGGTCACGGTCTATCCAGCCCAGAAGAAGGCATAAGAATTCATGTCCGCCTTCCACGCCATCCCAGTGTTCCAAGAGATGCAGATTCTGTCTGTGGTTTTGTGGCACCCTGTGCCTGGTCCGACAACGCGCATTGAACGTGCCCAATGGGCATGGTTTTGAGTGGCAGCATTACGATGATCCAGGTGCATCTGGTCCCGGCTACTCTTGGAAGGTGTTTCGCTGGCAGCAAAGAACAGCCCAACAGCCACTGTTACCGGTTGACAGGCTCGCACAAGAAATACGGCACAGAAAGGACGAAAAAACGGAACCTTATTCTCGGTGGCCGTAAGATGCTTTTTCTTTAGTCTCATTCCGCTCCGTACGAGTGAAAAGCCCGGGATAAAGCGCCATTATGGCAGAGAGTATGCAAATGGAAAATTGAAAAAGAGGAAAACTAGGTAAAACCGAACGAAAAAAAGTATGGCGCATTCTCATAAATCATACTCTAATTTGACAATCACTCCGGTAGTGAGGCACTGGAGGGCAAAAACCGCCCGTGCGCTTAACATAGTTGGCCCGCGAAAGAAGTGTGGAACAAAAGAAAATCAGCAAATGAAAAACTTGTGGGAAAACTGGCAGCCAACCTGGTCACGGAACGGGTGGAAAGCGGGCCAAAGGAGAGCGCGAAACCATGATCACCACCAAATACTCACTAAAAAGTGACTTTTATAAGCATGATAGTGACACGGAACGGAACGACCAACGAGGTTTGAGGTTTGATCTGATTCGTGCACCGTGTTTTATTTCCTTCTCCTTTGCTCCACAATAGTTATCTACTTTTAATGGTCCGGTTTCGTTTTTCCTTCAACCGAAACCAACGACTTTCTGGACCGCCGGAAAATGGCCCTGAGCCGTTGCTCTTTCTCATTATCACACCCGCAATGGTTGATTGTTCGTTTGCCACCGAGACAACGAGCCGGCCTGACTTGACGGTGGTTTGCTCTTATTAATTTAATCATCGTGGTTACAATAAAAAAGAAAGTGTCGGTCATTTTTCAACCCATCCGTGTGCGTTGCGCATAAAATTGAAGGTGAATATTAAACGGCGCCCGTGTGTTTTCTGAAGTTTCTGCACGGGAATGCAAATCCGCAGTTGCCGAGTTCCACGAGCTCATGGTTTGATAAAATGAAAACAAGCAACGAAGGAAAATCGCTTGCCATTACGTGAGCGATCACCATAAGACATTATCAAGCGATCAAGCGAACGCCACCTGCCACATAAATTAAAAAAACTGTTCATCTTCGAAAAAAACTGGAGACACCTTGATTGAGCACATCAAATAAGGAACATTATCTCCCTTCAATCTACGCACGGATTTTACGAATTGAATATCTCGCACCGTTCGCGAGAAAATCGGCGGAAGTGTCGGGACAACGTTGTTGCGGCTCCAATTACATGTTGAATTATCATGACGTTTCCCTTTGTTGCAGCGTTAGGTTACCGAATCGTGACCAACACCGTGACCGTGGGTGAATCTATCTATGGCTTTGATTTCGTGGTTCGATTTTCGCGAACATAAATCATTAAAGTCCGGCGGGTTGAAAAAATAGGGCATCAAATAGACCATCGCTAAGGGAAAACAATACTTGTATGGAATCAATGGAATAATGGGAATCCGAAAGCCAAACATGAGCACATGCCTTTATGTTAAATGTGGCCAATCGATCACTAGTGTTTGGACAGAGACAGATCATGTTTCGAGTATAAACAAGAAACTTCAAGCTATGAACTTTTTTGAACTTCAAGGAAATAAGACGAACGTTTGCATTATAGTAAATGTTAGAAGCCTTTTTACTTAAGTATCATGTTGTGTAATAAATAATAACAAAATGAAATATTACAAAACCTGTTCAGTATTTACAAAGCAATGTATTAATGTTCCTTAGTTTTTCAAGATGTGCTAGGCCAAACTAAGGCGCCACATGACTAATGTTTGAATTTGATTTTGTTTGACCATCCGCTAGTTTTTCATGCATCCTATATCAAACATACAGACGACTGCAAAATCGTTTCGATATTTTTTGCTAAGAAACTTTATGTAGTTCTTTATCATTCGTCTACAAAGCACACATTAGAAAACGACACATCAAACCAACCGCAACATGATATGAACAAACATGAACTGGCCCCACAGAAACCTGGAATTGATTTTGCATCTTCGAAATATTACTTTTTGTGTTCCAAACCACTCGGCCATTGCGGGGCCAAAATTGAAATTTACTCCGCACACATTCGAACACCCCGGACACAAAGCGACCCCTTCTTTGGCTCCTTCGAAAAACGAGCCAAACTTTCAAACTTCTTACCATTCAACTCTAAATTACGTAGAAACCGCGTACGTATCGGGCTGGTCATGACAACGAAGCGGGAAAAAAACCCTCCAAAACCAGGCGGCTAGCGAATGGCGTTTACCCGACCCGACGGCCGACCCGGTGGTGGTCGGGAAATAACGATTGCCATTTCTGGTGAGCCAGGAAGTTTGCACGTGGCAAAGAAAGTTCTTGCCGCAGCCGGGGGATGCAAAATGGCACCGGCCAGGAAGAAGCAGCCCTTTCGCCGCCATCATCATCGTCGGTACGTCCAAAACGGGCCCCTAACGAGCAGGACGACCACGGCCAGGTGCGCCAGGACATGCGCCGCCACCGGCGAACACGCCCGTAGCGCCGCTCACTTCTTTTCCAATAAATGTATTCATTTGATTTATTTACTAAACTTTTCCCAATAGTCGGCTCCTTTTTATGTTTCGCTTTGTTTTCGCTGGTCGCCACCGAGCGACCGAAACAGGGCAACCGGAACGGCCTGCCAGCCACCCGCAGCCAGACCCCCGCCACTCAACCCGCGATTTACATCCTCACCCACAAGCGGGTTAGTGTAGTTGCTTTCTATGTTGAAACTCCTGGGTGCTGGCCACAGCCGGCTACACACACACCCACACACTCAAGATAGATGCTGATTCGTTTCATTTCCCCCTTTTTTGTCGTCCTTAGTTTGTTGTCCTCACTTTGTTCTTGGTCATGTTCATGTGCCCATGAAAAATGTACACCGCTTCCTGCCTAGCCGATCCATCTCCTGGCCGGAGTTGCAGGTGAAGTCGTAAAACAACTTTCACAACCATGCCACACACACACGCACGTACACTTCACACTTGTGCGCCGAGGCAAAAGGACACCATCGTCACCGACCGACGAGGCCGGACCAGAAAAGGACCCCCAGCAAATGGACGGAAAAAGTTGCACCCCAAAAACCCAAAGTCTGCCGAAAAGGATGAGAGGAAAATGAGCTGCAACCCCACTAAAAAGTGATGGCGATTTCCCTTCCATAATTTTTCCCACCAACATTAGGAATAAAACATGTTCTGCCACCTTTCGCCAGCTCCACGTTCCACTAATCCTGGTGAGTTCCGGTGGTTGGTTCTTTTGGTCGCCACCGAGCAGCTTAGCAGCTCACGGGGGAAGTCGGAAACAAATCTCCATCAAAAGGCCCGGAAAAACCCACGAGTTCTTACGTTCTCATGGTTTGATTTCCGGTTGTTGCGGAAGCCTTTTTTGCCTAAAACACCCGCCACCCTGCACGCCCAACCTGGTCTGTTCCCAGCACAGCCCTTGAGCATAGAAAATATTCCACTGATCGCTGCTATGCTTCCTGCTGCTGCTGCTGCTCGTGATGTGCACGTGATTTATGGGCGGAAATTGTGTATTGAAATTTTGCTTTCTTCGATTTGAACCAAGCCGATCGCTCGACGAGGGACCGACCGACCGCCGGGGAAAGAACATCGGTGTTCGCGTTCGTGTTGAAGTGTATCGTACTTCCGTTCCAGTGCGGGCTTCCAGTCGCACGCAGCGCGAAAAATAATAATAACAGGCAAACCGAAAGCTCGTTCGGGTTAGCCTCCGGGGCCGGGCCATGGCGGAACGGCAAAGAAAATATGGAAATATTCAACCCCCTCGAGATCAGGCACTTTGAACGAGTTCCTGCTTCTGTTTATTTTTTCCTTTTCTTGCACACTTTCAGTACCTGTTCCCATGCGCTAGTTTTAACGAGTTTACAGACACACTTTTGGCCGATCGGTGTGGGTTCGGTAAAAGTTTTCACCCCCGGTTGGCCACCACCTACCGAAGGATCGATCGATATCACCTTCCCCGAATTTGCAATCGAAAATTAAACTTGGCGTGAGTTTTCCGCGAAACCGAACAGAAAGCGATGTGACTAGAAATTAACCACAAAATAATATCGACACATTGAAACCCCACTTGGCTTTGCATTGAAAATGAATAGCTTCCGCTATTGAACAATAACATGAGCTACAATTTTTCTACCTCCAAAAAAGCACGAAATATGCCTGCAAACTACGGTGCAACAGTTCAAGCTGATGGTGTTCAACAATGTTACCATCAATCTGTCCACATTTTCCAAATAACATTAAATGTTTTGTAACATGTCTCCGAAATTTGAATGAATAGATAAAATGAAAGCTGCTTCAACGTTTCAATGTAACCAGCCTTTTTTGTGTGAACGATTGCCTGGTCCCATTCTGTCGAAAATTCATCCCAATTTGCATGGCTTTTGTTGTTTTGCGATACTCACGTGCAATTCTCTCATGAAACGCCACGCTGTCGACGGCTGCAATCGGCAATCGGCTGACTGACAAAGGTCACGGAATGACCACCGATACCGGGTGACGGCACCATGTTGCCCCTTAAAAAAGAAAATGCGAACCAAAATATGATCGGTACTGTTTCGAATTGGGTTCGGCCGCCCATCTGTGTGCCGCACGGGAGGGTGACTATTTTGGTCCTATCCGACACCGACGGGGGAAGTGAGCCATCCATCCCCGAGGAAAACGTTTGACGTTCTACTGGCGACCGGCCATCGGAGGGCCGTTGGAAGCGGCGCACGATGAATACTAAATATACCGTACCAAAGTGGACCAACAGTATCATAACCCGGCCAGCAGGGCGGGCATGGCCGTCGGTTCGGAAAACCACACACCAAGCACCAAAGGAGAATCGGTTATGGTCGGCTGTCGCACGTTTTGGGATAGAGTGTGAAATTAAAACACGAAATGTAAACAAGCGTACTCAATTTATTTAACTCCCAATTGATTTTATTTGCTTAAACGTGACGTAATGTATTCCACTGATTATATTTCGACGCCAAACATATTTGTACACCATCGTCCTGTTGGCCTGATGTTGGCCCCTTCTTTCGTTGTTGTTGAAATGGACACTCATTCGGTGTTCTTGTTTTGAAAAAAATGTTGCTTCATTGTTGATATTACTTTAACATATTGAAGATGAAAAAAGAGAACTTTGAATAGTTGTGTTGTATTACGCCTAACTACCTGTACTGTACTACATTTTGCAATGCAAATTCCTCTGCTTTCTATTAGCGCTGAAACATCTACGATCCTGTTTAAACATTTTCTAAGATTTTGCAGCATGATTTGTTGTATTAATAAATTCTTACTTAACTATTTGATTTGATTGATAATGATGATTTAATAATTTAATATGCGATGAAAAAAGAAGGATCCTTAACCTAAAATGGCTTCTAATGACTAGTTACGGAATTCCACCTCATCGTATGGTTGTCTAGGCTTGACTTTTTAAACCGCCTGATAACGTGGTAAGTACAATTGACTTGAACCGCCTCGCCAGACGATGGGCAATAAAACAGTCAGCCAGTGGAGCCCCAAATCGGCCACTAGCCACTCGGTCCGATAAAAGGCCACCCGACCTCAGCGTAAGGGTGATGAAAAATGTTGGACATAATTTTAATCCGTCATAAATCGCCCGTAGCGTTGCGAGTGGTCATATTACGAAAGCGTGGCTCTTAGCTAACCTTTCATCGTGATTTTTTTTCTGTTACTCGCTACTTTACGTTACGCCACGGCACGGTTCCGGTCAGTGTCTTTACGTTCGGGCGATGATAACGGGCGACAGTTTATGCATACTTATTAACCCCTCCGGCCCAGTCGGGTTTCACGCCACCGTCTCGTGCGGCTTTCCCTCGTGCGGGTCATGCTCATGTCGGCCGACGGGGCGACCCGACTAAACTTATGCAGCCGACCCCATTTCACGCCGACTTCCTCCGAACCGGAAGGATTCCGATCTGATAGCGCGCCGACCGCACCGGCCAACCGGGAAGGTCCTGACCACCCCTGGCCCTTCGTGGCGAGAAAACATGAAATTAATTTTGTGTATGTTTATTTTATCACGATTGCGTGGCTCATGTTTGCTTGGCGCACGTTTATCGCTTGAAATCGTTTCCGAAGGTATCTCTCCGGCTAACTGCCGTTACTTCCGTTACCTCCGCTGGCCATCGTGGCCAGTGAACCCAACAGCCCCCAGTTGGGTGGATATGTGCGTTGGCTGCCGGAAGCACCCGATGTGCGTTCATCGTTTTATCAGTTTGTGCAGCACGGATGGTCCTTTCGGGCGCGCGGGATCGTCCCGTCACTTGGCCCACGGAGAGAATGAGGCTTAAAAGGGGAAGAAAAAAAAATCACAACAAAGTTCTCGTACCCGGTGATTCCCATTTCCGATGGGAAGCCATTCAAAACCAACCCGGGATTTCCTTTTTCCCGTGGTCCGGGGGACACGGTGTTCCGCAGCGGACAAAGGACAGAGAGAGAGAGAGAGAGGTCTCCTGCGCCATCCCGTTTCCCTATTCGCCCTGCGCTCGGTGTGATTAATTTGCATACCTTTTAGCGGACCGCAATTAATTTATTTTAATTATTTTTATGCAAGGCAATAAATTTAAGCTAGACTTACAGTTTTCGGAACGTTTCGTCGGCGCACTGATCGGCGCCAACATGACCTTCCACCTTCGGCCGGAGGTCGCGGACGATGGCCAGTTAGCGAGGGCTGCAATCGCACCCAAAAACCCTGCCCAGCGGGCCGCGTGGAACTGTCGCATCGTGTGGTGAGAAAAATTAACTTTCACCATCCGTAAAATGGGGAGCACGGTATAGGACCATCCGCGTTTGGGTCGCTGAACGAGATGGACCCGGAATCCGGAACCGGAACTGGGGCTTCCGGCGATCCGGCAGGCAGGCAGACGGGCAGGAAGCTTGACGCTTTTGACAGCGGGCAACCTCCTCACTAACCTGGGCGCCCTTTCCCGATGGGGGAGCATTGTGGGGAACTTGTTAATTAGTAACAAGAGGAAAAGCCTTCGCTGAATTTGCTGGTATTTTTTTGGGTTTGCGACAGCCTTTCTTTGTTTCTGCACTTTAGTCTTGCGCCTTTTTACGCTCTGTAAGGAGCAAAACAATTTATTTAATTTTTGTTTTGGGACGGCGTTAGGATGTTCTGGAAGATTGGTCCGAGTGAGTTAGTTAGGATTCCATAAATACAACATTAGTGTCGAAAGGTTCAGTAATTTACATTTTATTTATCTTCTTTTATTAGTGAAGTGTTTTCCGAGCCACTAGTTAATATACGAAGCATAACAACACTCAAACTAATTATTAGGGTAAATAGTAAATTATATAATAATAAAATATGGAATGTTAACCAACTAGAGACCAAATTAGAAAAAGTACCGAAGTTAAAGATGAATTATGTTATGCTTTATGTTAGGATACCAAAATATTATTTTTGGTTTGGTTAATGAAGAGAAAAAAAATTAAAAACCTGAGACCAAACTCTTCAACGCCGTATTTTGTTTTCACCTCAAAGAGTGTAATTTGAAGCATCATGTCAACAACCCTGAGGGATCCATAGCAAATTCATAAATAGTGCATAACTTGATGTTCACCGTTCACACTTTTACTCAAGGTGTTCAGGTCACCGCCGTGCGATATGCTTCGATCCCCTTGGATAAGCAACCGGCAAGCGTTCTGTAAAAGTTTTCCCCCTCAACAAACACAAGCACAGCCTTCGAAATGTTTCGATAAAAGGCGGGCGCCGCAAAAGATGCAACGATCAAACGATGTTCCACTAAGATACACTAGACACTTCCTCCAAGAAGGGCGTCCCACAGCCGAGAAGGGTATGCCGGTGCCTCTCGCCGGTGGCATACCTAATCTATTTTCACTTCTTTACAAGCTCGTTATCACTGGTATGCCGGCAGATACGAAGTAGAATGCAACCCAACTAACACCGCCCGGCAAAACCAAGGCATCGTTGGAGACCATCTTCAAGATCGTTTGGCCTCGCTTCGCTTAATACACAGCGAAAGGTGGGCACGGAGGGTCCCGATTGCAAACCGATTTCGAGACTGACCGAGCCAATAAGCAGCATGACGCGCCGTTCGTCGTTGGCAGCAACGTTGTGGTGCGAAGTAGGAAGGATTTTCAGTCGCAAGACCCAAGATGCCGATCGTCGTCGTCGAGAAACGGGACACGTCTGACACCCAAAGCCGCCAGCACGCCATTTCGGGCCTCGGGCCAGAGGATTGTCACTGCAACTGCACTGTCGCAAGCCGTCGTGCAGTCGCATTATGCACGTCAATCGATGCAAAAACGATGGGATGAAATTGAGCGTAATTGGCTGCATAAAGAGATCGTGAGCGCGGTTGGCGGCGGTGTACTTGGCAGGCAAGAGATGCTAATTTTATCGACCAGGTATTAGGCGATTTTGTTCGTAAAACAAGCGGAGCGATGTCACTTGTCCTCTGAGCAGTGTTTTGCGATGCTGTGCTGAAAGGTATGTTAAATAGTATTGAACCCCTTTTGAATACATTCAAATGAAGTCCATTTAGATGGTTCATGAAACGGACTCATTTTTATCCAAAGAATTATAATATTTTATGAAATGACGGACGTTACCCAAACCATTGTGAAATACTGGAAATGTTTTTCCTTGATTTCAATTTGCACTTTCTACGTATTGTCTTATAATCGATGATAAAATCCAACGAACATTCTCCTTAACAACGCCGTACAAGAGATGGTCACCAAGAAGATTTAAACATATAACAGATTATTCTGCTGACTACCTACTGCTGTTGTGGCCGTGTCCGTGTATCGTTACATTTGTTAATCTAGTACAAATAGGATTGGTTTGGTGTGTTGCAATCCACCACGAACAATGTTGTCGGCACCAATAAAGTTGTTATCACAACCATGAGTTATATTTTGTTGGGACACTCAAGAGCTCTTTTATTTACGAGACCAGCTTGATATCAGCTAAAAGTCTTCCGTTGTCACATATTCTATGCACCCAAACAGCATTTGATGTGGCTTTGCTGTGGTTGACCCTGTCATGGAATCATAAAAATTGTTTCAGTGTACATTTACAATGTAAACAATTTTTGATGAAAAATTCCAGCTTATCGTCATACCCACGGCAGCTCAAACAACTATTGCTACGTCGGTTGGCGTAGGTCGGAGGCCCTGTCAGTATGAGTATTATCGGATAACAAACAGAGTTTAACATTGTCAGCCAATCTGCCGACTAAATAGTCAGCAACAGATGTCAAAGCCAATTTTTGTGACTAATTTTGCAGCTGATAGCAGAAATACTAATTTTCACTATCTGAAAGAGCACAAAAAAATGCAGAAACTCGTGCCCGTGACACCGGTGAAAGCTGATGCTGGGATTGCTATAGGGTGTGATGAATTTTGCCACAAAAAAATCCTGTCCGATCCCTAAATCCAACAAAAACGTCAACCTTTCCGTTTGAACTCGCCGGGTGCCCGGCTGCGGTGCCAGATCTTGTCGGGTTAAATCCGGCATGGGTTAAAAATAAATAAATGATCAACAGCACTGCCCGAAACTGGTGGCGGCATGACTTTCCCAGGATCGCCTCGAAACGGCAGGACCTGCAGCAGCAGCAGCAACACAGGCCGCATTTAGATGCAAATTAGATGACGTCTGCTGCGTGGCGCACAATATTTTGTGCCCCGGAAATGCTGACCCGTCGGTGCAAAGGTTGGTTGAAGCCCCACACACCCCGTAATTTCGATTCTCTGTTGGCCGTTTTAATTGCTTGCATCAAATTATTGATCAATCGTCGCTGTGGAGGAGAAATTATCATACAAATGTTTTGAAAACAGTTCGCTGTAGAGGCCATACAGCAGCGCCATAGGAAGGATGCACTTTCAGTGGCACTTTAATGGTGTCAACGCGCTGGTACGCCACCGCACCGCGCCAAACGGTTTGCGTTGTTAATTATCCTCAAATGTGCCAATCAACCAAATTGAATGTCTCGCGTGCGCGTTGGTAAAATAAAATTGGCACACCATGGGAAGTGGAGACCCAAATTGCTGTGATGAATATTATCGATAAGTCCACCCGTAAAGGAAGCGCACCTTTTTGGTGGACATTTTGCGTGCAAATTACGCAACAAGCGTTGAAGAGAAAATGGGTACACATTTTAATAGAAATTTATAAAGTTTTTATTCCTTAGGCTATCAGCTCAATATCCTTCAAGTATTCAATTTGTTCCTAAACTCTGTGGAGCTATTCGCAATGTATGATTAGGGAAACGCTAAATACCTTTATTCCCCTAAAAAACCAGCAGCGCTACCGCGAAACAAATAACAAACAAGTTAGCGACATCGTTCCATCGGAGAGATCCACCGTATGTTCCGTTACATTTCCTTACAGTGTGAACCTTAAATTACCGAACCCAAAGGGAGGATTATGTTGCTCCAGCGGTATGTCCCTTAATATACGAGCGAAACTTTAGCTGGGGCACAGCGAGATATTTACTTTTCCACCTTCGGGGGTAGCTCGATAGCGCACACAACGGTCGCCGTACCCTTTGGTTCCCGAAAACCATTAGCATCGGTCTTGGGAGCAGCGAACGAAGACGGGATGAATTCTTTGAAAGCATGCCCCATGGCCCTGGTTATGGCAGTTAGGTAGTTCCAAAAGTAGTGTAAGTTTTCTACAAACACAACAACTGTTTCCTTCGGTAAGCAATAGCGCGACCGCTTTCGTGCCGACCCAATGTTTTGCTTTGTTTCCGGGGAGCGTCGGTTTTACGCGAAAAACTTCGGAACAAACTTTTCCCCTAACTCGCGCTCGCGTCGAAGCGACCGCAGTCCTTGCTAAGATCCGACCGACGTTCCCGTGGGAAGTGATTTTTTGCATCCCTAATCGAGGCTCGAGTCTAGGCTTTTCTCGGCTCGTGACAGTCATTTCAGCAACTCTGTCCCTTTGGCACAAGAAACGAACATGTGTGGAGCCGACACCGAGTGCAGGATACGAGCTGCGGTGGCAAAAGGTCTCCCAAATATAACAGCAAGACCGCCCGGTGCCACCCGGTTTACCAGCGCAAGGATCGAAAGAGAGAGAGAGAGAGAGAGAGAAGTGGTCGGGATCGAAACGCACCAACAACAACTTGCAAAGAACTAACGGCTGGGTGTTAATTACTATATCTCGTCACCGCAGAATTGCTGCGGTTTACAGCAATGTGTCGCACTTCCGGCCCACGGATCGTTGGCTAAAATACACTTGACGGAATATTTATGACCACTGCTGAGGTTTGCCCCAA
The DNA here is from genome assembly GCF_943735745.2 of Anopheles bellator. Lineage (NCBI taxonomy): Eukaryota > Metazoa > Arthropoda > Insecta > Diptera > Culicidae > Anopheles > Anopheles bellator. The sequence continues at coordinate 38,144,046 of NC_071285.1, forward strand.
GACTTACCGGAGGTGGGCGACAGGATACGGCGCGGAAATCTGGCCGGTCCGGGCCGGGGTTGAGTGCTAAAAACTTTCTGTTTACTAGAAGGAAAACTTTCTGCGGTATACTTGCGTGCTGTGCTTCAGCTGAGCCGAACCCGAAGTTCTTTGGGATCTTTGGGTAAGCCACATCGTCGATTCAACGACTAATTTGCGATTGAATGTTAGAGTTATTTTATAAACACTTTTTAAACACGTTTTGCTAGAAATTGGAAACCATCTAAAGTTTACGTTAAAAGTAAACTATCTAAACATGCGTACCAACAACTGGAAGAGAACCATCGCTGGAATCCCATTTTCGTCACTACATTGTGCAGCTTTCCTGAGATTGATAAGATTGTGCCAGTGTTTGAAAAAAGATTGGTGCACTTCGGTCTCTAGCTTCTGCTAGCGGCTAGCGAGTGCAATTAAACCCAGGGCACCATCAACCGACATCAACGTCCACCGCCGGTAGCTTAACGGATCAGCCAGCATGGCAGCACGGCGGAAATGCGAACAATGTGGAGCTGTTGACATTGTTTCGAAGTGAATGATTGCTTTTCTCGCAACGCTGCCAGAAGATTTAGTCACTTCCCTTTGGGTTTCGCTGGTTTTGCGATACTAAACGCCGCTGCCATTGAGATGTATGTGGATCTCGGTCGACACTTCCTTCGGTTCCACTCAACGTGTTCACCATTTCCGGGACGAGGAAAACAGTTATTGAAAACTTTGAAAGACAACGCCTGAAATCGTAAAAAACGGATATCGTACTTGAAAATCGCTTAAAGAGATTAGTGTAAGGCCTAGCCATCGAGCAGTATAACCAACATTTTGACTGAAGTTTTGTGTTCCTGAATGCTGTTGCCAAATTGGCTGAAAAAGAAGTTTTGTTGGTGGATTACTTGTAAATTAATAAAACAATAAATTGTGATTATTGTTGTAACCTTTTAGACCAACTGAAAGCGAAAATTGGTGAAAAACGTCCCGGTTTAAAGAAGAAAAATATCTTTTTTCATCAGGGGAATGCACCGTGTCAGAAGAGCATTTTGAAAAAGGCTAAAATCCATGAATTAAAGTTCGAATTGTTGGAGTATGCACCGTATTCACTAGATGTTGCCACTGACGATTTTCGTTTTCTGTTTTCAGACCCAAAAAATTATGCGTGAAAAGCGTTTTGCATCCAATAAAGACATCATAACAGCTGTAAAAAATACTGTTATATGTCGATACTAATTGGCTTGTAAAACATTATTCGGTGACCGATTGAAATAAAGCTTCACAAACGTTCATATGAAGAGTGTATCAATGTTACAAAAAAATAGGCTCTTAGCAGCGGCCTATGATAGGGACCCGCAAAACTTAATACATAAGCTAGTACATGATTGGAATTCATTTTTTTATTGGATATTCTATAAAATAGTTTGTTTCGCTGATGTAAGGTGTTTATATTCCATCTACCGATCAATACTTAGTCGATCAACTATTGAGACTCACAATATTAGAACGATTTCTTGAAAAGTTCTGTCCTATTGAATTGTAAAATAATCGTAGTAGTGTGCTTTAAAATTTTTTTTTCAATCTAGTCTTAAGAGAAACGCATCATCAGGATTCGTCGATACGTAAGATCCATCACCAGCCGTCGGTGGCCCCGTTTTCCCAGCTTTAACCGTGTTCGAGTTTCATCCTATTCAAAGTTTTTTTGCTCAACTTTATTAGTGCTAGGCCAGGCCATGCTAACGTGCCATCGAGGCCGAGAGCTAATGATGGAACCGTTACGGCCGGTGGCAGCCACCGAAAGCACCAGCCACACTCAGTTGTTGCAAGTCCAACCAAACCGAGGCAAGCTCATTTGGCGTATTTTGATCCGCTTACGTGCGAGAGTATTACGTTGAACATTATTCAAGAGGTTGTTAATGATTCAAGAGCTGGGCGGAACCTACGGTTGGCACCAGAATCAGTGTGCCGCGCACGAGTGGCGACAACACACAGAAAAACAATGGCAAGATAAACACACAACCACGAGACCAACGGGCGACGTACCTAATCCTCTTTCCGTTTAATTAAAGGCACCCGAAAGCACTCTGCTGCATCGCCGAGTGGACGAGAAATTCGAGACGACACACCGGATACGATCTCACATGCTGGGCCGACCTAAGATCCGAATATGGCGCACCTGATGGTCAACCTGTCGGGATCGTCACTTCTTGCGATGCGATTTCAAGTGCGGCCGGAGCGAGCCGGCCCGGAACAAATTCGACCAAAGCGCCCGGTGTCGGAAATTCGAGCCCCGAATCGGCCTCCTGTCACGAGCCACACCGAACACGGGATTTAGCTGCACTTCACGGAAGTTGTGTTGGAGGAGAACACCTCTCAGCCGCGGGTCGAGTGCCATAGTAACACACTCTCACGCTCGATGAAATGGACGCCAACGCCAGCCACTACGCCAACGCAAACAGTACACCTCGTCGTAGCTCGTGTGTTACACGGAAAGTATTCCTATTCGACACGAGCCCGGGAAGGGCTCTTCAATGGGTTTGCCGCGAAGTCCTTACGAAGAAACGACCTGAATGGAAGCGAACATTATAAATTGAATTGGGTTAGAAAGGGCTGTCGGAGAACAACAGCTTCTCGCAGCTGGCGAACGCAGTGTACAATCCGTGGCACCCGTGTGTCGATGTGTGATGCGGTCAACAGGCGACAAAAATCCTTACATACAGCTTGGAATGCAAACCGAACCGTTGCCAGCGACACCTCAGTTATTTACACGCTGCATAAGTGTAAATTACTTGTCGTACTTTTGCGGTCAGTCTTCCTCAAGTGAAAGGGCCTCTGATAATGGCAACTAATTTTTACCAAAGCTTACGCGAAACACAGCGAGCTGAACTATGAGCTACGTACCGTGCAACGCATAGAAAAGATTCAACAATTTACGTGTTTCTTGATCGTTCGAGATCTTTTACTTTCGACTATCAATCTTCAACTGCGACACAAGAAATCCGTAGCTTGTTTAGGAATTAAATGCAATTTCAATATTTGAAAAAACAAACACCCAACGATCGCTTCTTTAAAACTGTTAACGTTCGACAGTTCTTTTAACGTGAACGAATAAAACCCTCTATCAAAAGGCGTTCTGACAATTTATAGTTTCGCAACCTAGTTTTAACGATGATACTAATTTAAAAAGAATGATAAACATTGGTTCTTGAGTTTCGTTAATGTTTTGTTATTCTAGAAATGCCGTACTTTTATAAAAGAATTGTTAAATATCCGATAAAAATTTTGTAGTATCTGATAAAATCCTTCATGTCTGTGCAAAATATTTATAAATGTATATAAAACCAAGCAATCACAACCGAGACAACTAGTTGCTGCCACTGCCATGTCGAAACCGCCCCAAAGCAGCGCTTAAGCATGGCGCCGTTTCCTCATATTTGCACTCTCGTGATCAGGACTCCTCGGTTTCGTTCCGCAAATTCCCCGGAACATCGCAAAACCACGTCCCATCCAAAGCGCCCTCATAACAAAATCTAGTTACGTCCGGTGTACAGATTCATTCCACGATACGAGCGAAAGCACGAAGAGCCAATTTTGCAGTGCCTTGGAAGGAGGTCTGTCGAGGCGCATCCGCATCGGCAACCCGGAGCTGGTCTCCGTCGGAGATTAAACGGTCGCCATTAGGAAGGCCAAGTGTGAGAGCATTTAGCAGCAACATTTTGCTGACGCCCGTGAAGGTGATGCTGCTTGAAAGTTCAAAGTCAAGACATCGCTCGTACCGGACACGGTCCCTGGGCGCGGCTGCAATTCTATGTTTGTGCTGCCGCGTTGAAATTGATGCTGAAGCACGGACCCGATGCGCATATTCGGGCTGGTCAGCAGAAATCATCGGCCATCAATTCGATTGCTGATGTGATTCCGATAATTTTCCTGAAATCGTCACGTTGCTCCAGCGAGGGGTTCAGTTGCCAGCGATACTGTGCGTTCAGGATGCACACTGCACGTGCATATCTTTTATCTGTCGTTTCTCTCCCGTCAAAAGTGCATAAAATCAGCCAACATCTGCTTTTTGATCGCTGCCATTCGAGATCATAAAACCTCTCATAAATCCCCAAGGTGTCCTTCCCCGAATAGCATGCCCCCGTTTACGATGCCCAAGTGCCCATCCCATTCAGATGGAGGATGGTGTCAATCAATTAGCTGGTTACGATCGCTCGTTTGCAGGACTTATCCTTGAGCCCACATCCCAGAAACAGTGTAGCCCCACAGACGGTGGCAAGCGTGGCCGGAAATTATAGACATCACAGCCCGTGCACGATTACGGCGTCTTGGAGGATCCGGAGCAACATGCTTCTATTTTGGGATGCATCATCATGCGCCACGCCCGGCTGGGCAAGCATAACCTCCGTTCATTAGGGGCTACTTTGGGAGGAAGTGAGCAAAAGCATACACCGAACCCGGCGTACTATTGTCATCATAATTAATACTATCACACGCTGCTCCTCTATTTACCGTCGGAGGGTAATTATTCTCGGAATCTACCCTCTGCGTGAAGCGAGGCGAAAACACGGTGGCGGTTGCATGTTACAAGCTCCTCACGGGCTATTCGTGTGCAAACAGCGTGATTTGTTGTTGAACCGCCCGGCGATGGCTGAAGCTCCTCTCGGCAATCACATTAGCGCATGTGTCAAGCTTAAGCAGTAACAGTGAAACTGGAAGTTCAATGTGGAGTCGATTTTAATTAATTTCAAGAAACTTCACCATCACCGCTGGGCCAGTTAATTATGCCATTACCGTTCCTGCAGTGCTGCGTTATGCTGGGCAAATCTAGGGCGCCTTAAATGACAATTCGCTTCGATAGAACCAATGTGTTAAATTTTAAAATAATTTCCTTACAACACGATGATTGAATACCTTCGAATGTTTGGATCAAAACGACGTTCATAAATCATAAAAAAAATTAAAATTAAAAAATAAATGAGTAAAATAAATTCACGGAACGATCAAATAGAAATGTAGTGGCTTGATGTAGAATTTGTAACTGTGAGTGAAGGTCCACAGCTTGACGAATTGATGCACATTGAATAGGATTAAGGCATGACTTGATGAAAAATAGATATAAGTTTAGATAAATCGATTGCTTTTATCCATCTCATATCCTCTTACACTACGAACAGCTCCTATAACCTTGGTTTTCACCACACCATTCCGTTTCATCGTTTTGTAATTTTAACTCTCGTTTATGAAAGGTAAAACCAGTCCATTTAACAGTTTGAAAACTTCCGACGGAATGAAAATAAATTAAACATCAACGCTGCAGTTGCACAGCCCAACAACAATCACGTTTCACAACCACTCTAAACTGCACGAGTTTGAAGACTTTAACAGCGTACGCCATAATTTAGCACTTAAAGCTACGACGGGCGCGACAGACGACACTTACTTGAGCTGACTTACTTCCGTGGCTTGGTCTGAGAAAATTCCCTGCACGAGCCATTTCGAGACCAGCGTATGCTTCCCAAAATAGGATTACCGCCAGCCGGCCGGTGACACGGAAGCCATCAGCGACCGTCAAGGCCTCCTGAAGTTGTTCGTGTGTGTGTGCGTGTTACCGTAACGACTCCTTACAAAAGCTCGTCACCGTTGAAAACCCGTGACTGATGCGCTGTCGTAATGAAGTCGACGCCCAACAACACGGACGGGCTCGGGCTCAGGACGTGTATGTAACACGCTGGCCACGTTAACCGGCCAACCGCCTGCCTGTCGAGCCCGAGTTCGCATGTCGCATTAACGAAAGTTTCGTCGAAAGTACGAAAGACGGCAGGATGCACTCGTGGCCTTCGCCGGATGCCGTCACCCGACACTGCGCCATGTGCGCCACCACACCGCGCGAAATATGTTAGTGGATGAATAATTAATCCCGAAAGGAAAATGTTAATTAATTCATTGCCCGCGGAACATGCGCTAATTAAATTTATATCACAATTATCATCTCATTAGATGTGAAATTTATTTAATTTCGCTCCCCGGTTCACGCGTGGCAACCGTTGGCGCCAAGGCGCAGCAACCCGCCTCACGCGGATTCCGTCATTCCGCGGCGCGAAGTGTCGGCGCCGACGCCACTATGGTCCGGGTGCCCCTTGTGCTCGTGTGAAAGATACTCTCGCGGTTGAGTGTGACTTCCACCGTCCCCACGGGGGGCCACCAGGATGCCTCCGAAAGCTCATAAGCTTCTTTGGTACGCAATTGTCGCTGCCGCTACCGTACGCCGTCTTGCAGCTGAGGGCGTTGCAGGAGATCCCATTTTTCATCCACCACCCGCCACCGGCAAGGGCAAGACATTCTTTTAGCAACGCTTTCTTTCGCTCCACTGGCAGGCGAGCCTCCGTCAGCCCGGACGCCATCAGCCACGCTGCGCTGTTACCACAAATTCCTCATGTAATTTCAACATTATAATAAAATACTTCCGCTGGCGCTCTGTGTCTCTGTCTCTGCCCTCTGCTCGAAAGCGGTAAGTGGTTGTTGTCTTCTCTCTCATGCTCTCTCTCTCTCTGTCTCTCTCCCTCTGCCATATGAATGCCGGAAGTTGGTGGTGCAAAGTAAAGTTTAAGAAGTCGCATTTCTGTTTGTGTGCGAAACTTTGGCCCCGTGATAAGCACTCGAATTAGCCACCGACAGTGCACCTCCCGAATGCGGGCGGAGTTCTTGCTGGTGGGAACCGAAAGTTTTGCTTGAGGGCGAAAAAGATGACTAATGGCGCAAAGTCGAGCAACGGGTTCCGTGTGATTTTTTGCAACCACTTCCGGTGTGTGTTGTGACGAAGAAACCGTTCAACCTTTCCTTGGTACAGCGCTGAAGGATGCGCTTCGGTGCGATTTGTTAGCCAACGGATGTCCTTTCGAGCCAATTGCTGGGCTTCGGGGGGATCAATAAAGCAGAAACTTTGGATAAGATGATACACCCGCCGCGCTTCGCAAATGGTTGGCAATCGGGTTTGAAAATCTGAAGCTGCTCCGGAGCACGGGACTCGAAACGAGAAACTTTCCACACCGACCGAGCACCGAAGCGTTCGATGACGAAACCCATTGCCAGTTAGCTGGCCGGGAGCTAGTTTTGCCCCACGAAGGCCGCTTTGTCTTTTTGAAACAGCTTCACATCTTGGACCGGGCCGAAAAAAAAAACCCGAAAGAAATATACAACCTGCACGTTGCAGGCGATGGCGATAAAAGTAACATAACCAAAGTTCCGTCACGCGAACACCGAAAGTGCATTAGAGTGAGCCAACGATCGCGATCCGGAGCTTTTCCAAACGATTAACCTGTTTGCGCGGGGCTGCGGACAAAGACGGTACCATCGCACGGTGAAACTTTTGGGCCATTTCACGAAACTCCTTACGAGGCAAGCAGTTAGAAAAGAAACCTCATTTTTGTGTCCGCGTGCGACCGACGGGCGGACAGTTTCTCTCGAATAATTGAATCTAAGTATTTGTCGAATCGAGCAAATAATCACCCCCCCACAAAAAGAAAGCCGGCCAAAGGGGCTGTTCCGGTGCAACATATTGGCGGCCGAAAACATAGAAAGCTTTTCCCGAGGGTTGCCCACGACACATGCGCGGTCCTTACATAGGCACTCGCGGACACTGTAATTAGCCCTATTCGCTACAGCCATTCGCTTTTAGAAGGAATACAGCTAACGATTCCATTGTTTGTCGGCCAAGAAACGGGCAAAGCACGGCCAATAACGCAGCGAAAATTAAACAATTAGCACGTGTGTAGAGTACGGCAAGCAAACTGCCGTCCGGAGTAGGAACGCTCTCAAGAAACGCGGCGTTTCCAATTTTCTAAGGCCCCCGCTAGAACATGACTGCCACCGCTGAACGGCACTATCGGGCACTGTGAACTGAAGGGCTCTCGAAATCGCGCGTTTTACAAGGTACAACAGACAACACTTTCTACTTATTTGTAGCCGAGTGCCAGCGGATTGTGGAGCAGAACAAACGAAAAGGATACGGTCGGCTACGTGTAGCGCTCAGGACACCTCCCAGAAAGTGGAGAAAAAAGGATTGGTGCAACTTTCCGAAAAGATGCCTTCCTATTCAATCCTTCGCGTACGTACGAGAAACGCGGAAAATAGGATGTCTGTGGCCGTGAACTACACAACTCTCTCTCTCTCTCTCTGAAACGACGGAGCCTTCCGTAAGCAGACATCTTGAGCAAAGTAGTAAACCAAAGTCACTTGGCTCGTACTTCTGAAGAACCTGCCCTTGACTTCTGTCCCACGAACATTCCGGGCTGCCCGGTAAAAAGTCCTAAAGAATGTCCTGCTGATCTCACCCGTACGCCGCAGAAGCTTCCGCATTTTGGTCGACCGGCGCTATGTTGATCGCGCCACGGTCCTTTCATATCCCGCCCCGGCACTCGGTACGGAGTGTATTATTGGATTGTAGTTGCGGTTCGCCACCCCGGAACAGTCCTCTGAGTAGCCAACCCGTCGACACACATAAAAGTATCATAACAAGTCGGAGGTGCTCCCGGTCAACAAACGACGAACGCGCGCGTTCCAAAACTCCCGAATGTGGTTCCCGATTCAATTTCGCAACAATGTTTGACCGAACGAAAGAAGTGAATGAATAGGGCCGCTGCCGGCTGCTCCGAAGTAACGTAGGAAGCTTTTGATGTCGGCAGGCAGCGTGCCGTGGACTCCGTGGGATTGGGATTCTTTCTTTCAGCTTTCAGCCGGGCTTTTGATATTGGGATGCCGAATGCTACAGCATCATCCGTAATGCGGTTTGGCGCAGGAAAACTCTCCATCGACTCTCAACGCGCTTTCTACGACGGAGGGTGTCAGCAACTAAGTCAATCTGAGAAATGTACTCCAAGAAAGAAGAAGCACACTGGCGGTTGAAAAGTTCAGTACCGCTTTCGGAACCTTCGGCGGACGGGCTGCAGAATTAGCACGAACGCCTTGTCTTGATGTGTAGGTTTTTTTGTTAATTAAACGCTGCGACTTACACTGTCGTCAAGATGAATGTTAAAAGCATTTAGCAATCAAAAATTCCTGAGAATGCTATATTTAACCGTCCCAGGAAACAAATGCACTCTGCGCCAAATACTGAAGCGTTTAATCCGAAATTAACAGCAACCCAACGAGTTCTCAAAAAAATATGGAGAAGTTATTGAATAAAGTGCTCCGTGGAGAAATTCATGGAAAAACTCGTGGAAACAATCAAACACTAGTTAGATGGCACTTGAAGTAAACATTTTGAGAGAAATAAATTCACTCCGCAAACTGGAGAATAGCTCAAAATAATTGCCCACTTTCAACATCGAAACGATTTTACTTCATCAGTCTCTGGTTTTACGTGAAAATCCCACAAGCATGGCTTTTACTGCATATTTGCTGAAGTTTGCGATTTGTTTTGTTTTGGTCTACAGTTCCATTACGAAAAATTCTGAGAAATAATTGGCGGGCCTAAGCGAGTCGAGCCCCCGTTTGAGCCACACATTTTCCTTTGGGGCATCCATTTTTGTAAAAACCTTAACAAGCACGAAAACCTTGTCAACTACCTCAAAACATTTGTCAAACATGTCTCAGTGAGACACCTAATGCTGATCGAGTGTTATAATTAAAGAACGCATAACCAAAGCAGGACGATTGTGACAAGAATAATTCATTAGCCTATTCGAAAGTTATGAGCGAACCAGCTCAATCAAAGTTTGTTCGTTTGCTCCTTCACAATCGAAGATGTAACGTCCCGGGAGGGGTTTTTTTTGTACATCCGTGGCTGGCAAAAAATGCTCAAATCCCCGAGCCAAACGTTGGACTCATCCGTCGGGCCGGGCAATTGATCGAAGCGCCCGTGCGGCAAGTGGTTTGTATTCCATTTTTCTTCTGATTTTTTAGTCTCCCCCCCCCGGCAGGGCAAGGTGGATAAATCATACGCCACCGACACGTGCTTCGTCCGGAGGGTCCTGTCTAGCGTCCCGGGGGCTCGGGGGTACGTTCGAACGCCTTCAAACGCGTTCGAGAAGCGGCAGACGATCTGCCCCGGCCGCCCGGCCACCCTTAGATAAATTGATCATCAAGCGGCCAGGCCTGGGCCCCACCGGGGAGTATCCTGTGAGCGTTCGGTCGCAGAAGCATTTCCAATGCGCCCGAGGCGGCCCGGTCCGGGAACTCGGCTCAACTCGACGGTCGGAGATTTTGTCTTCTCCCGTAGCGCCAGCCAAGCAACCCGGGCGAAGGTTTTCCCATTTTTTTTGCCGTATCCCTTTATCGGCAATTCTTTCCCGGCACCGACCCCGGCAGAGAGGCCGGCGGATTGGAGCTTGGTAGAACGCGCCATCAGCCACGGTATGATTGCATCTGGCACGCCGCCGATGCCGGTTGCCGGAGGCTCATTCAATCTGAAACCCTTTGGACTGCAACGCCGCCGCCGTTCGGCTACATGTTGCTCATAATGTAAGTGTATAATAGAAAAATAAGCACTCCCCTGGGCAGTGCTTCTGGCGGCGTCGGCCTGGGCCCCGCTATCATTGCAGTCGATAAAATGCGCAGGATCTTCGCCGGTGCCCCAGTGCAGCCGAGACCGACCGAGATCCGTTCGGAGCTGCGAGTCCGTGTTTGGACTCAAATAAAAGCCCGCAAAATACGCCAGTCAACGACGCCACAGCAGGGGGCCGGTATAAAAATAGGAACGACGCTCGGGGTGGGCATAGTTTATGTACTGCGTGCCCGGGAGCATCCTTCGAGATCCTCCGAGCACACCCGCTGGGAAAGTCAAACCGCACAGCCCGCACGACCTCTCGGAACGACCACGAGCACAAGGGCGCCTTATTAACAGCCGCAAACGACAAGCGCGCGAAGGTGGAGCCCAGCACGTCCTTGCCACCGACCGAGCACCCACCGAAGTGCTGCCCCGTGTCCTTTTATTCCATCAACCGAGATTTGTGGCGCTATGAGCCGGACTAATGTCACTCCGGAGACTCCGGTTGCAACTAACCCCCCGAAAACAAACACACATGCACACAGGACACATGGATGAGAAGGATACGGCCATTCAAAACCAGAGCTCCTTGGGGCCGATCCTGGCAATGCAGGCTGGACGACGATGCTGACGGTCCCGAGCGTTGCCTTTGTTTGCCATCCATCCGACGCGGACAAGGACATCTGAGGGGGGGAGGCCACCAGGGCGATGGAGTGTTGCTACTTCAGCAACAAAACGATAAGGCTAGTTAGTGGGTGAGAAGAAAAATCGGTTTGATCCACTCCGGCCCCGGCTTCGGTTCCGTTCCCTTTCGCTTTTTCTCCGGGGGTTTCCTCGTCGAGCGATTGTGTATTTGTGCCGGCACCATTCTAGGCTCGCCGCAGGATCTCACTCATCAACAGTCTCGTTATTTAGTCAACAGTCTGAAGAATGGCCCGAGCCACGGCAAGCTCCCGACGAACACGAATTGTTGTTTCCGGTATCTTCGGGGCCTGGCCGTTGTGACGGTGGCTGAAGTTCAGATGTTATTTCCACTCCATAATTATCGTGCCAGTGCTACTGGAAGTCCCAAATAAAACGAAGGGAGCTCGCTCCGATTGCGCTAATGAATGGGGCATGATGAGAGAAACACCCCCTCGGTCACGCACTGCGCCGTGGGAGAAACAATAGAACTGTTACCAGTTCGCCACCAGGACACCCGTATCCTGGCCAACCGTGGGAAGCAGCACTCCAGAGGAAAAAAACCCACATCACGCTAGTGGGCTCCGAGCCCGGCTGAACGTGAAGAAACAATACTTTACCGTCCAACGTTACCCAGCCCCGGCACTGCGTTCCGGAAGTCGCACAATACGCACCCCGGTTGTGGGCGGACCGTGGGAGACAGCAACCGTTGGGGTTGGACTTTTAATTAACAATATGCCGTAGCGGGCCGGCCGGCAGTCGCTCGATAAAATCTCTTTCGACCAGGGGGCGACCGTACATCGTGGCTCGACCCGATGACCGGGACGTCAATCTCCGTGGCCGATCGGCTAATGGATGTAATGTCTGGTCAATAGGACACTAGCTCGTAACAAGCTCGTAACCCGCAAACCGCAGCGCCCACCACGCAACAGTTGGGTTGGGTTGGGTGGCGAGGACGTGTTGGAAGGGCGCAGTAAAAATCCTGGAACCGACCGGTTCGCGCAACCTGCCTGGCGGACCCATGATGGTAACGGTGATGATGATGATGACGATGATGATGGTGGTGATGGTTCAAGTGAGGACGAATTATTTCCCTGGATGCGCCGATGCTAAGTGCCAAGCGGAGTGTCATTTTATGCTCAAGTGTGTGATGGCTCCCGGTTACGGTACGGTGCAGAGAGTGTCCGTGTCCATGTGTGTTTCGTTTGGGTAGGTTCCGGCCTTCGGAGGGATACTATTTTTCTGGGTTTTATGGAAAGCTTCGGTCGTATCAGATTGATCGCTATCAAGTGGTGCGGACGATTGGAATTCGCCGCGCTTCCCGCCGTTCGAAGGCCATCGAAGGATGTTTATTGGTTCGGCAAACGTGATGGCGACCTAGAACCGGGACTAGAAACACACATACACACGTTCTAGGCGGCATTTGATTTGGGCGCAAAAGTGAGCAGAATCTTAAGTGGTGCCATTGATCGGCTAATTCATTACGGTAGCATCAGCATCAGCGACCAGATTACAGCTGATGAAGTAGGTCAAGTGCTAACCATTCAAGTGATTGAATAAAGTCCAATCTATTGGCATTCTCAATAAATGTACGTGTTGAATGATGTTAAAAAGGATGAATTTTTGGATGTGAAACACGGAAAAATAGAAATACATTGATATTTTTTTCAAGTAGGTAATAAAATATGTTAACTTGAAGTGTTATTTATTTTGTAAAACACTGATGATTCTTAGTGGCCCAATATCTTAATGCAGGGAGCACCTAACCTAATTAAGTTAAGTCTACGTGATTTCTTTGTTAACATTGAATTTTGCAGTAATTTATCAGCAACAAAATAATGCCATTGGTTCCAAAACTAGGATTAAAAGTCTGCGAAGACTTGCTTCACCAACTACTTAAACCTAAAAATCTATAATCCAATTTGATTCGAGGATTCATAAAGAAGATTTACATCGAAGATGCATCACTCTTTTCGGTTATAAAAACAATTCTATATTTAATTTTGTGCCGGTAACGAGTGTCTATCGGCCTTCCGCCTAGGAAAAACTAATCAACAAATTTCACTGTTATTTATGCAACTCGATGGTCTCGAGCCTTCAGCCGCAGCCTCAGTGCATGCAAATGCTGCACGGCAGCAGCAGGTCCTCCGTGCGGCACCCGAAAGAACGGTGAAAGAATCGAAAACTGAACCACACGGTACTTGGACCTGGATATTAGTTTTGAACGGGTCGACCGATAGGTGACGACAGAATCTGCCGGCGAGACCATGAACACTAACCGAGAAAATTTGTTATTTGTTTGAAATTTTATCGATTTGAGAAAACTCCACCCGAGAACGCCAACACTAACTTTTGCAAATCATATTATCTCTCCGAGCCCTCGAATGTAATCACGGGACTCCCTTTGGCCGGCACCGGAAGGTGGAATGGGAAAGCAATGAGCTCTAATTGAACACATCCTTGTGTACCGTACCCGGCCGGACCTGGATCGCATTACAAAGTCGGGACGTCAGGCAACCGGTGCGGCGCCCAGGCGAGGATGCGGAGGACTTAAATTATGATCTTTATATGTTGAATTATTTAGCCGGTAAGAAAGTTCATCCCGACCGGTGCACTATCGACGACACCTGCAACGGTACGACTCGGGCAAAAGTCTCTCTCCGTCGGGCGTTCTTCTTCGTGAGACGCTCAGTTCACCCCTCGGGCAGTTTCTTAATTGTCTTTTCTTGGCGCACTGTGCAGCAAACTTCCAATCCCTTACCGGAGGGGTCAACGGTGTCAGCAGCACTGGCACGGAGTGGGGAGTGGAGCGCTGCCGAGCGCCCCAAAAAAGGGACACTCGCACACCGCCTCAGGGGAGAAATTAAATTGCATGTTTATACGTAGGGAAGATATGCAGCCGTACCGTTGGACGGTCGGCAAATGCAAAGAAAGATACGATCCGTGCTGTGGGTAAGTTACCTCGTTGGCGTCGGCTAACGCCAATGCCATACGCCTTTCTCGCCGGGATCCTGGAGGAACGCTTGCTTGTCCTCTAATCTGGCATTCATGGCACATAAGCGTTTCCACTCCACGGCCCGATTCGTTGATCTCTGATACAAAAGTGCGCCGAATGATGAAGAAACAGCCTTCAGCCGGAGCCTGTGGAAGGCACGGAACCAACGGAGACACGGGGGAAAACATTACCCATCGACCCGGGTTTCGAAACGAGAACTCTCATAACCAACCCGGACTTCATCAGATGAACATTTTCCTAGCGGCCCTCGGAGGAGTTCGAGGCCAAATGGCACGCGGTCGGACCGAACTAACCGAAATCTTTCGCTCCGTTTGAGGTTACCCCTGATGTAAGGTGCAGATTGTGGTATGCAAAGATTTGACACCTTCACTCGGGCACGGACTGGCCGGTCGATGTGGTTCGGCGGAGGTTTTCCACAAATGTTTCCACAAGAAGCGAACCAAGCACCGGAGGCGAAAATGATGGTCTGTTCAAAGCAGGATTATTCACTGTCCTTCCTGTGGAACTTGGGAGCATTGCACGCATAAAAAACCGAACCAAACCAAATTTACAGCCATGATAACCTTAAGAAGCCTAACATATCCTAAGCTAACAATTGACAGGTTGAAATGTTCCAATTGTTACATTGTATGGACCGCAGGTACACAACATAATCACCATTTGTTCACCGTTCCGGATGTCAGCATTCGAACATGGTTCTACTTTACGGTGCCCGTCCAATCTCCGTTCGGGCCGTCGTAAAGGGAGCGCAAGGTAATTGTTTCCTTTCGATCAATTTCCGTAACCAGCACCAGTTGGTCTTGGCCACATCGTTTCGAACTCTGCCATCTGGTAGCTTGTAGTTGCTTCCACTCTCAAGCCAGCTCGTCAACGCATAGCTGCCAGAGCATACAGAGCTCACGTTGAGCATTATCGTCCTTTTAACGCACCGGAGAATAGCTGAATGAGTTGCTGTTTTCCCACTGGAAGGGACTTTCGGTTCACCGAGACCACTCGATCCGAAGCCTTGAAACAGAAACGCTAGCACACGCTTCCCGGGTACCAGCATCTGCCATGCCGCAGGACGCAAAGTAATTGAACATTAATGCTGCTTGAATATTTACGATTACAAAATCTGACGCGTTTATTTTACTCCACGGTGCGATTACATGGATTTATATTCCTTTGCTCGCCGCCTCACACATACAAACACACTCACTATACTAGCTCCGGATTCGATTCCGTGCTGCCCTCCCAGCTGCTCCACGGCACCAAAAATAATCCTCCCACAGCCGGCAAGCGAGAGAGAGGATAAATCCACAGCCACCAGCAATTGTTCCTACACACTACAAACCTCTTCCACTACGATGGAGCTGAGAAGTTGGCATGCTTCGAGCGTGGCTTCCGCATTACCTGCAAGAGCTTGCGGCCCGGCCCAGTCGCTAGGAAGCTCAATTGGAGCGTGGGCCCCCTAACACCCAGCGGCGCGCACTGTGCACCGCTACGTAGATAAAGCATATTTGGCTCCGTTCGAGCTACCCTTAAGAGTCTGCTCCGTGCTGTCGTACGAACAACGTGCGGTTCGGGGTTTGTCGACGGCCTTCAGACGCCATTAGAAGAATGGAGATTACCGCTCGTATAAATTCCGTCCACAATCTAGCGGCGCATCTGATTTCTTATCGGAACGGGTTGCGCCAGATCCACCGCCGGTAGAGTGTACTACTAGCAACGAACACCGCGTTACATGCTGTCCACGATCGGAACATACTTTCCTTCGGTCGCCCATTGTTCGCCCACCATCCCACCATCACCGAGAGAGCCTCGGCGGTTCCGTTTTTACTTTAAATTTTCACGCGCTTTCCAACCCTAAAATGCCTGCATTAAATTGCTAAACTTGCTCACTGGAAACTCTCTGCGCTAGCCACTCTGCGTTATCGTTAGCTTCGTGCCGAGGGCATCGTGGAGGCGCCTGGTGCTTCACGAAAATCTTGGCGGCACCCACTGAACGCGCTGAACACGACTGCCCCGGCTGATGTTCTTCGATGCGAAATTCAAGCGGTATTCATCCCGCGTACACCCGTTTCACTGGAACTGTTTTACACTGAATCAAAAAGCGCTTTCAAGTGTTCCAAGTCAATGCCTAGAATATGTTTCTCTTTAGATAGATTCTTGTTGCAGTTTTCTTCCCTTCCGTACTTTCCATATGCCAAATGAAAACTCAATTCTCTTTATAAAGGTACGATAAACTAGCGTACACTAAAAAATACAATTCAAACGCGCAACCATGTATAATCGATATTTTAAGTTATTGTAAGGTTTATATTAAAAAAAATTCTTTTGCCGTTCGATTCGATAATGCAGGTCAATAATAAAAATATTGGGAGTCATTTATTCAGTAAAAAAAAAGCCACACCAGATTTACCTAATACTCTCCTAAACCTTCACGGGTGTTTTTTTTATTACAACGGATTTCAGTCAGCCACAGGCTTCGGCGGAACTTAAGTCCTTCGTTCATTTATCGCTCAATCATGCTGTAGTGCACTTCGCCAGTCAGCTTCCAGGTTCGCCCAGAACTGGCAGCAACGCGAAACAGGAGAGTAGTCAGTCGTCAGAACGAACGTAATGCGTCCATTATTGAAGCGCATTACGCAAACGACGATAGAATACATAATGCACGGGACAGGAAACCTAAGGCCGGCAGTCGGAGACGGACTTCGGAGTCGGATCAGGACTGGACCACGACAGGACTGGTCGGAGCGTAGGCAATATTCGTGTCGTATTAATTTTGGTTTCCTTCTACGCTACTACAAAGCGATCGCCAGCTGACTAAGGAGTGGACACCAAGAATCATTATAATTGTCCCATTATGTCCCAAGCACCAGACCCGGACCCGGACCAGACTCTTGCGTTTTCCCGAATTTCCCAGCACCAAGACCAATCTCGGACCCAAGGAAATAAAACACAAACAGACGAGAGAACTTTCGGCGATGTAACAAATTAGTAAAATAGATTAACCACGCTTCGCAGACCCGAGAGTCGGCCGGGGAATCTGGGCAAACACTTAACTTGAGCTGGCTACACGTCCCGTGCGAGACCGACAGAACGGATGGAATGATAAAAGCGATGTACGGGTGCGCTGGGTGTTCTGCTCCTGGCTTGCCAAGAGAACCGAAACTGTGTGATTCTTAAGCCAACAGAGCTGATGAAACGAAATCGAATAGCACTGGGGCTGGGGCTAGCGAGATTTGGAACGCAAAAGGGCTGCCACCGGGGGTCGGTCACGGCAGTGCCGAGAGTTCGATCGCCACAGTTCGATGCCGTTAAGGCTAATGTGGCCATCGGAAAGATCGTAGCGCAGGGACAGGCATCATACATTATGGACGGGTTGGTTGAAAATCTTGTCAGCCTGGTGACCCAGTCCGGTGGTCGGTTCACAATCCTATTAGATTACAGTTTAATTGGATCGATTCGAACGGTCGAGCTCTTAATCGAGTTGCAGGTGAACTCCGAACCGTTGCCCGTTGCCATAAAAGCGAGAGCTAAGAAGCAAGGACCACGAGTCACGGGCTTCAAAATCGCATCACAGCTTCAGTTTGGCCGGACCGCTACTCGGTGAATGTGGCTAAAGGTGGTTGAAAGATACACATTGAAGAAAGAAAATTGCTGTAAGAGAGAAACAGTAACTTGCGCCATAAACGCGCGCTGAATGGGGATTGTCTGCCGAATGACATTGAGTTAAGTCTTGGGCTGAATGCATTTGAGGACTGGCGATACTTAAAGCCATCGAATCGGTAATGTCGGATTATTTGTCTTTAATTTGTTCAAGCAGAAAGAGCTGTACAAATTTGAACCTCTGGGATCAAACTGACTCCTTTCGCCTACGGTCTAGTCATTGGTACTTTTGCCGATAAATTCAGTTTTGAACCACACAAAACATCACTGAGAGGCGGAATGAAGGTGCTTAAAAAATGAAGGTAATTAAAAAATGTTAACACCAATGTGAAGAAAACGACATGCTCTGGTTAAAGCTACTTTTGATGTTCGTTTGACATGGTTCTCACCGATCGATCACACGGCAATCAATCGATAGCGCTAATAAACTGCATAATACATGAGACCACGTCCGCACTGAATATGCATGTTCTTGGTAATGATTTCCCTTTACCGAGTATAAGGTGTCCTGCAAGCCGCTCGCACAGCGGGCGCTCGCACTGAAATTCGATAGTTTTCCGGCACCGACCACACTCGGCCGCCACGCCTTTTGCGGTCAGCATGGGGTCATGGAGTTTTTTTTATTACACTTTCATTCGTGTCCACCGGTGTTCGGGGCCAGCAGAAGTGGCCCGTTCGATGCGTCGCGAAAAGTTTGTTTTTTTTCTCTTTTCTCACCGGTTTTTTTTTTCGCTGGCAGACAGCGAACGATGATAAATATTTTCCTGGCAAACTTTTCGATTATGAGCCCCGGGGGTTTCCCGCAACCATCGTCACCACAACCCGGGGTTTGGGCGGAAAGGTTCTGGCTTCTGGTGTTGCGGGGCCGGTTAGGGTGTGTTTGCGTTCACCGGGAACAACGTAACGCCAGCACCAACGTTCGCTGCAGTTCGCTCCCGTTCACTGTTACTTCACGGGGTGGTGATGATGGCCGAGGTCCGAGACGAGCACCACCATCACCACAAAAAACCATCGCCGCTCGAGAGTTTGATTAAAAGCAAACACATATCGGCCATAAATAATGACCGGTCCTGTTAGCGGTCGGCACCACGCCGAATGGTAACAAATTTCAACGCTAAATGGTTGCTTTTCGACGTCCTCCTCCGTTGCAGCGCACCGGTGAAGGTGTCAAATTGTTTTTCCATGTTAATTTTTATTTCCATTAGTGTTTGGTTAGCAGCGATGTTTTTGCTTGTGCCGTTGTACGACAATCAATTGACATGGCCCGCATCCATTATTGAACTGCGAGTACGATAGAGAACCATGCGCTACAGTCGATTCCTGGAAGTGCCATTTAGATTACCTCAATTTACATATTGCTAGCTGTCTGTTCAACTGCATTGTATTAGGTTTTAGATAGTCAAGCTGTAACGAGTGCTATTTTTAACAGCGAAAAGATTGTAAAAATGCACGGAATCTCCGTGCATGGTTATAACTTCTTGTTTAATACAGCAATGGGTAATGTTTTTGAAGGATTTTCGATCAACCAACTAAACGAACCAAGTTCAACCAAACACGGAAGCATTTTATTCTAACCCATGCGAACGACTGAACGAGTGGGTGAACTTATACCAATCAGGCACCCAAACATAATGGCTCCCGGGAGGCATACGGCATGCTGGCCATCTTGATACCATTTCCCCAGCCAACGCACGAGCATGTTGCTGCTCAATTTGCAACTATTCGCAGCATCATTCGCTGGATTTGCGCCATTCGATTTCGTTTTCTGACAACTTTTTCCGGTCCCCACCGTTTGTGACCATTTGCGCCTCCGCAAGCACGGCCCGTGTTGATCCCTGTGCGTTCTTCAGGTTCTGGGCTCGCATTTGCAATGGAAATTTACCGCCAAAACCCGAACGCAAGATGTCTGCGTTGTCTGCTTCGCGCTCCGTGAACATAATCTGATTCCGACGAAGGATCCGTTCGAATTAGAAATCACCTCGATGGCGCGTATCTTCGCGCCAAGCTCCCACCGATCGGGATTCTCAACAATCCGCAGCTTCGACCTCTGACCAGTGTCGCCATCGAGGACAGCAAGTCGAGGCGCTCGACCATCAAAGTAGCAAATAGTCCGACACGGCTAGGAGCGTGCTCATGAGAGGCCTATCGAACGAAATCGGCCAAATCGAGCTGCGACCGACACCAGACGACCGACAATTTGTTCCTCAACCTATGGCCAGTTTTAGAGCTTCATGAGGATTGCGAGCAGGCTGACTGTGCGATCGAATGCGGAAATCGAAACACGAAACGCCACATTCCATTGCCCGTCGTCTCGATGATTTTTGTGCAGGCAACACTCCATTTCACGTGATGCACTTATGCTGCGAGGCAATCGATTAGCAACAAAGTGCATTCGGTTAGCCGCAGCTTCCGGTTGCTTCAAGGGACACAATATCCGAGGCGTTCGTGTGGCTATCAATAGGTGCATGCTATCGTCTCAGTCCAGGTGTAAGGCGGATGATACATCATAATGCGACAACGACAGCAAATAAACACACGAGATAAACTAGCCGTAGTGTTGCAACGGATGTGTTTTGTAAGTAAAAATTCTATCTGTAACCAATCGATTAATTAAGCAATTCAGTAATCGGTTATTGAATTTAATGAAATGAATTTAATGAATTTGTAATTAAAAAATAATTTAATTTAATTAAGTTCTATTAACGGATTTTCCGAGTAAAAAAACACAACTGCGCTTCTTACAGTCTTTGTCCATCAGGAACAGGGGCCAATTTAAAATTGACCTAATTTAGCCCCGTGCAATTATGCAACAAGAAACCACGTTATTGGCCTCTCACAACCGCTTGCGCGTATCAATAACGCAAATATAGAGGTAATAATTGCACCACAATTGCGCAAAACAACAATGGCGTACCTACCTACAGACACTAGACCGCATCGTCCTGGCTCCGGAAATAAACAAAAAAAAAATACACTCAACAAAGCCCACTCATCAATGAGTCGCCGCGAATATGGAAGCATACTCTGCAGCGGTGGCCGCATGCTGTAGTACATCTGCTGCGGTACATCTGTGGGCGTTGGACAATATCGCGGACTATTCCGCTTAATTAGAACCAATATCTGTTATCATTAGAATTGATCGGCCATCGAGGCCGGGTTTGCTGGGTACGGCATCAGTACGTGGTCCATCGCATCTGCAATACGATGGAACCAATAAAAACGGATATTTTCCAACGCGGCCCGTGGTCAATTCCGGAGAACAGCTCGGCCGAGCACGCTCTGCAGCGTATTAGAGAACACAAGAGAGTTCTCGAAAATTATATTCATAATCAAACTAGAGGCACATTCGAAGCGATTGGACATGCGAAGACAGGGGCGAAGGCAAACAAAAGCAAGAGACACTCACAACGGTAAAGCATGTTTTGAACTAAATATCATTATTTAGTTTCGATTTGAATAGATTTCAATTGAACAATTTGAAATCTAATTAAAGTAATTGTTTTCAGCAGCAGTGTTACTGTTACAATATTGTTTTGAATTGTTTAAAATTACATTACCATATGTTTTCTAACCACCATCTACACTTGAGACATTTCAATGACCTCGCTATATTTTGTTATTGCTTTTAATCATAATTTTTTAGAGTTTCTAAGATAAACTATAACAATATTATGTACACACCGAACAGTTACGCTTTTTCCAAATCAAACAATAATCAAATCCAAACGCTATATCTCTTAGTAAATTATATAACTAATCCTAATAAATGTTTTATGAGCGTTTATAAATAGTTTGCTGAAGTAGTACGAAGAAAGGCAAACAACCTCATGAAGCAGATGGTGATCAGACTGAACACCAGTGTACGTTCAGCGAGTTCATTATGCTGCCCAAACAACTCATTGAGGGCTTACTCATCACTTATTCAGCGACTAATAAAATGTCGGCCACACTCTGGCATCTGGCCCACCGGGAGACATCATCAAGCAAACAAATCACGCAACCACACGATGCTAGTGTTGGCACACATTTGATGTATCCACTCCCAGCGATCATTAGATGCTAAAGAATGATTCACCCACTTCTTCCGGCACCACCGTATAGCGAGAAGGTTAGAGCATAAAGAGCCATGTAAAGCCTCCCAGGGCGTAGGAAAAATCCTTTAAATTACCGATGTACTAGAAACGATGGCTTTGGGTCGTAATCAAAAGATTATGTTACCGCTACCGGTGGAGCGAAAAGACCTAACCGACAGGCAATCTGTCGCCGGCTAACGGCTAAAGAGTGAGCAGAAACTGATCCCAGATGGGCCGAGAATGAAAAGTAAAAATACCCCATCGTTCAACGGCTAATGGACAGGACATGTGTAGGCAGTAACCGAAGCCACCGATTTCGGCTATCGTAGGATGATAAATTTTATGTCATTTTTCACGCACGAACGGGCAGCAACCGGCAAGCTTTGCTGGGATCAGCATTATCTGCCTGCGAGGCAGGTGCTCTATTCGGACGGACTCGAACACCTCACTCAGAAGAGCATCCGCAACGATTGTCGCGGATCATCAAAATTAGTCATTTGTATGCAGCTCGCGGCCGGCCATCGTCCAGCGCAGCCAGGGTTAGGAGTAGGTCCTTCTCCCTTTCGTATCGCCCTCTAATGACTGCCAATTCCGGCCGGATGTCCATTTTCAGCAAGATAAATGAAAAACGGGACTCCACTGACCACTTGGCGCTGCTCCCGACTTTCGGGTGAAAGGATATGGAAATCGTGAACCGTAAGGCACGTGCCGGGCGTTATGGCCGTAACATCGGGCAATCTGGACGCCTGCAAGTCGTCAGCTTGCCATAAGAGCGGATTTTTCGCACACCACCCCGAACCCAGGATGGTACCGGGGCCTAATGAACGGTTTTCGGTTGATGGATGGTTTCGGATGTTTCATAAATTGTGTCCGTGAGCCCGACACTAAGCTGATCAAGCTGGGCCGTGAAGGGAAACATAAAAATAAAACAAGCAATGTACTAATCATTCTGAAAGCAAAATGGTGATAAGATGCATAAGCCGGCAGCCCCGGTTCCTGGTCGTGGAAGTTGAAGATAAAATGTCATTAGCAAATTCAAACAAAAAATCGTCACTATTAAAGAAGCACATTACCCAGAGGTACGAAACAAGAACATCTTTTCATACACCGAGCAGCCTTATCGATGTCGACCGAACGTGTATGTATATCAACTCACTGCAATCGAAAAGCATCATCTTTCTTTCAATGAAATTTCCTTGCAAACATGAATAAAGCAAACTATCAATCATCTGCCAATGAGGTTCCTTTTCTTTCCCTTGCCGGGATTCCTTTCACTTCGTCGATGAATAATGTAGCAAAGTGCTAAGTGAGCTGCACGTTTCTTGACGCGGGATTATTCAATTAATCAATTATTAATACATGCTTATTACATTCCAGCTCCGTTTCATACGCTCTTGATAAGTAGCGAATTGGTATTCAAGTCAATAAGCAAGTCAATTTGATTATTCATTCTTTTTCTGAACGTCTTTCATGGAATGCATTGAAAAATGCACGTCACGTCGCTTGCTCGCAATCGCAATCCAGCATTTGTTGAGTTGCTCACAACGAACAGCCTTTCTTTCGCAGTGAATGATTTACATTAATGTAGCGCAAAACTAAATGTAAATGTATGCTTCTCCTTTGAGAGGCAGATTTGTACATCGAACGCTGAATCTCGTCCAGTTGCAAGCGACAAACTATGTTTCACGACACAAAATGTGTAACATGGTTTCATTATTTTGAACATGAGTCATGAGCATAAAGAATTTTCATATAAAATTATGAGCTACCACCAAAGGGTGCGAAACATAGAGACGCAAGCGAATGAAATTGTAAATCAACGCCTAGATCAATGCCACACTAGCAGTAGGAACGTGAGGCCACCATGCCATAGACAGATTGATAGGCTTCGAGTGTATTGATTGAAAGCTGCTTATAGATTCGCAATCCATTCAGCCAAACCGTTCGCATCGAACACTCACGGTGAAGCGGCTTTGTGAATAGTTCCCCTGCATGAATGGTAACCATCTCGTCGGAAGCATTACAACATACAGTGAACGCTGGCAGACCTACGAAATATGCAAATACGTGCTAGGAACGCCAAATCCTGCACGCAATCGGCAGGGCAACCCCGCAACGCACGTGCTCCATGGTAATGCCTTCTGTCAAAAGCTTTAGGATGGGTGGTTCCCGGTAAAAAATCCTAGAATCAATCACAGGCTAGAATGCGCTCCTGTTGAAGCAGAAAACCCTCGAAACATGCGTGCAAGTCTATCGTACACGTTTACAGCTGCGAATTTTCTGCTGAAACTCACCGTGTGCTTTTTAATATCACTGGCGTTGTTCCAGTTTCTACTTCGAAAGCAGATAGAGCTGCGAAAACTAGAGAAACTTTTCAAAAAATTTACCAAGAGTAAAGTAATAGATTCTACAAGTATCGATAATCGATTACGCTAAGAGCAGAAAAGAAGAAGATTAGCAAAACCAATTCCAAAACTATGATACTGTCCTTAATATAAAATGTTGAATTATTATACTATATTTTGGTTTGGTTGATTACACCGGTTGGGAGACTGTCTGATCCTCTGAAACAGCTTGTGATGGGCTGTCGTCGACCATCTGACGCTTTCATTCCTCACCACAGGGTGCATTAGCAAACGTCCAACAATGGACAAAAAAGTGCCCGAACTGAGAGCGTACGCACGTGCAAAACGTACGTTTTATATCCAACCCTTGCGTTACGCAAGCGTTCGTTTCTACTTCCACTGTCATCATACATCAATCTCTGCCGTAGTAAATATCGTATAATGTGCTCAAATTGTTGCGCTCCTTTTTGGGCCCTTCGGGAAAAACCCGTTTCCCGAAGGACCAATCGGTTGTGATGAGACGTCCTCGGCACCATGAAGGGCCCCATTTGAATAGTGAAATATTTTGACACTTAACATCGCACTGATTGACTAATGGTCGACAGTTGGGCGGATTGAATTATGATGGTAATCGTCAATTCGGTGGCCGAAAACCCTCGTTGGCACGAGCTGGGAAATGGAACATGAGCGCATGAGGCTGCTTCACTATACAATGGAGCACTCGTTTGTCGTCCGCCATGAAAGCGTCTAATTAATGATATGAAGCATCGCATTGCAGAGACAACTACCAAGTGCACCATCTCGAAATGCCAACTAGCATGAGGATGCGCTCTTTTTCAGCGATTTCTTTGCCAGGAGAATACAATGTAATTAATGAGTTAATCTTCTTAACATACACCCACTGTGTTGACCGACCCGACGGAAGCCCACCTAGTCCGCCAGCGAAGAAAGAAAATGCTTCATTTAAATTAAAGATCTGCCACATGTGATGGATAAGCATCAAACGGGAACTCACTTGATTATACGAAGTGAGACATAAAGGGAAAACAAACACCAGACGGGCACGCAACGGCGGTTTCGTATTTCGCTACGCTGCGGAAAAATGTCCCCAATTAATGACGTTGTGGTCCCAAAGCCCACTTCACTGGGGATCACGTCACGAGCAACACTTGGGGGGCCTACCGGCCAACCTCGGTGACTCAAATTCCGCCTCGTTTCTCCGTAGCGAATACGTAATGTTTCTCGCAAAATACTTAAGGTAAGTGCCTCTCTCTCCGGTGGAAAGTAGTTAAATGAAATAATTACTGTTTAATTATGTGGCACTAGCATGCACCGGCGAGCGAGCCCGTTCCCGTTAGTCATTGGGGAACGGGACGGAAGCAAATAAAAACGGTGACCTTTTCTACGGGTTGTGAAGTTGGAAAAATCTCACATCTATACCATTTGTGGCCGTGAAGCCGAAACAAAATGAAGTCATCCTAGGTGTAATAATTAAATGGGTGGGTAAATTGGTGCCCATTATACTAGCCAAACATTTGATTACAGATTTGACTGTTTGCATGTGCTAAATTTATATCAATTTCGAATGAAGCAAAGTGGTGTGGTTTTGTTTAAATTACATATTTGATGCCAAAACATATTTACCATTCACGATAACTTTATTCATCTACAGCTATTCCAAAAGCTAAATCGATAAGCTAAATCTAAATAAAACTTCTGTAAACTCACTAAAAAATGCTAAACTAGACTAAACACACTAAAAAAATTGCGTTTCGCATAAACATTAACATTGTACATTGGGCTGCAGAACCTAAAGCAGGGACTCGCCAGAAACTCCGGGAGCTTGTTTGGGAAGTTTTAATGCATCCATCGTATAATCCGGACCTTGAACTAAGCGATTCATTACTTTTCCACGCATTGCAAAACTTCGTAAGTGATAACAAATTGAGATCAAGAAAGGTTTGTTAAAATCGACTGCTAGAGGTTTTCACCAATAACGACCAATACTTCTATAAGAGAGGAATTATGAACCTACCCTTAAAATGGCAACAAATTTGACAACAAAATCGTGCATATTTGACGTAAATCGAACCATCGGAAACATCTTAAATAAAGTTTTGAATTTCACTCATAAATAATGGACTACTTTTTGTCAGCCTTTTAAAACTGCTGAAAGAATATGTTCATTTTACTATGGAAAACTCAAAAATCATGAAACGATATCATTCCATATTACATTATCTGGTAATGAGATCATTTCATGTGGACTAGATTGTGCAATAATTTAGAATCATTGGTCCCGATATTCGAACCAAAACGTAGACGTTTCATACAAAAAGCATTAATTATTACCGGTATGTCAACTAATGAAACTCGTACAATTGAATCGCAGCATTGTCTCTGCAGCGTGTCAGATTCCGCAGTCATCTCGGGTTCGCTTAATTAAATCTGTATTTGGTCATTTTAACATCCATTGACCTGTGTGGGCCGAATTTATGGGATCAGACCGTTGCTAGGTAGAGCAAAGGCATCCACCCATTAACCACAACTTCATGTCAGGACTTGCTACTTAAATTTAATTCCATCCACTTGCTAGAACATACCAAAACATTACAGATATTGTTGTCAGAGCTACACGATGTTTATTAAGGCTACATTAGGGGGTCATGATTTACCGGCAAAGCCGTTGCCAACACCTTGGGTTCCGATGTACCGGAACCACATCAAAGATCGATTATGCGAGGTTAGATCCTGGAGCAAGTTTTGCCAGCAACAACAACAAAAAAGCGCTTCGGAAACCGTGTTCGCACAAGAAGGTGCCTTCACCCGCGGTAGATGTTTCCAAACCGAAGCAGCAACCAAAACGGTGCCATCTCGAACTATGTAATGCACCACCACGGAACCATGCAAAGGCTCGGAAAGATGAGCTCCGTCGTCGACGCGGCCGACGAGACGATACGATAAAATCCTTTCGCATCTGGTGCAGTGTGAAACTAACATAACGGGGGTTCGCTCGGACGTGGCCCATCCCGTGCAATTCCGTTTCCCAAAACAATGGACAAAACCGTGGCCTGTGTGAAAGTGATGCTTGTCAAACAAGCCAACCGTGAAACGAGTGGATCCAAACAATGTGCCACACGGCCTGCCTCGGCCGACAGTGGCAGGTCCTGGAGTCCCAGAAAGGTCACGGTGGTTGCAATCTTACGACAAACGGTGGCCAGAATGCTCCACCGAAAAGCCCACCAGACCGGGGCGATCCGGAAGCTCAAGAAAGACCGTTTCAGCCCGAAATGGGCTGCGAACGCCAGCTGCTTCCGATGCGCCCTTTGCACATTGGTAGCCGCCGGCTTGCCGCTGATGCTGCAGCATAGACCGAAGCTGCGCTGAAGATCATCGCGCGTTACTGGGAAAGAAGAGCTCCGGATGGTATGAATATGATATGAGGTGAACTTTGTACGATGCAATCCGTAGTGCAGGGCACCAACGTCAGCTTTGGCATAGTTTTGGGAGTGGGAAAAAAATAAAAGAACCCGAAGTACCAAGTGATACGATAAAAGGAAAATTTACTTTGTTTATTGGAAAACCACTTGTCCAAAACCTCAACATCCAATCGCAACTGGCGACCAATGTTCGGTCGGTGTATCTGGCGCACGTTCTACGGTACTTTCGGGGAAAAACCAATAGAACACAACACCTCTCACATGCGATCGCAGGGCTCAGCTGGTGGTAGAATATGCAAACCATCGGCATACACGGTCGCTTCCACCGATTGGTAAACAAATGCGAACTGCACTTCTAGCGCTTCCGGAAACCCTTAAACGCCTGTGACGCAACTTCTGACGGTGCATACCCGGAGCTAGACCACCCGTTTGCTCGAGGTCCAAAGTAAGTGTTGAGTGTGTTAAATTCGACGCCACGTGCCCCCGGAACTATCGTTGTTGGCGATAGTTGTTGTTCTCCACAAACTCTATCCTGCCGTAGTCCCTCGGCGTGTCCACACCGCACGCTGGGAGTTTGTCGTGCCCAGTAATGTAATGTGTAAATGAGAACTTTCTCCAGCAGTGTGGCAGTAAAAGTTGTTCGATAGATTTTGCATCTTGCAACCCCGCCGGAGCGCCGGCAAACTGTGTCGATGTCCTTTTTGTAGAGTCTTGTGTCTTGTTTTCAATTTTCGAACGCTGTAGAGTACGTATTGAAAACCTCATTTCTACAACCGGAACCATTCCGGGTACACATTTTGCAAGGATGCCCTTTTCAAAGCATGCAATTAAAGCTCAAGTTGCGAATCTCTCTGTTGGTATTATTCTTTACAGGGTACACGTTAGCGGCTTTGAATACTCAAACAAGACACCAACTCAATAAAAGAATTGGGTCAAATACGATAAAGTGACCGAAAAATAATATTCAGAAGATAGTTTAATAATTTGTGCCAGTTATTATTGTCTATAACCAAAACTCAGTTAACGTACATATATTTATTCAATTTGAAGTGAAAATGTAATGCCCAGAAAATTTTAATTATATTGTTAAAAAGATTTCAAATTTTATCAAACCAACTGCACGCACAGTATTTTAGTTCCACATCAAAAATAATAAATCGTTTTATTTTCAAAAAAATTAGATCACCGCTGTTAACAGTCTTCCATTCTGCATTTAAAAAATTGGCATATTTTTCTTCTTGCCATATTGCTGTGTTTATCGAACATCGAATACTACAGGCATATTTAAGGATAATTGAACTACTAGCACGGCACATCGAACAGAAGTCATCCATTGTTAAATTTACTGTAAAGATTTACTAAAAAAAAAATCGACCACAATACATCTCGAACACGAACCCGCAAGAAGCACTTAATTTTCACCATCGCCCAATTTATTGCTTCCCGCTTCTCGATGGCCACCCATTAATCAACGCGTTCGCGTATCATTCAAATGAGTTCGTTGTTTCGTTGCAACTACAACCCCACCAACACCGGTTCCGAGGGTGTGAGATAGTAAAACCATACAAAGGAGAAAAATAACGGATCCTCGACCACCACCGAGGGCTGTTCGATGGATTTTCAAGTGGTCACTTAAGCACAACATCATCGTTAAAGTGAGAACACTCTCAGCGAACGACAACAACACAGGACAGCAACGGTAAACCCCCGGTTTTCCCTCTCCCTCTGGGGACAGCCAGTGTCCAGTCGGCTCAACAGCTGTAAAACAATAACGCAGCCAAACCGCAATCGCAGGCGATGCAGGTCCCTGCGCGGAAAGTATCGCGTCCTGCGTCCGTTCGGAAAGCGGAATGCCCTCGCACATCGGCAGCGCTGAATTATCCTATTAATTACCATTATTATCTGCATTAATCACGATGACAGTTTAAAATTGATTATTTTTCAAACACTGCTCGCACCGAGCACCGCACACGTGTATGTGTGCGAGCGTGTCACTGATGCAACTACAATGTACCCCGACTGGGCCACCATTTCGCAGAGCATAATGAATTGATATTGGACCCTTGCTCCGCTTGAACCGGTGTCCGGTTGTGCGATCAGCCGGGACACACCGACCCGAATGCCGGAAGTTTTTCACCACCCACCATCACCATCGCCGGCCGGGAGTCAGTGTGAGTTGAACGATGGCCAGATTGTGCCCCCGAGATACCGTGGCCCGGCTGGCTGGCTTTGCGAGGGTATTAAAAGCGCATTTCAAGCGCATTCTCCCGAAATGGGCCGAGCTGAATCAGCAACAGCGCCACGCCAATCGTCACACGGTAGGTCACCGGGGAGGATAACGGTCTCCTTTTTGGAAGAGATTGGTGACACACAAACACACACATACAGATGAAGGATCATAATTCGGCCAACAGACCGGTGGCGGTGCATTATTCTTTTCACATTACATATTTCATGCGGAAGCACTGGAACATAATAACAAAATCTTTCTTAATCCATCGGGAGCTATTTATTTTCGGGAACCATTTTGTGGCCCATCGAAACGACGAGGCCCAACGTAAGAATTAATTTTTATACTTCAAATTCATCGTTATTATTTTCACATAAGTTAGCGACCTATCTTTCACAGAAAAGAGAATCAATTTGAGACGATAAATTGGTAGGGTATTTTAATAATCTTCTGCGAATGGAAGCGAATGGACACGCGAAAATAAAAATATTGAGTTGGCGATTTTCTTAATAATTATGTTATGATTTTCTGATAACTTAAATGATAAACAAATATACCTCTACATATTCCGCTCATATTCACCGGAACCAATGAAATGTTCACACCGAGCTGATAAATTTGACACCATCACTAACAAGTTAGCAACGTGTAAACTCGCCAATTGGACCCTCCGTTCTGCCTATTTGGGAACATTTTGCGCACCCAATGGCAGCCACCAAACCACCCAAAAGGCAACCACGGAGCCAAGCAGTGCTGATTAAAATATTCTTCCGACCACCACCGGACGACCATCGGCACATGGCTAGCCACCGCGCACGATGAGTTCGAACTGGTCGACTAGACATAATTATCATGATGATGATGATGTTAATGATATTTAAAATCACCACAACCGGTCTCGGGAACTCCTAACCTCACCTCACGTCAACGGAACGGGATTTAGCACACCTGGAAGCCCGAAATTGCGGTGACATAAGCTTCCCGGCCATTGTGAGGCCGAATAAGCTCTTTCGGACGATCAACTGGCGAGAGGGCCCATTGGGAGGTAGCTCTGCAGTGTATGACGATGACGTAGAGCGAGAGCCCCACCCGAAAGGATGCAAGTGCACCAAGTTGTGCATCATAAACAGGGCGGCTGTGGTACGGCGCGATACGGCCCGACACGGGTGTAATTGATTCTGGGACGAAAAAAAAAAACGCACCTCACCAAACAATTCCTGTTTCCGTTTCGCGCTGTCGGGAACAGGTGGTTTCTAGCTGGTTCATTTGGGTGTACGTTGCCGTTTGGCTATTTCACGCCAAGTTGGTTTAAGGTGCGAGTGGCCAACCGCAGCCCTCGGTTGCCCTCGAAACGATGCGAAAATTCAATTCAGCTGCACTTTCTCCGGCGCTGACGGGTGCTTAAGTGCAACGCGTGGCCACTCGGTGCAATTTGTTCGCTTTCACATCCATCAGCTGCAGAGCTCTGTTGCATTATCGTTAGCAGCGCCACTTTCGATAACGGGTACAGATGTCCGCTGTTCAAACACTGGCCCCGTACATTGGGTGAATTTTTCCGTTTCCGGTCATGCGTCTGAACCTATCAAATATGGGTTCAACTTAAGATTATGACTAGACAAGGGGCGACGTTAGCATTTACGAGTCAGGAATACTGTTTGAACATCTAACTGTTTGGCATCTATCAATATCGGAATTAAGTTCTTAATTCCTGTTCTCGTATTGAAGTGGCGAATAGGGTGGTTCTTAATCGAAAGTGTAGTTATAGTACCTTACAATTATTATTTCATCATAAAATCTACTTCATAACCAGCGATAAGCTCAATGTTTAATGATATAATGAGTAGTTTGCCTTGATTTGGTTACACAAAAATCCTAATCAAAGCTGATCAATGGCAAATCAGTATAATAACTATGCAAACGTGGGCTAAATATATTGCCAATAGTAAAATTAATGGACTAGCAAAACGCACAAAACAACCACAAAAACCGGAAACACTGTAATGGATTGCATATTATCGCTGTCCCAACGAATTTAGAGAAAACAAAAATGGATTCCTAATGACGGTTGCCCGCTGGCACCGTGATTGTGGACGCATAAATTTCAACAAACCTGGTTGGTTCTGGTTGGTGGGAAGCCATTGTTGGCCTTTTATTGTTTTTAAAACATTTTTTTTCCCCGTGTGTTTGTGTATGTGAGCAGGGTGTGAATAACAGGAGTTAGTTTATGGAACTAATTGGTAAATATTTATCACGCCGCATTCCAACGCAAACCATCCATTTCGATTGATAAATTGTCCAACCGATTTTTATGTTCGTGCTTTTTTTCCATTCGCATAACTTCATGAATGCGGTGCTACGATTAGCTGGGAGGGTTTTTTTTTATGGCACCAGTTTAAGGTCCTTTTTTGTGCCCTTATGTTCCACGCACCCGGCAGGCCCAATTAGTCTCATTGTGACCGATCGATTGGTCCGGACTTCCTGTTCCGCATAACAAATGGCCGGGGGCTTTCGGGAAGAAAACCGACCGAACCGTTTCACGTTCGAGCGCTCACCGATTGTGGTCAACCATTTGTTAGCACGTTAATTCGTGTCACCTCGCGGGTCACCCACGTAGGTCAACCATCCCTTCGCTTTGGTCCACCACCGTTCCACTTGACCCGTTCGAGACCACAACGAACCAACCGCGGAGTACCGCGAGATCGGAGCCGAGAATCGAAATCCGGATACACGGTGAACACTCGGAAAAAGCCCGTTGATTCGAACCCGGCCTGTCTCCGTGCCGTTGTTGTATGCGTGTGGTTTTGTGGTCAACATGACCAACCCCTGCCGCCGTGTTTGTGTACGTGTTTGCTTTTAATCAAATTGCTTCCCTTAGGCACACATCCACGGATCTACCGTGCATGAGAAAGGATCGAATGAAGTCCCGTCAGCCGCCACTAGGGATCGCTAATCACCTTCCCGACCACGCCGACGGTTTTGATCTTCACGCACCTCGTCACGAATGCCATTTGGAGCCTAAATCTAGGAGCGCCAGGAGCCGCTTGGGACGTCAAAAGGGTGGCCCAAAACGCTAATGGCGCTCCGAGACTGGTCCGCGAAACTTACCGTGGTTCCACGGTGAGGTAAAGTGGCAACGCTTCGTTTAAACCTTTCCCGCTGGCCTGAATCGGACAGCATCGGAAGCACCGCAGAGCGCGCAATTATCCTGCGGAGCAGTATTCACACCAAAGAATGTAGCGTTGTGGCAGTAGGGCCCGATTGCCCCGCGGTGGTGCTAGGACATCGGTAGCCACGAAGCTCGCGAAGTCATCAGATTGATGCGCTGCAGCGGACGCACGGATCAGCGACATCGAAGAGAGAAGAGATCACGGCCCAAGGATGAGTCGCCGAGATGTAAATCCGGATGCACCGAACCGGAAAACCCGGACGAAAGAACGCTAAGCCGCACTCGCAACTCGGTTCCTACCTGAGCGCCAGTAATGGATGGGCGTTCTAATATGGTTAGCTCGGGAGTCCTCTGCATGTTGGGGTCCGAGTTGTTGCGACTGAAAGGACTTTGTGCTGCAGTGCCACACCGGACAGCAAACAGCAATACTGCCATCAACGAACGTAGCCACACGCACACACACTCACTGGCCGCAAATGAAAGGTCTGCCGAGCGCGATAAGGCACGCTCATTACTTTGCAATGCACCTTTCCCATAATTCTTCGAGTTGTGGCTCGTGTTGGCGAGCTAATTTTGGGGAGGCAAAATGCGTGCGGCTAAACCAATGCCACAGGCCAATGTGTTCCGTCGCGGCCTTTGCGGGCCTCACATTTCCCCGGGATGCGGTTGGTTATCTTCGCCGACGCCGACGCCTCGTTCGAGAAGCGTCCACAACAACGCGTCCAACCTTCGAGCGGGCGGACGGACGATACGGCGATCGATGGCGGTTTTGTTATTGAATGTTATTGCCAGTGCCGCAACAGCAAACTGGCTACTGCTGTGGACGGGCCGGAATAGCCCAATCAAAATTCAGGCTGACCCGCGAGGTCTCATTGGAGAATTTTCGCGAAAGCCACCAGGCGCCTCCATTATCGGTTAGGTTGGTTGGATGCAAGTGCAATCGGGAAGCACAGAAAATCAATTGTTTCTAAGTTTTTACTAATTGTGTTACGCTTCTGCAGCCAACAATTAACGAGCATTTCAAAAAGCATCGTGAATTCTGTTAAAGTAAAATATACTATATAAAATACTATAAATATACTATATAATATAAATATATAAAATATACTTTCGGAAAGTAAAATTATCTGGAAAAACAATTAACGGCATAAAATTTAACTGTTAGTTAGAAATAGGAAAGCAGTAGAAATAAATTTAAGGTTAAATTGTAGCTGACACGCTTTCTGTCTTTATTTCGAGCTTTAGAACGCCTATCAAATAATTTAGTCTAGCAATAGAAACATACCTCAAAAGTATGTCAATTCTGTGCTTTTCGTAGTTTTATTTAATTTAGTGTAACCCATTTGCGGTGAATAACAGAGCATTTGCGTTTTAAAACAACGCAAGGCAAAGTACAATAGAAGGAATGCTGCAAACAGTAATGTTTAAGCTTGAAAAATCTAGAAAAAAACTCTCCAATAAAATGCTATGATAATGTTTAGGCTACAATATTTCTAAGAAACGATTCAACACGATCTACACAAAGAAAAAAAGGACAAGGATCATCTGTCGCATCCAATAGACCAACTTTCGAACAACCTAGTACAGTTCCAACATACAAACTTTTTAAGAAATGTTTAATGCTAAAAAATTAAGGATAGCTAATAAATGCTAATGAAACAATTCGCTTGTCTCCATATTCGATTGTAAGTAATTTACTAAAATAATTGCAACTTTTAAATCTAATTATTCGTCCATTAACTAGTAGCGAAACATTTTGCACGACGGCGAGAAAAGTGCCGCTTGGGCTGCGGATTTAAAGGATTCCGTCGAAAGTTCCACTTTTCCACCTTCCCCAGCACGGTGTAAGCAACGGTGGCGCAAGTGAAAAAGGCCAAACTGTAAGCTACACAAAGATTATCTTCAGAAACTTCGTTTACGGGTAGTAACAGAAAAATGGCGTGGCCTTTGCCGGAAAAAGGGTCGGTGTGGTCGGTGGCCGCCACATCGACCAACCATCGACCGAAATTCAGGTTTTTGGGCAGAATTATCGTTGCTGCTTCCGGCAGAAGCTGGGGCCGGTCGCTAATGTTCCAGCCGGTTCCAACAACTGAAGTGGAAAGAATTCGCCCCCGAGTTGGCCCACTTTTTGGCCCACCCGGGTTCCGGAGCGATAAGCCCACTCACACGGGACGTGGTAACCGTGGAATCGAAAGCTGGGTTTGCGGTTTTGCATCGGATCGGAAGTGCGAAGCGAGTGCCGGCCGAAGCACAAACCCGTCCATCGATCGATGGCACTGATCCCCGAGATTAGCCGAAAGGCCCTGCCCGAAGTTACAAAGTGCCCGGAAGTTGTCTACCGGAGCCCATACCGTAGGGCTCAAGAAATCCAGGGAAGGTTCTTGGGCCGTACGGAAGGCCGGTCAGGCCGGTGATCAAAGAGTCGGTGACGTTAGGCTCGACCACTGCCAACTCTTTGATAAGATAAACCGCGCGAGTGAGAAGGCACACAAAGTGACGCAGTTGGTATATGCAACGAACGCACCTAACTGGTGTGCACTGTAGCCGTGAGTCTGTGGTACGGAACACACTCCACGCACGTAATAAATTTGCTATCGAAGCGAAAACGGCTTTGGTGAGTCATCCTGAGAAGACTTGTAGACGTCATTGTTGATTATAAACGAAGATCCACTTGAACCTTTTCTGTTTTTATTACTAGCCTTAGGTGTTAGTAACCTCCAAATTTTAGCTTTAGTCTGCAGGAAGCCAGAACTGCAACTGTCGCTTCCATAACTGTATTGCCATGCTGCTCCACTTCGCTTAACATCGCGTCATGTCACGGATCTTGGCCGATAACTGCGAACCGTGGGCCACACACCATTACAGCCATTACAGGTTCCGATGGTTTGGTCACTCACTTAACCCGCAATCGCTCGGCCTCGGCAGGTCTCCTCACCCACGATCTCAGCCCGTCCGCCTGTGCGTGTGTCGCTGGGCTTCCTTTGGGCGCTTATCGCACGGCCATTCGATTAGAGATGCCACCGGGCCACAAGCCAATATTAGTCATCCGTAATGGACCGGAGCGAACCCGGCGCCGGTACCTGTGTGTGGTTTGCGGGCGTCGATGGTGGTGGTGTTGGTGAGATGGTGTTTCACTTCGCCCCCGATCGACCTGATCCCCGGTCCCGGTTCGGGGAGAGCTAGATAACGGCGAGCGACCGTCCGTTTTGTGGCCACCGGAACAACTCGAGCCCCGATAGAAGTGGTATCGGTTAAGTCAGTCAGTGTTAAACTTTGGCATTGATAACGGGCCTGGATGGGAGGTTGCCACTGCACGGTGGTCG
Organism: Anopheles bellator; assembly: GCF_943735745.2. NCBI lineage: Eukaryota > Metazoa > Arthropoda > Insecta > Diptera > Culicidae > Anopheles > Anopheles bellator. The sequence goes on from NC_071285.1 coordinate 38,180,472, forward strand.
CAAATCGACGCAACTTCCCGGTCGTTCCGTGTAGACTGCATTCCGTAGGACGCAGGGACGTTGTGGCAAGTGCGCTCTGTGCATGTAATACATTATGACGTTTCTCATCGAGCGAAAGTGAAGGAAATAGACCACTAGGGGCCACTAGGGCACTAACAAGGGGCTATTTGAAAGATATTAGTTCACCGAAGGGAGCCCAACGGAGTCGCAGTGAAGAAACAGGCGCAAGCGGATAAATGGCGGACCGGATATTGAACATCGTGGTGGTCGGTGATGGTGCCGTCGGAAAGACCTGTCTGCTGCACGCGTACACCGATAAATCGTTCAAGCATTTCTACCAACCGACCATGTAAATAGTGCCACTTTAACCATACAGTCGCTCTTTGGGAGGTGTGCAAATATGGAAACAATAAGAGCAAACCCTTTCTTTTTTCCTCTACGTTACTCACTCACTACTGTCATCGTTGCCATACGGCCAGATATGATAAGGAATCTATTGAAATGATACTCGATGGGCAGCGGTACACTATTCAGCTACACGACACGGCCGGCCAGGAGGAGTACGACAAAATCAGACAACAATTTTACAAGCGGGTAAGTGTAGGAACGTTGTGCATTTCCATCGGTTCTACCATTTGCGAAAAAGGATGTTTCCGGTAATCACTCCGGTAATCCGGCAATTGAGGATCCGGCAATTCGCCAATCTCCATAATATCTCCATGACTTATCCAACGTTTCAAAAGTATTTTGTGGAAAGACTGTTTTAAGCAGCTCCAAGTTGGACGATTTTATAAATTTCATGAATGTAACGAGATGTCAACAAATCCTTGTTTTGAAATACGCCAGATTTCACAGAGAAATCAAATTAAGTTGAAACACTTCATGTTCCATTCTTTTGTATATATTCGTATCGTACCACAGGCCGATTGTTTCCTTCTCTGCTACAGCATCGACAACAGTGTTTCGTACGAAAATGCGGCCACAAAGTGGGTGCAGGAGATCAAAACGGATCCACCCATCCCGATCGTGCTGCTTGGTAGGTTATCTCGAAGCAGGCAAAACACCGGAACCCGTGGAAAATCCACTTTTCTTTCTCTTTAACATCACCACCAGGCACCAAGTTGGATACGCGACGTGGTGGAAGCAAGGAGGTATCGACGTCCGAGGGCGAAAAGCTGAGCCGTGCCATCAACGCTAACTCGTTCGTCGAGTGTTCGGCCAAAGCGGGCACTAACGTGGAGCTGGCCATTGAGGAGGGAGTCAGGGCGTGCCTGATGGGCGTCCCGGAACCGCAACCCGATGACCGGTGCTGTCCCATCAACTGCTGCACTCAGTCGTAGCGTTTCTTTCGACGACGACAACGACGATGACGATCGACCGATAAAGACACTCGTAGGACGCCCGTAGGAAGTTTATTGTTCGGACTACTAATTTAATTGAATTTATTTCCTAACCTAAACGAGGCTGAAAAGTATGTACACACAACACTGCGAGGGAAGCGCGTTCGTTGCTTGTTTATGGTCTTGGCCAAAGTTCACGGAGCTGCCTCGTCGTACACCACAGAACACCACTGAGCCCGCCTTTTCGCTCTCACGGAAGATAGAATGTGTCAAAGTCGATGAAGTGCCAACATGCTGGCCGCAGAGTATAAGTAGTAAAACTAAAAGTATCGTTCGTGAAAATGCCAAACTTAATGTCTAAGAAAACCAGCCACACTAAAGACAAAAACTGAATACCATTTCTTTTGGCAAACACACTACAACTCTTTCCAATCAAAACGCATAAAGGTGTTCTGGAATAGTAATAAACTAATAGGAAATGCTACGAAATGAAGTTACGAAAGTCGTTTATATTATTTTAGCGAAAGCAATAGTAAACAAAAAAAAAAAGAACAAGTATCTCGTCAACATGGAGAAAAGTTGTGAAATAGTAGCAAGCAAGTAGTAAGTAGCAAGCAGTTTATGTGTTTCCTCTTCATTTGATCACATGGCGACTCGTCTCGGAGAAAGTACTTAATGCGGCGTACGCATATAAAGAAAAGTTCAACAAACAAGAAAATATGCGCGGGCCCAAACGAGGGCTGAATTGAAATTTATCGCCAACGAAATGCAGCGATGGTCTACGACGTTTCGTTTCATCTTTCATTTCCCGCTTCGCTGGAATTCGTTGTCACATTTCTACTACGCACACGCTGAGGTATTTACAAGTAGCGTCGATTAACTCGCTTCTGCGGCGATATTATCGTTGCATCACCGTAGATCGGTGACCCGAGGGAAGTTCCGCTGGTGCTAAAGTCGTGACTTAGATTGCCTAAACCGAGGGATAGAAAACCGATTAGCAATGAAGGATTGAAATGTATTTTTCTTTAAATATAAATGTGTGATAAACTTTGTGAAAACGCAACTTAACATCACTCGCCATAGCTCAATGATGGAACGCTGGAACAGGGAAAATCGCTAAAAAAAATTACGAGGACGAAATATCTTCAATGGCAGCCCCGTTTCAGTGTTTTCTAATTTGCACGCCTTTCGGGCTGATTCCAAACTCAAACTGCAAACCGCCATTCGCCGAACGGTCGAAAGGTCGAGACAAAGTGTAGCAAAATTATGTTAATGCGCCCATGCGCTTGTTCGAGCGCATGTTCGTGTACTGATTTCCATATCACCGTGGCACTGTGTTCGCACAGCGACTTGTGCCCACCGCCAGTCACGCAAGGTCCCGCCAACGGTTCATGTCACGATACGGTCAGGGTACGGTTTCGCGAAAAAAAACAAACTTCTCCAATCACCTGCGCAAAACACGCTGATTTTTCTCTCTGTCTCTGCCAGGGGACGGTTGAGGGCAAATACTTGAATATTCTTACCAGCACACGTGAGTGACGCGTGCTTGAAGGAACAGTGACATTCGAAACGCTATCCAGAACCACCCCGAACCAGACATGACAAGTTGAAATGTGTGAACCAAGTGTGACTTGTTCAAAAACTGCAAATATATTCCTAACTTTAATGAAGCATTCGGTTCTGACACGACACTCGAGGTCCTTGATTTTCAGTTCGCCATCCCGTGGCCACAATCTCAAAGTACTTTATTCACAGACTTCCTTTCGTTGAACGGTATGTCGTCGTTTAGCGTGGAGCGATTGTTCTCAAAGGAAGCGCACTAACTGCCAAAGAAACCGAGAACATTAATCAAAAGCTGATCGTAGGTTTTTCACCAAGATTGTAGACCATCCACTTTCGGTACAAATTTGGTTCAGCCTACAAATAAAGACAATTTTCTGTAACCTCAATCCGGCCAATCAATACTTTAACTACACAGTGCGGGTCCCAGTCAAGCAAACAGCGCACACACCAATCTACAACACGAAAAAAGAGGATCCTATAAAAAGCAAAGCAGTACAATTGAATTGCACAGCACATCCTAACGGAAACCGTATCCGTGCGAACACCCACACACACCCCTGGCCAGGAGCAGAACAATCGCAGGCGCTTTCACGCTTCCCGGAAGGTGTAACCGAATGTCATCAAAATCCAATCAATCAAATTTCACCGCAAACTACAAGCCGCCAGCGGAACTGTGCTGGGCTGGGTTTGCTGTAAATCATGGCCGCGCACGTCCGTACTGGCTCCTGTGCCCTAGCCTTACCACCCCTCCGAAGCCCATGACTAAGCAGCATGGCCGCATCAGAAGGCGGCCCAGTGCGTGTGAAGGACGCCCGAGCTTCGCCTTCTTACGTTCGAACGATGCCTCTCTCGGTGACGCTTCTTCTGCATCTATCGACTGCTTAATCATGGTGCTGCTTGGTACGGTACGCAATGTGCGGTGAGGACACTCAACCCTCACACTTCCGTTTCTAACTCGCGAAAAGTGCTTCCGTTTGTGTTCCATTTTTTTTCCTTTCGTCTCCACATTGCGTGACAGAACTTCCACCCTCCCGTTGGAAGTTCTACATTTTCCCGGCGTTCGCCTAGCGCACCGCTACGAGTCCCTTCATGTCTCAACAAAAGCTTTGTAAGAAAAGTGAACTTCCGAGATTTCGGGAACACATATCAGCCGAATGTCAGCAAACAAAATGAAATATGCAGATTTAGAAGCAATGGGCTATGGGGCTCATACAAACGCACGCACGAGTTTCCCGAGCAGTGGGAAACTCGCCCGAAGTCGCGGGGTTGTCCCTATTCTGCCAAACACGGGGATACGGGTTTTAGCGGAAGTCGCGCTGAATGCTAAACATAGCGAAAAATCCACAATGCGTGGAGCGGAACATCGGAACATAAAAAGCAGATCGTGTGGCAAAAAAATTGTGCTGCCAGTCACATTCCCTTACCGACTGTGATCTTGCTGTGATTTTTTCGTTCGAATCCCCCAAGAAAGGGGACACTTTGACTTCGACGTGCGTGTGACACATACGCACAATCGCAAGCGGAATCGGTGCGTTTCAGAAATTCAAATGTAAACGAAACATGAACGATAAAAATCGGGACACCAAGGGTAACTCCGTGGCTTCATGGCGCAGGGACCAGGCACAACACCAGAAACCATAGCTAGAGTGGGAATTGAAATGAATGGTAAACAAATGGTGAACAGACGATTTCAAGAACGCCATGCCAGTTCTTGTGCCGGTACGGAAAAGTTGGTCATCACACATCGTCACTTACGCGGACGCCCTGTCGTTTGATCAACAACACAACAGCAGATCTCTCGATCCATTCAGGTGTTATTCAGGTGTAATGTTCAAGTAATTTTGTATGGTTTCACATTGTTTTAATTGATCCTATCAAGCACACGGCGCCGCGAATCAGTGTTTTCCTCTCAATTATATTATTAAATTTACTAACATAAATTGATAAATTACTTTCATTACTTTACTCATTCAAAAAATGTAGCAAAGTTCGTAGTCGTTGCGCACCCATCCTGACCGATATGCACGTAGACGCACGCCCGGTTCTAAGCGGGCCGCCATCATATCCTCAACAAGACTACATTTTAATTTATACCGTTTCTTTTGCAATTTTACAACCGGTAACGGTAGCCCCTGATTCGCGCCATAGAACGAGGCGGAAGGTGTGAACAGAAAATATGGCACCCATTTTTCACGTCCTTTCTTTTTTTGCAATCCGTGCACTGCCAAACGGCGGACCCTCCGAGAAGAATGTGTGTGTGTTTGTGTGCGGTGGGACTTTTCACCATGAACCGCTTATCGCTTCTGAAGTAGTTCCGATCGCATTCCATCCGAGGCCGAAGGCCACTGCAGAAAACTGGAACGCCAAAGCCCGAAAAATGCGAAATGGGATAATCTCCCGAAAGGAAGAAGGGGCACATGGGGCCCCGGGCTTCGAATGGCGGAAGGGAGCCAGATACGGCCGCCTGCCGGCACAAAATATGGCTTGCTCCACTTATTTAAATGCTCGTTTTGGACATATTTTCTCGTTGGCGCTTTGTTGTGCAGTTTTGCTTCCCTTTCGCTAAGCTAATGGCCAAGGATTCATTACCTGGATTCTTTTCTCTTTCACCGGTTGTTTGTTTTGTTCCATTTGTTCCGACCCCCCGCTGGTTTGTGGTGGCCTTTCATTTACCGTAATAATTTCTATATTCAATTTTCAACATCCTCACACCGAGTACCGTACCGAGGGCCTTATCGAGCATAAATTAATAAACCTTCCCCCGAAGGGGAGGCAACATAAAAGGGGATGCTAAACAGAAATCCCCGGGGCGTACGTTAACACCCGTCCTAACCCGGATTGTCGGGCCTGCCGATGGGATCTCGGGTTTTGTTTCTCTCGGGGATTTGCCATTTTTTTGCGAAACAGACAGTGGACAGTGTCAGGCAGGATCTGAATATGACAGCGATTTATTGTCGCACCGACAACAGACGACGAAACCCAAGCGAACGCCGTAATTTAGATCCAAAGGTTTGTTTTGGAACTAAAATCACTTCCTTCTTATTTAAACTTTTTAGTTCGATTATTTTCAGCGCAACTTAAAAACTACTTAAGAGTCTCTCCGTGGGAACGTACCTTGAGATCCGCCAAAGCTGTGCCCGGGGCTACCGGAGAACGGCGACGATGAGTGCAGAACGTGGCTGCGTGTCTCTAATGGACTAGCAAATGGACCGCTGCTTACCCTATTATCGTAGGATGATAAATTGGGTCCATTTTTAAATGGCGATAGCCCTGCTAAAGAGAAGCACGAAAAGAGATCAGAAAAGGGGAAACGATGGCCTCCGCGGAACGGAGATAAAAACACCCAAAAGCGAAACGGTCAGTCGCAGCGCTGTGTAAATTGAGAAACACTTTGCCGAGCCACGCCAAGCGTAAGCGAATGGAATGTGGCCGAAGGGTCGGGGTTGCCAACAAGTTGCCTGCCCCGTTGCCCTTATCCGACTCATGCCCGTTTTCTTTCGCAGTGCACTTCAAGCTGAATGTGTCGTTATTTATTTTTTTAACTTACCACTGGCATCCGGTGGGTTGGAGGCTCTCTGCCGCGGTGGAGAGCAAAATACGATTACTGTGAAAATTTCGGAGAGAAAACGTAAAATGGAAAAGAAAAGATTAATTGAGTGAACGGTGTAACACAAACATTTCGTCCGAGGTCAGTTTCAAGTATCGCGATAAGCACGGAAAACATTAGTGACAAATTGCTCTCGATGAAGGAAATTAAATAAACTGTGCACAAAAAGGAAATAAGGGTGATAAAAGATACGAGTGAGAAAGATGATGATGTATTATCAAGGTGGGCAGGATGTATGATCGCAAATCTTTCGACGGGTTTAAAGGGAAGAAAATCAAGGCTCAAGACTTCGAAAGAAACTTACCCCAAACGGTCGCCGCTATCACGACGACGGTGGATATGACCAGCCCAATGTTGCTCATGTAGTGCAACAGCAGATCCGGCGTACTGCTGAACGGTTGCGTGGCACACTTTCGCGGAGCCAACGGTGACAGTATCGGAACCTGGTGAAAAGAGAACCACAAATCATATATTAACTCCTGTCTTCGACAAACATTTCAAGGTAAAATCCTACCTCAACGGTTTGCTGTGTGAGCGGAGAAAGTACCGCTACCGACAAACTGTCGGCCCACTCGTCGCGATACGAAGAGAGCAGTTCCAGCTGGTACTCGTTCATGCCAGCCTGTTTCTGATGCAGCTTCACAGCAAGTACGTCGGGTTTCGATGACTTTACTTCCACCTTCTGCAGTAATCTATCAAGCCCCGTGACAGTGAGCATTTGTTTGCCAATTTGCTCCACCGAGAATGCTTCCGGTTCGATGCGGACCGCAGGGACAACCATCAGCGTAGAGGTGTCTACGAGTCCGGACGAGCCCGCCAAACGCACTTCCAGCACGAGGCTGTACTCGTTCGCCTTGATCTCGTTCGTCACATCATCGATCGTCGTCAGCAGATCGATGTTGCAGCTGTACGCACCGATCGTGGTATCGTAGCTCGGGTACGTTTTGAAGTGCTTCAGCAGCTCGACCGTTCCCACCTTCACTAGCAACTCGCACTCGAACAGTCCGCTAAATGAGCGCTCGATCTGCTCGCGGCAACTAGAAGCATTCAGTGCAATAACGTTAACCAGCTTGTCGTGCTGTTGATGATTTTTGATCACCAAATGCCCGCGGTACGAGTGACCATTGAGTATGTCGTAGCTTTTGAAAAACTCGATCCGATCCGCTTCCAGCACCTCGATGCTAAACGCTATTCCACCAGCACGACGATCACCATGACTGATCAGCACCTCACCAGTCGCACCAGAACCACCGCGTGAGCCGATCACTCGTGCAACGCCGGTTTTGGGATCGATGTTCACCAACGATTCGTCCGAACTGCTCCATCGCAGCTCACTGCTCAGCAGGGGCGATGAGAAACAAACGACGTCACCGACGGAAAAGAGTCGCTGGTTGGGCGTCACAACCGCTCCGCTCTGCTCTCCAACCACCAGCTTGATGTAGTCTTCCGCAAACTTGACACCCGTCTGATCACGCAGTGCCACCACCAACATATCGGCCGTTTCACGCATCAGCTCCAATGCCACGCTGTAGTTGGTGCCGGTGTTGAGTAGTACGTTGCCGCGCTTCGACAGTCGATGCTTGAGCGAAGCGACGTCCTCGAGGCCGTGGGAAAACTCGTTGCCCAAACTGTCGTGCATAGACACTTTCAGAGTCAGGGCGAACCCTTGCGGGATGCTGTGCTCGACCTGCTTTAGCTTCACCGTCCCCGGTTGCAACGATATCATTACGTACTGCACGTGCTTCACCTCGAGCGGGATCGTGAGCGACTGTTCCTGGCAAGAGGCAATCACCTGCACCCTGCCGACAGTGTCGCCACTCTTTACGAGCCCATCACGAGAAACATGCACCAGCCCACTACTGGCGGCACTCTCGTTCTCCAGCTGATAAAAAGCATCGTCCAGATTCGCCTTGAGTTGTATCGTGGCTTTTGGCGGGATCAGAATCGAGTCGTAGCGGAATGATTTCGGTGATTCCAGTTCCAGCAGCCGGAACACAGTGACGTCCGTTTTGGCCATCAGTTGCTTTCCGCTCGGGGTTACGAGAGTCACGTGCAGTGTGGCCTTTCCCGGAGCCAACGCTCGCACGCGCACAACAATCGCGTCCTTCTCCAAATACTCCACACCGATGTCCTGGAACACACCACGGATGTCGAGAATGTCGGTGTGATCCGTTGACCAACGGATATTGACTCCCTCAACGGTGCCAAGGATGAGTGGCGAAATGCTAGGGACGGCCCACACGTAAGCAGGCATTACGGCTCCAGTTTGGATGCGTGCCAGGGGCGCTCGCAATTCGATCGCATCCAACGGCACAACGTTCACGTTGATTGTGTCCTCGGAGAAAACAATCGCGGCTCCGGTGGTTGGATTCGTGCCCACACAACGGCCGGTTACTTTCGAGCGGCCGACGCGTAACCCGGACACTACACCCGACTCAACCTCTGAGTAGACAGAGAAAAAAAAACATTTATAAAAAACGAAACTTTCATTAGACCGATTCAATCACTTACCAATTACGTCGTGCTGTTGAACACTGTAAACAATGTTGGAATCGGGTGTAGGCCCTCCTTTTGAGTAGATTTGTAACGTACTTCCCACGACGATCGTGGCATTGCGTGGCAGTAGAACCAACGGTGGAAATACCTGAACCGTGGCTGGTGCACTGGACACCTTCTTGTTGCCACTTCCGGAACTGACACTAAACTTCGTATCGCCCAGTTCCATTCCGGTTACGACGTACCGCACCTCACCAACACCCAAACTGGCCTGTGATCCGTGTGCGACACTCAGCACCGTGGGATTATACACCTCGGTGCGCAGCTCATACAGCTCCAACCGATCTCGTTTAATGTCCAACGGCTGATCATTGCTATCGTAAAGCCGTGCAATGGCATCGATAACTTTCGTTTTTTCAACCCGATCCGGAGCAAGAATCGTGATTTTGCCTACCGTCACGACCGAAACGTAGAGGAAGCTTGGCTCGGTCGCTAGGCATTGGTCGGTAATCTCCAGTTTCACCTCGCCTGCCTTCCGCGGGCTAATGACTAGCTGACGGGTGGTCGATTCGAACTGCGCTGAAACGATGCCGGCCTCCGATGCCTTGATGTCGTAGAAGCCGCTTCCCTGAACAATCTTGATACGTTCTACGGCGTCGCTCGTGAGGAAAAGCGTTAACCGATCGTACGGCAGCAACGTTCGGTTGACGGCCAAGAAGTTCAGTTCGTTTTCGATCGTAGGCTTAACCAGCGCGGTTCCGCTTTGCTTCTGCACACCGAAAGGTGGGCTTTCCGGCCTTATCGAGTGTCGCTTCAACACCTCCGCACGGTAATCGCTAACGACCGTTTTTACCTTCAGACTAACATCCAGCTGGCGGGGAAGCGTGAGCGTCACGTAGTCACGCACCGGAACTTCGACACCATCCAAGTGGTCAACCTCTCCGTTTTGTACGTATGGCAGCGTGACTGGTACCTCTCCCTGTTCTTGCTGAGCACTTCCCGATTGCTGTTGCTGCTCCATCGCGAAGAACTGCCACTCGAGCAGCAGTGAAGAAATGTTAGCCAATCGTCGGTTGTGTACATCCAACACCTCTATATCGATCACCATTTCATCGCTATCGTCGCTCTTTACGTGCATCATCGAATTACGGCGCTCAAGCGGACATCCCATCTTCACTTTGTCCGCGGTGATCAAGTTCACGAACCGTGGCTTCACGCAGTACACCTTCGTCACAAATTCGGCCACGTACGGAACAGCATTCGTGGCGCCCAGTGTGTTGAACACCTCGAGCTTCAGTTCGTAATCGCCAAGCTTCTTACAAAGCACTCGCAGTATGTGTTTGTCTTTCGAGAACCCACTGCCAACGATCGTTACGTCGAGTCCTTTCAGATCGTACAACAGTTGGCGCTGCAATTCGGCTTCCGAATTGTACATCCGCTCGGGGCCGTTGTAGTAGAACAAGTTTCTCGACGAACCGATCGGTAACACAACCTCGTTCTCCATCGGATTCTCGATTGCCAGCCGCTCGAAAACGTTCAATGTGACCTGATCGGTAAGCGGTTGGTCCTGATAGCGGTACGTGATCTTCAAGTTTGTTTGACCGACCATCGTCGAGCGGAGGTACAGTATCCGGCACGCATCACCTGCCAACGGTTCTTGGGTACCTTCCTCGTCGGCGTTTGCGGGACTGTCTACGACGGTGAAGATTTGCGAGCTGAACTCCAGTTCAAAGTGAAGGTTTTCGCACGTCGTGATCGGTTTCTGGGTCCCGTTGTGCTGCGCCCACAGTCCCACGTGCAGCCGAACGTAATCTTTTACCACCGTTTCGAAGTTGTACCGCACTATTTCCAGCCGGATTGGCGACAGAAACACAACCTGGGCCGAAGCAAAGATTCGTACATTTCTCGACATTGCCACCTTCACTTGCGTCGCTTTGATCGATGCAGCAGCGTGATCATCCGCGTTCTGATCGGCGTGTACTTTTACTTGATCAATCCGCGCTTCGGCCAAACCGGTTTGCGTGACAGGCACAACGCTCGGATCGAGGGAAGACCAGCTGTAGGCATCATCGCCTCCGGTCGCGGTAAACTGAAGCTTCTGGCGGCGTAGGTTCGGATCGAAGGGCAGAATTACTTCCGACGGACTGATCGCCAAACGGTTGTAGACGATCAACGACGCCTTAGCGGTGAGCTGCAAATGAAACGAAAACTCGAATGAGACCGATGTTTAACCAAGGATCGCCTTCAAGATCAACCTTACCTTTTCGAACTTTCCCGTCACCGGACTACTGCCGGTTGAGATCGTCTCACCAAAGATACTGCTTCCGTTGCCGGTTACCCGAATCGGATAGAACAAGGATTCGTCCACCGTCGAGTGAATCTTGTACTGTGGCCCGAGCGTTATCGGATGATCGTCTGCCGTGAACAGATTTAGAGCAATCTCGTGGTTTTCGCCCTCGACCGTAACCCAATTGTAATGCGGCAGCAGGTTGATGGTTAACTTTTTCGCATCGACTACAGTTAGCGAAGCTTTCGGCAATGTTGCTTTGGCGTTCGCTTCGTCGTTTGCCACACCATGCGGTACATTACGATCGCGGAGCAACACAAACGTCCTGCCGATCTTCAAGCCCCGTGCCTCATTTCCACTGATCATGGCGTACCGTTCGTCTTCCATCTCCAGATAGTACTGACTATTGAGAGCGATCTCGTGCAGTTTACCCTGCTTCAGCTGCAGCACCTTAAACTCGATCGTGTCACCGGCCAGAATGTAGACATCACTCGGATCGAGGATTAGATTGGCCAGCACCATAATGTTGACATCCACCGGTGCTACGTGCGAATATTCTGCGTGCGGGAGACGAGCCGTGACACGAGCCGAACCCGTGTTAATGCCTTCCAACAACACCATGTACCCTTGGACACCGGCCACCTCGAGTTTCTCAATAGCGCGCGGAACAACGTGAAATTTGCTCTCGGAGAAGGTGAGAAAGCGCAACACTTGGCTCCAACTGCTGTCGCCGTCATCGCCACGTATGTCTTGTGCCCTGTGCGAAGCGATCTGCCAGTTAAACTCAATGCCCTCCAGCGTCGTAAACGCGTTGCCCTGTGCATCCTGAGCCCACAGCTCAAACGTTTCCGGTGCTTCCTCGAGGTACAGCTCGCGGGTCGTCGTCAGCACTCCGAGCTGATCGATCACGTCCAGAATAACGTCACAGCGGAGCACCTCACCGGTGGCCAGATCCTCCGCCAGCACAATGGCCGTGTTGCGGTGCTTCTCCTTGTTGATCACCGTCACCGTCACACGGTAGGAACAATCGTCATCGATGTCGTCGTAGGAGGGCGATATCTGTATAAGATCTAATCGTGACGAAGTCCTAAAAATAGAAAAGATAGCGAAAGTGGTTGAAAGCTAGAACCGCCTTACCGAGTCGGTTCGAATTGAGAATTCCAACCGGAACGATCGGTGACATCAACAAACTACAGTCAAGGCCTTTCCGAAGCACCGAAAGATTTGTTTATTCAAATGATGTCACCGGCATACCGGCATCTCGTCGTAGAGACGCCAGAAGCATGCGGATTTCGAAGGTTAGAAACACACCTCAGCGGCCCACGCCAAGCAAACTTACCATTTAAAGCACCCTTTCTCAACAACCTCGAGCGTAAAGTTTACGGAAATGTGGTCGAAAATTGGTAAAAGAACACGCGGATAATTCAGTTTGGTGGCATCGCCGGAACGCGTGGCTAGCAGTATTGTGACCGCGGCAGCTAGCGTCAGCCGCAGCCAAGAAGGCTTCATTTTAAGGCCCAGATGTTTCCACTATGCTATTTAACTCCACTTTCGGTGCAGTAGATGAACGATTTCACGTTAAATACCCTAAAATACTGTTCTGCGGGATTAGCAGCGTGATTTTGCGGTTAATCGCTTCTTGTTTTCACATTGAATGTCGCGGTTGTGAAATGTCAGAAACGACAATGAACGAACGACAGAGACAGCGACAGAGGAGCGAGAGAGCAGCGCAATGTTTACGTGCGTAATTCTGCAAGATAGCGAACGGAAACCAGCGATAATGCTGGTTTGATAATGATTGCAGTGCTTAGAGGATCGTAATCCGTAGACTTGTGGCCGTATCTGCAGGAACATTTTTCATAATATCCGTTTTTATGTTACTCTGCTTCTTCTAAACACCTTGGGCCTCGGAAGCAGAGCTGTCAAAAAAGAGCGCGCTTTCTTTTGTGTTCAGCGAACTGCTTTCCTACGCGAAAATCAATGAAAGAATGACAGCTGTCATCCAACCGAGAAGAGCCTGGAAAACGAAAACAAACACATCATCCGCTTGTTAGAAAATAATCAATGGCACGGAAATCGGCACAGTTTAAAATTTTCAAAATAACCAATTTCAACGATGTGACCGTCAACCAACTGTGTAGTTACGTTCAGGGTCTGCACAGGCACATACAAAAGCAACAAGTCCGGATACAGAAGCTGAAGCTGAAAATCAAAACGCTGGTAGGTTTCCTTCAACTCCATCAGATAGATTGTTATCAAACGGCTCAAATTCCTGGATGGCCTTTACCTTTCAGCGAATACTGCGAAAACGTTATAGCCAAGCGGAGGGGAACGTAGTGCAAGACACAAATGAACATCAGAATCAGGCGCCTAATGAGAAAGCCGACACAAGAGAAGAACCTCTCGATATCAAGGCGTTTGTGGAGGACATTAAGAAAACTGCCCAAGATGTGGATATTCAAAATCGGTACATCTACGAACCGACCTCTGGCATGTACTACGATCCAGAAACCGGATACTACTACAACTCCGTAAGACTGGCAGGAATCTGCAACAGAGCACCTGCACTTCATGGTTTCATTTCTAACTTGTATTCCTCGCCTTTAGATCTATGGATTGCACTACGATGGTCAGAGGGGCTGCTATTTGAAGTATAACGATACCACGCAGGAGTATGACTTTTACTCGCAAGTCATTCCAGAAACTATGCTAGAGCCGGAAAGCAAAGCCAAGAAAAAGGTACACTTCGGGGTGAAATCGTTGCTTCATTCCCTGTGGTATTAATCTTTCTCTTTGCTCCCACAGGTTCAAAATTCTTCCCTACCTTGCACTTCACTAGAAGACAGTCTTGTAGCTCGGTTCTCTTCTTTAGAGATCGAACGTATACGCCTTTGCGCGCTAGGTAGGTGACGAGTGCGGCATTGATAACAGCGGCCCCCTTTTTCTTTCTTTTTTTCTTAAACCATCGATGAACCTTCTGGTATCCGGCTTCAGAAGCAACCAGCGGAGTCCGGCAGTAAAAGTACGTCGAAGAAGGCTCGCGACAGTGACGACAGTCCCGAACGCAGTCGGCGGCACCGAAAGCACAGAAAACGTTCTCGAAGGCGTCACAGGTCACGGTCTCGTTCTCGGGGATCGTCCAGTGACGACAGCAGCGTTAGCAGTGTCAGCTCAACTGCAAAACGATCCAAAAAGAAGAAACGTAAATCGAAGAAGCGTAAGCATCGGAAGTCCCGATCCATCGAGGCACTGGAAGAGGGCGAGCTGACCAGCAGTGACACAAGTTGTTCAAAAGCGCCATCGGTGGTACTCGTCGAATCGAGCGGTGAAAATAGTGCCGACTCGTCCGAACAGTTCAAAACCAGCTACAAAGGTACATGAGCATCGAAAAAGGGGGCCGCTGCATTTAGATGAATTTTGTTCTTCTTTACCAACTCTTATGACAAATGCATTTGTATCGTAGACGTGGCCAAGCGCTATCCCCCATCGTTGCGAATAGTGGTGAAGGACACTAATCTGAAGGATTTGAAAGTCGGTTCACTGTTTATCGTAACCTGCAAGGGTGGAACCCTCGGGCGGGAGGGCAACCATGATGTCATCATCCCGGATATCAACATATCCAAGCGGCATCTGGAGTTCGTGTACAACGATCAGAAGGCCAGCTATCAGTTTGTGGATCTCGGTTCGCGTAACGGCACGCTCTACAACGGGGTGCCTGTGAAGATGTCCAAAAACCAATCACAGAGTGATCCGGTCGTTCTCTTGCACGGCAGCGTTTTGCAGCTCAATCAAACCAAACTGCTGTGTCACGTGCACGAGGGAAATGCAACGTGCGGCAAGTGCGAACCAGGTCTGCTGGTAAGCAGTGAACCGACTGTACCTCTGGAAAACGCATCGAAAATCAACAAACCCGTGTCTCACAAGGAAGGCCTGAAATTAATTCAAAAGCGCTTTGGTTTGGAAAATGAGAGTAAGTTCCAGGTGGACCAAGGTTTCTTTTAAAATGCATTTTACAATGTCCACTATCCTTTCCGCAGAATATATCGGCGTGGGGGACGGCCAAGGACGGAACCAGCGGATTGGACCGGACTACCAGGATCGGGCGGCTACCCGACGCAAAGTAAAAGGCAGCTCGAACGAGCACGAAAAAACGCAGGTAGCATCGCTTGATCAATCGATTGCCAGCGACAACAAGGGCTTCCAGATGCTGTCCAAGCTTGGCTGGAACGAGGGTAAACCCCTCGGTCGAAACGATGACGGCCTAACGGAGCCGATTACGTTAACATCGAACGTCGGCACGTCGGGATTGGGGTGTCAGGGTCAGCTGCAGCTGGGCGCTAATGTGCATCCGGTCAATCCCAAGCGCCACAGCATATGGCGTAAAACTCAGGAACGTTTTGAGCGATCGGCAGCCTTCAAAGCCGAGAGTAGCGATGGTTCAGATTAGTTAGTTTATATTGTAGTAATTAAAATAAATTTTGGACATGTTGTAGTTTTGTACTGGGCGATGTTTGATTTCAAAATGAATGTCAATATAATCTGTGCTGTGTTGAGAAAGAAGTTTGACACTAAAAAACCCTAGGACGCGGTTTTACAGTCATGTCATTCGTATTTCCATAAACTATTTTTGAGAAGTGCCGACATGTGCATCGCACTTCCACGTTAATGTTTTAAATACTAACAGGAATCGATACTCATAGCCAGCGCAGCCAAAACTTTTGCCCATGAAACAATCCTCATTACCGGTGAAGAATCTCTTCTTTCGGTAAATCAGCCCGCTCTGTTTGTCTTCGTTATCCGAGCATCCAAAAGATGTTTTTTCCACCCACTTCGGGCCCATTCCTTCGGCCCGTTAAGGACCCGTCAGACGGCGGGCCTCGGTTGCTTCTATCTTCAGCTGTTTTCCATTGGATGGTACTGATTTTTCCTCTTTTCCTTGCGCCTTAAGAAATATGAATGAAGAGAAAAACGAGACGAAGATGCCCAAAATATGCTCCAGCCCGAAAGGATAATAGAATTACCGCGTAACGATACATATCCGCCGTCTTGGACCGAACTTTTACCCGACCCCGAGGGTCGTGGGAAAAGAAAACACTGTTTTCACGGCTAGACTGGCACGTTCGGGGGCAAGGCTACGAGCGTGGCAAAAGTTTATTTAACAGCCACAGACGACAACCGGCAGAAGAAGTATGACGAAGATTGAACTTGAACTCGCGCCCTCCATGATGACGGTGCGTAAGGACTCGAAAGGAGTTCATGGTTTTTATACGATGGTAGCCGGTTTTCTGTTGTTGTTGGCGGCTGTATTTGTTGCTTTTTGCTCTCAGGGTTTTTTTTATTTTGTTTTCTTCTTTTTGATGACAATGGCCGAGACGGAGAAAGTGATAATGCTTTAACTGTTGTCGGTTGTCCATTACGCCAAGTTTTGTTGGTGTTTCATGAATTTGTTAGAAGAGGCCTTCTTTTCGAATATTTTAAAAACACTTAATTAAATACCTGTAAAGCATAACTCGAACAACAGTTTCGCTCAATGAGTGGAACGCTGTGCTGTTTTCGAAGAGATGATTCCTCATAATCAACCAACCCGTCAGGCCCAGTCAGTCAGTTAGACGACCAGTCCGTAATTACTCATTCTGGCATCCCCGTGAAACTGTCAGCCTGTCCGACCAGCATATGTGGAGCTTGTTTCTCCAAAAACCGTCTGCCAAACCACGGATGGGGTTCGCACTTGAGGAACCCAGTTGCCCCGAAAAAAAAACGACCGCATTAAGCCAAAAGTGCAGCTTGCCAACCCGTCAAAAATGTGCACATGGTTGCGATGCAATTCTTGCCGGTCGACCCTTCGACGATTTCCTTTTTCTTTTGCTTGTCTTACATTTGTTCTGGCCACAAAGCTGGTTTTCGAGCCAAGGCGGGTACGGGCGCAGTCGTTTGGACGTCGCTCATAAGATCGACATCATCCTGTCTTCCCGTACCGAATCCTCCGCACCATCGTGGATATACACAGGATCGTCCCGTCCCCAACACCGGCCGCCTGGGCTGGTTTGCGTGTTTCATATTTTTGCCTTCCACTACCAGGAGGGTGACCAATGATGGCTGAATGACTTCGACTTTTGGCGAAGAGACCGTCTCGCCTCCACCGGTCTGGTGAACTTGAACTTGAGCGCGGCAGGAAACCGAAATGACGTAAGATGGCATAAGCGACCGCAGCCGCATAAATTGAATAATGATATTTAATGGCTGTGTCAGCCGTTTCGTACGGAGCGTCGGGCTCTCGTGGCTGAAAATAAAATGTCCTTCTTTCCATTTTTTCGTCACTCGGAACAACCTCTTTCGGCGCAGACGGCGGTGCATTTAATTAGGACACGTGGCGCGCACGCCATACTACGCCAGCAGCAGCGGTTTTGGGCCCCGGCGCGTGTTTGGCAGCATGTTATTTTGTTCTGCCGAAAATGATAAGCCCCGAAACAAACCGTGACGGATCGTGCCTCGCCTTCAAAGGAACGAGAAAATTCAATTTAAAGGTGGTTAAAATGATCCGTACGAGGCGTAAACGTAAGAAAACTCTTCTATCTGATATGGCTTCGTTCTTGACAGTTTTTTTGCGTCACTGAAAGGTAACATTTATCTGCTCAATAACTACAATAATCTGAAAAAAAAATGTATGTTGAGTTGATAGTTTAGTTAAGCGATTTACAAAGTTAGTCAACGACAAATTTTCTCCTTTGATAAATGTTTTCAATGAGTTTTTCATGAGCTGATCGATTTACTTGCTACCGGTTGGAATTCGAAACATAATGAAGTTATTCATTGCTGAAAACAAATGGGCATTTTACTCTCCTTTCGTTTACATGTCGTGTCCGAGTGGCGGCCATATTACGAATTATTACCAGCTAGGCATACTCCGCGCACATAACTGCAGCATAACGGTATGCCATCGAAGGAATGGCCTTTGTTGGAACAACGCTACCACGCGTCCTGCGAATGCGTTCCGGCAAATAAAACCATCACAGAATGTGGTGAAGTATTCAGGGCAATCAACGCCACAATTTAAACGCGTCCACCTTTTGCATCTCGGTGGGAATAATAAAATTAAACCGTACCGTATGATCGAAATGGCAAGGTCCGCCGAGAGCCAATCGGTAATCTTATCAATAAATATTTATGGTAAAAATGTTTCTTTGCAACAATTCGCTGACAACGCCACATTTTCCCCATGCCATTACCACGTTGTACGGTGCACTGCCTAGCGGCTTGGCCACTGGCCGCAAGTAAGCAACTGTCGGCCGTGGCCGGTAGAATTAATAAATTTCGAGAATTTATTCAAACCCCTCTACCGCAACCGATGAGTGTCGGAAGACGCTCGGTAACTTGCCCGGCTCCTGATCGATCGGTCTGCCATCTCACGGAAAGGCGCCCGCCCGGTCGGCCGACCGTTGATCACACGTTAATCGAAAACATAAAACCTAATGGGTCACCGGCGGAGATAAATCTTTATAAATGCTGCTTAAACTGCTCCGGTTCGGAGGCGAACGGTTCGTGTCTTCGGTGGATGCTGAACGATGCTGGTCGATGTACTCATTCTTCTGGCGCGATCATGCCGATGCTCGAATCTATGCGTTTATTTACAAAGCATATTCAATACGATCCAATACGCAATTGGTTTTAAACACAAATTCATTGGTTGATAAAACCATTGATAAGGTTTTCCAGGATATTTTATGTTTTATTTGTTGTTTGCGTTTGAACGCAGAAAAGTTCCATACTCACAGCGAAAAGTTTGCCTGGCCGGAATCGAGTCATAACGGGAATCGAACACCTGACCTGAACACCTTCGGTGCTATCCCTTGGCAATAGACAAACAAGTTGACACCGGAAGATAAATAAGGCTCGACAAATAAATAACGTTCCGCTGAACAAACATTTGTTTTACTTACAACATGGAGGGACCCTCTTCGGGTGTTGAGTAAGAATTATAGGCGATCGGCGCGTATCGCAATGTGTGGCGATGCGAAAGATTTATTTGCCCGCGATCGCCAGCAACAAGCCAACAATTCCTCCTGCCAACATTTTGGCCCTTCCAGGCCAGCGAACGCTAGAATGCAAACAGTTTGCGAGACAACGGCACGTAGCGTAAAGTGGCGTGGCGGATAACCAATTGTGCCGTCAGACAGCGCTCAAGTTCGTTCGCTCATCATATTTTCCGGCGCCCGCAGGAGAAGAAATACTTTTCCAAAAAATGCACTCCGCTCCGCTGTACCTTGCCCGGCTTGCGGCCCGGCACGTTCGGATAAGAGCGTCAGGGGGCGAGACAATCACGACAACGACGCCGACGACCCAAGACAGCCTCAAGTAGGAGCCTCGTTGCCCGATAGCGTATAATGAAGTGTTGTCTGTCGTTGAGAGGGCAAATCTCCTCTTTGTTTTATTTGTGTTTTGTTTTTTGCTGAAATCTGGAACGAGCCAGTGACGTCGGGACGCGAGGCAGTAGGAGTAACTTGTTGAATTCGGTCGAAGGATTCGTGTCGGGATCTTTCCCCAATCCGTCCCGGGGCCGGCGCAACCCATCGCTGTCGGTCGCTGGCGAAGGGTCACGACCGCCAAGGCCCGGAGCAACAGTTGTGTTCCATCGACGATACTTGGATCTCCAAAGATGGATAACGCACGCTCCGCAAGCATTCCAGGTTGGAGTATCTTCAACATCTCGTCCGACGAGCAGAGGTTCCACGACGCGGAGGACAAGATGAATAATTATTATTACAAGAGAATATTACTTAAAATTGCAGTTAGTTCAGCGAAACGACTGATGGTTCTACAAATTCGCAGCAAAATATTACTATTATTTGACGAAATGGAGTGGTTAGCTATTACGCCAATGCCTGTAGATCTGTGGCAGATGCGTTTTTCGTTAAATTTTATCATTAACATACGGCTAATGTAGCGTTGACGAGGGTGAGCCAGCACAAGGCTGAGAGGTCATTTGGATCAAAACTTGAACTTCGTTTCTCTCTTACGGCAGCGCACGATGAAAGAAATGCAAACCCAAATCTGTCCCCGGCCGGGTAAGGTAAGGATCTCGACTCACCCTCTCCAGCATACATTGCAGTTTGCTGCAAAATTTGTGAAGATGTGCTTATCGGTGAGAAACCCCAACTGCGGGCGAAGGTAAACCACTCCGAAAGGACAAGGGTCACCGTAACATCCACCACCCGTCCGCCAGCAGTCTGCGACCCTGCCCGACAGTCGGTCTAGTGCTGTCTGGGGTTTTTGGGCAACTTTCTTCGTCGCCGCCACTGACGACGACGACGGTGAGAGATCATGCCACAAGTGGTGCCATCGCAATACTGGGGCAATTACGTTGCTTGTTCGTGCTCCAATCGGATCGGGGGACTCCTTTTAGTCAACGTGACTCGCAAAGAGTCCCCCTGCCGTGGATGGCTGACGGGATGAACGGAACTTGTAAGAAAATTTAATATTTAATCGCCATCAAACGGAACCCCACCGCCACTGATTTAGCTTCAAAGGATCGCAAATCATTTTAAATATTAAGGGTCAAAGGTAATACTGGGTCGATCACGATGCAGTGTTAATTTTTTAAACCTATGTAAAGTGGTTCGACAAGTTTTTCGTTTTCCACTGTGTAATGAGTCTCGCCCATTAAAAATATCCATCAAACCTTATTTATATATTTATTTACTTATTTATTTCTTTTTAAAACTGTGGCAAAGGACATCAAGAGTTTCTCATTCTGAAATATAGTTCTCCAAATTATACATATGCATTTGTATTCCCCATTCCGTATGCTCTATTAAATTTCTACTGATCTATTGATCAAAATGTTATACTATTGATCAACATATTTTCAGATACAAGAAACAAACGAAATTGGGTAAAGGAAAAACAATCGCTTCCCACGCACAATACTTGCACTTGCAAAACGGCTGGTCTCCACTGAGGCTGAGATCCACAGTACGTTTTCATCAAAATATCGTTTCGGACCTTACGCGCGCCGCTCAGGATGCTAGCGCCCCAAAGGCTGCTTTCATGTTGGGCTTATGCAAAGTTGTTTCCACGGCGGAGAGATAAATTAGGTTGAAGGGAAAACTTTGCAGACACTTGTCACCGAAACTTGTCACACAACTTGCCCGACGTACGAAGCCTAAAAGTCTAAAAGAATTTGGCCGGGTCCGCCGCCCGAATGAAGTAATGATACAGCGTCGTTCGCCCGCGCAACAATGGCCGCCGGTGCGGACGGCACGTGTGTTTTGCGTTCGTTAAAGTTCGTTAACTTCATTCGAATGGACTTTCTGATAGGAACAAAAAAAAAATAGGATTCCCTTGTAAGTTTTATTTTACCGGAAACTGCTCTCTACACCCGGACCCGGGATGCGTTGAACCCGCGAGAGGTGGCTTATGGCGTCGAAGGACACCGAAGGATGCTATTCAAATCAAAGCAGAGCTCCTTTGGGGCTCCAATTATCGTCCCTTGGCCATTACGCTACGGTAATGAATATACGGAGACAAAAAGTAATATTGCCCCGAGCGAGCACCACTCAGGACGTGGATCGTTTGAGAAAATCTGAAGCAATAGGGTACCGCTTGCGGGTGTTGCCCGCATGCAGCAGCCCGACCGGCCGCCAGTCCGTGGTTGCTGCTGCAACCGAGGAAAACTGCAACTGCACTCAATCTTAATAATGGGCCTCGAGCGAGTGAACGAGTGATAGTTACGCATAAACGGCTGGCGTTTGGCGCTAATAGTTTGAAACCTGCTCGTGAAGAATAAGATTTCTGCGGCAGTGGCAATCGGCCGATCGACCGAGGCCCGAGGCCTGCCCAGCGATCGAAGGTATTTTACGATACTTTAGTAATTATATACCATGTTTATTGAGAGATAAAAACGGTTATTTTTTCTTTTAATACGCGTTGTCAGTTTTTCTGTTTTGCAAACACAGTGCGCTCCGTGGCACTTCTAATAGCGCCATAGTTAGGGTGTACGCGGACGCGATATGTAACTCTCGCGACATAGTTGCACATGCACCCGTAATACCAGGCCCACGGTGTGCCAATAGCTAAACAGCTTTTTACGCACGGAACACGGTGCGAATATGACTTCATTTTATGGCAAAAATGAAAGCTACCCAAGCGATCGGGACCTAAACCGCACAACACGCGCCATCTTAATTGCTTAAAAGTCGCCCGGGAACCGAAAAAACGAAGCGGTCACCCCAAAAAACAGGGGCACACGGGCGCAGAAATCGAAAGTGTCTCGAGGATGTACGTTTCAAAATTCGGGTTATTTATGTGGCCATTCTGGCCGGTGCATTAGGGAGAAGCGGCGCAAATTGGCCCCGCACGGCACTCGGTGAGCTGATTGCCATCTAAAGTCGTGCCGTCTTCGGGAAGCGCAATTGCAGTTTGCAGTTGGGCAGTTGCTGTGTCACATCTCTCGACACGGTTGGGGTCGCAGAAATGAGGGCAGTCATGCAATATTCATTCACCTACCCGCCGCACCCGAAAAGCAAAACAGGAAGAACGCCGAACGAGAAAACGTGCCGCGGGCAGTAGGTTTCGAGGAAAGAGACCTTATTTATCGAAGACAATCGGAAAGGGAAGAAATAAAACCAAAAGAGCCAATGTTAATGTAGTTCAAGACACGAGAGATTTAGGTTCAAATGAAAATAAAAATTTTGCAGTTGCCGCAAAATAAACGCCAATCAATTGAAAGACATGTTTTGAAAGACCCACATTTCGGTCGTCCGAGTGGTCGCCAGAGACCTTGGCACACAGACGCACAGTACACCGCGAAGTGACCCTCAAATATCGTGCAAGATAATAAACATTTTAAAATGTCGCATCAAACTACCAAAAAGCCGACCAAAAAGGGGGACGGCAATTTCGCGATCGCAAGACGATCGACGAAAGCATCGCGATGGCCACAAAGAGTCCGAGTACGAAACTGCGGCGAACAAAACAAACGCACCAACCTACCAGACAACACCGGGATCCGACTTTTTGGAGAGTGAACGAAAAAAAAAGATCCAACCAGGAGAAACCTGGAATGGCACACGCAGTTTGAGTCTGCACGCTCCTGCAAAGTTGCATTGCGATGCGGTGCCATCGGCCGCGGGATCCTGGAATGCACCGCTGGACCGTTATGGGCCGTGCAATCCGATTGCAATCCAGGGATTTTATATCAAAGGGTCAGACCAACAGAAAGTGTTGCTCACAGTCGGACCAGTAAGAGTCTTTTTTAATAATAAAAAAATTCTCTTTTGAAATTGAATAATCTCGTTACTTTTTTTGTCTTTTAATGTTTTATTTCTATCAGGTATTTTGCCTATTTTATGTAACCAAAAAATTCTATAATGAATTTATTCAACTTTGTTTGTTTGTTATGTCATCGAAAGTCGTGATACTTTCCTTCAATTTCCTTTCAAAAATTAGCAAACATGAATCAGTCGCTTGAAAGTTTCTGTAGCGTTACCCATGTTTTTATAACAACATTAGTTGAGCTTTTCGTGAGGCGCTTCGCAGGAGCGTGAACATGACGTTGCGTGCTGGAACGCCCGGGCCGCCGGTGCATCGAGTGTATGACTTTATCTTGGCCGTTCCATCGGACAAGAGATACTTACATACCCGCTCGCCCGCCACCGTGCGCCAGCACCGCACACACCCAAGTAAGGCTTCTGCTCCGGAAGGCATCTAGGGGCCCGGACCGGACGGAACCGATCGCGTCGATGGCCGCCTGGCGATGGCGGTCGGTGGGCAAACTGTCAGCTGCAGGCAAATTTTTCGGATATTATCTCGTCGATCGCCATCGTCCTGTCGGAGAATTTTGTTCCCTTATTTTTTCCCTTGCCGATGCCCGTGGTACTTGCCCTTCTCGGTTCGGTTCGGTAGATCAAGGGGACTCAGGGAGACCCAAGGAGGAGAACGGCGGCCGCTGTCCCGTGGGTAATTGTATTAAAAATTCAAATTACGTTTTTGCGCAATTGCAGCCAGCGCAATGCAACCGGGCGGTTCGCGTACTGCGGACGACGTTAGTTCGCGAAGCGCGCATGGCCATGGCCGTCTCACCGGTTGTTGTCTTGAGGTTTCGCTGCACTTCGGTTGCACATTCGCACTAAATGCGGCGCATTGTAACCCTTTCACCGCGGATTGCTTTTAGTTTAGCGAAATAAATACCTTTGACCCTGCACTTTAGCCGTCCGGTGCCCGTTTGGCCGGACCGGCGAAGAAAGGCCGTTCGCCCATCACCGAAACGGACGCAGGACGTTAGCGTAATTATCCTTCCTGCGTACGGGCTCCGCGCCGGCTCCGGTTGCGCAAGCGAAAGTCACCCAAAGTGGGTTGGTTGGTGTTCCCAGTTGCCCAATATGAAAACAGTAAACAAAATAAAACAAAATGGTGTAATAAGGAAAGAGACACAGACACACCATGCCACGCCGTTTGTGGCCCGTTTGTTGGCCGGTTGGAAAAACGCTTCGCCACACTTTCCTTCGAGCAACGTGTAATTAGACGGACGTCGAGCAGAACGCGTCGCCCGTGGTTGTATGTTGGCAGTTTTTCGGCAGTCCGCCGAGGCCGAGGCCGAGGTCGAGCGGACTGCACGTGTTGCACTCGGTGCTTCCGGGAGGAGAGGAGGAGATTGTAGGGCGAGTGGTCGTCAGTTACCTTCAGCTGCACTTGCACTTGAAACTGGATGTGAAGGATGCGAAAAAGGTGCATCGGCCACAGGGTGATCTGTAACGCAACCGGTAGCTTCGGAACAATGCGTTTTCAATGCCAAACGTGGACACAATCTTTGACGATTTTGCTTTGATGCAAATCACGCTGATTGTTTACTCTCACAGCCTTTCAATTAATTGATCTTGCATGAATCCGCTTAGTTTATTCGTTAATTACAATAAATTTCCTAAAGTTTTTTACGACGTTTTATGACATCATCTTTCTATGACGGGAAATTCAAATCATGAGATTGGTTTTCTTTAACTGTGTTGCGTTTGCATCACAGAAACTCATTCCAAAACATAGAATTAACGATAGAAAAGCGCTTATTTGAGAAACTAAATAATAAATTTGATTGTAATTGTTTTCTACTTCACTCGAGTTCTTGACACTCTCAATGATTTAACCCTAATGTTGATGTTCCTCAAATGATCATTCCTAATTCTTATTGACTTACCTACCCTTCTTATAGCATATTGTTTGAAGGAACAAATATTCTAATTTCCAACATCTTCTCAAAAGTTCCAAACCTCTTCAAGCATCACAGGAGAAATCGTTCAGCTTCCTTAATTCAAAATTTAAATAAAAAAGCAAAGTTCACAGACAACTGTTTCTTATCACCCTGTAGAAACTGGTCCCAAACGGTGCGACTCTCGCGACAGATAGTAATAAACACCCGGCAGAACCGACCGACCGATGGGCCGTTCCGCTCGGTTCGCTAGCGAGACCACTGAGGGCTCGGGAGGACGATAAAACGACATGGCATGTCCGTGATCTTGATCTTGAAAATTTCTCTCCCTTCTCGTCCGCGCGCGTCCAGGAACGACGAGCGGGGACGCAGCGGCATTCCGTTCCGTTGGCGTGAGGAGAATCCTTTCGACATATCCGGTCGCGCCGTAATTGTCCCACAGTGAAACGAGGGCTTCCAGCCGCGACTTACCCGCCGGCCGCCGAATCGGTTATGGTTGGAGCAATTTTAATCAATGAAATGCCCCGTCCCGTCTGCGCTCCGGTTCTCCGTGCGCTTATGCCGTGGGGGCAAGAATTGTGCCCAAACCGGTCCCAGTGCCCCGGGAGGAAGTCAACCGGGAACGTCTGGAAGCCACCGGCCCGGGTCCCAGGGATACGACAAAAAAGGGAAAGCAGGTGAATGCCATGCTCCAGCGCCGTCGTCGTCGTCGCCACCGAGCGGAAATCGAGTTCGCCACAAGCCACGTGTTGCCAAATATGGCCAAACCTCACGGCGATTCGGGAGGGGAAGGGTGGCCCATCTCTCACTCTCTCTCTCTCTCTCTCTCTTTTGCACTGGTCGAGCCATCAGGAGCACAATTACTCATCGCCGTATCGTGCAATTGATGGTTTCCTGTTTGAGGTTTCCGTGGCTGTCACTTTTAAGACCTTGCGTCCTTTTGCCCCCCCGCCCAATCCAAGTCCTGCTCTAGAGGTACCCACTTCCGCTTGCAGCACGGTTAAGCTGCTTCACAGGTGATGCTGGCGTGTGTCTGGAGTGGTCAAGTTCTATGTAGAACTGTCCGAAAAATATAAGGCTCAAATTCGCAGCTTACGCAGAAGAGCAGAGAGAAGTTTCACTCACGAGACATAATATTTTGATTCTATACTGTTTAATTTGTTGTTTTATAACCAAAAAATGGCTTTTGGTCACATTCAGATGAAGGTGGATAAGATGAAGAAATACCATTTGACGCTCACCAGTAATGCATTACGGACCGAATGCATATGCTTATCAACGTACGAAAGAGAAGAAAGCTAGTGATTTTAACCGTAACCGAACACCGAATATCGAATAAACGACTTCCATTTCGCAATCAAAAGTCCTTGAAAAGTGAGCGCAACTGAATGGCATACGTTTCGAGAGTTTCATTTATTTGTATCGAATTTTTATATTTAAATTGAGGCACTGAAAACTCTCAATCGATTGAAGAGAGGCCGTTAAAAACCAGAAAAGGTTTATGCTGTCGAGCCTGCATCTTTGGAGCATTTGTAAAATAACATTCGCCAAGTTATGACTGAAGTAATATTTTGCCAAAGTTTGTGCCCAAAAGTCATTGAAAAATTGATTTTTAAAGCTTGTTTTTGAAACTACGAAATGGATAACCCTGTAGCTCTCTTTTGACATTTATCAATCACCGGTAACAATATTTGTATCGCAAATTGAGTTTAAAATGAAGCTTAAAGCTGAAGAATCTATGCCACGGAAAAGGTCAACCGAACTTACTAAATATCATTTGTCTGAATCTCTGAATGATTCTGCAAAAGGACATTCGATTCAACCGACTGTTAACGACATTGGTCCAATTTCCCAACAAACGTGAGGATCGTTTCGTCATTCGTTGGCTAAGGTGCAGCCCATCGCTCGATCGTCGCCAATCATCGTGACGGCAACGGTTTCCCCGAGCCAAATGGACTGCTAAATGATCGCTTAGATCGAACCTGACGCGATCGGGTGATCGGTGCAACTGCCGCTCATAAGCGGCCACAGCGATCGCAGCGGATTTGCCTTATTAAGGCTCATTAATGTGCGGGGCCGGCAGCTGAAATGCTTATCCCTAATCGTCGCACATGAACGATCTCCGGTACCGGCGATTGGGGAAAATCTCACACCCGCCGCACGCCTCGGCGTCAATTCGATTAGGCTCGGGTGCGCCAACGGGGCCCGTAATCAACTGGAGCTCGCCGCTGCGCGCATAGCGATGTTGCGCTTGACAAACCCGCCGATACGGAGTGCTCCGATTGGCCGGCCCTAGAGACTCCACCCGGCCAGCCAGCCGGCCAGTAATTGAACCCCTACGCCACGGGCCACTGGAGCTGAGCTCAACGTGGCTTCCCCCGAGGTCCCGGCTCGATTACTCGCCTTTAATCCCCGCTTTTGTGCTGACGGAGACGGTTGAGCCGCCTCGAAATGTTCAGCCCTCCTACCCCTGGCCAACTGATCGCCCGGTCCCTACCTTGGCCGGCGCTCCTTCGGCGAGCTCTTAAAACACTTATTATCATATCTGCTCTTAATTAATTACTCCAGCGAGCCGCGCGCGCGAGTGCACACACATCGATAATTACTGTCACGTAGCTGGCCGCAGGGGGAGGGCGTGTCCTGGCCACCGCTGCACCTGTCAGCCGCACCTGACCACGGTCTTCGCAGGCTCGCCGGTGCGCCCTTTCGCTGCGCGCACCTATCTCTATGCTTTAATTAGCCATCGCGGTGCATGTCGAGTCGCGCACTTGGGCCGTGAGATTGTGATAAGCCGCCGCTGGATTCCATTACTTTTTATGGCATATTTGTGCAACCGCGCAGGGTCCCGCGCAATGGCGCCGTGGTCAGCTCCGAGCGTGGGCTTGTCTCGGGTAGTGACTAGAATCCTTGCCACCGGATCGATCGATCGCCCCATCAGCCAATCAGTGCACTATGCTGCACTTAGAAGGGGACCCGAAGCTTTGAATTGAAATAAATGGGGGGCTGCCACTGTTAACGGGCTGCGTGTTAATTGGCTTATCGGCCCCACTGGAACTGCTGAAGCTGTAGCGCCCCACCCGAAGCAAAAGGTGGCGGACCAATGGCAATGAGAGTGCGGCATTTTGATTAAAACAAATTAAACTTTCGTGGCCAAGACGGCGGCACTTTCGCTCGTATCCGCTCCAGGATGGTCCGGGCAGAGTCCGACAGGATGCTGTATCCCGGCCGGTGTAGCAAATCCCGGTCCCCGGGCCGGCAGAATCTCGTCGCAAAAATAAGCGCCCGAAACACACAAAAACATCATCTCCCATCTCCTCCCAAAAAGGGGGCCACCGGCTTAAAAAGGAGGCATAAATTCTGCGGCGGCGGCGGCGGCCAAAGAAAAGTGCCTTCGGTGGTCGAAGTTTGTTCAGCAAAGAAAGCGCCGGCACCAGGGTTTTCGCGCGCGCGCGCGCCCCATAAAAACCGGCGCGGAGCATAAAGCAAACAGCGAGCGAGTGGCAAAAATCGTGTGGCCCGTGCACCGGAAAGCATCCGGACCGGTTTTTTGGCGTCTGGCGCTCGCCAGCCAGTCGTCGGGCCGATGCAGAGACAATTTACGGCTTGCAATTAGAGGTGCATCGCGCGGTGGAAATGCACCGAGCCGAGCCGTTACGTGAAAAGCAACCATTCATTGTGGCTCCGACCCGAACCGTGGCCGACCCGTGGTTTCCCGGAGCCAGCCGGGCCCATTACCCGGGCCCGGGCGCGGCTCGTGCCGGTTTCGGTGTCGATGACAAACGATTTTCACTTTCCGCCCGGCTATGCTGGCTGTTTGGACTTCCGCTTTGCTGCTTTTGAGCGCCGACAAAATCTCCGACAAACCCGAAGCCTTCATAATTCATCACTTATGCCTTTTATTCAATTGCTACGCTGCCAGCGCAGTGGCCAGTCAAAGGGGGTCTGTTGGCCATCATCGTGAACTGCAGGATTGCAGTGCGAATGCACTGAAGGCACTGAAGGCGCAATATGACGTGGCAATCTGATAATCATCATTGAAATAGATCGAAGTGCATCGAAATAGGTCATCTTGACATCTCAAATGGGTCTCGTGCTTTTTTTCAATTTTATCATTAAATGTCGAGCACTGAACAAGAGCACATTGGTCTGTAGAAATTGACAAAATAAAAGTGAAAACTTAACTTAGCGATTGATTTCGGTTTGTGGGGTCAAAAAAAAAACAATCGTTGCGTCTATCGAATAACGTTTTAAGTGATGCAAATATATTGACCTGAAACATAAAACACAAAACATGAAAAAGGAATAATAATCACAGTGGCAATCGAAAAAGAGGCTTTTGAGTGCAAACAATCTAAGCCGTAAGCTCTGAAAGGCCTACAGTACTCGAAACATTGCCCATGTTTCTTTTGAAATTGATAAAATAATAATGAAAACTCAGCTAGTAATTAATTTCGATTTTTTCGAGCGAAACAGGTGCAAATGAAATGCCACTTTGTTGACACTGTTTTAATAAAATGAAAAAGATCAAAAAACACAACGTTTTAAGTGATGCCGATAAATGGAAGTGAAACATATAACACAAAACTCCGGTTCGTTCTTCTAAGATTAAAAAAATTAAACACAAAGCATGAAACAAAACTTAAAACGCTACAGAAAGCCCTTTGAGGCCAAACAATCTACGCCGGACTTAAATCCTTAGAAGCCTACAGCAAGCAACAGACCTGGAAACCCTTAGAAAGGAATGAACTAAGGCTTAAAACTGTATTTCTTCTCCGGACTGTGAATAATCCATCAATGCACCGGTTTAGTGACAATGCTCCATTGTGAGCACGGCACAATTACTCAAACAGCCATCAGGCCACAAAGCTGCAGAAATGTGATTAACGATCCAGCGACCAATCACAACCGCGATCCACAGCCGGCCCCCGGGGGCCGTACAATACGATAAAGGAAACAATATGGCCACACGATGCGACTCCGTCTGGGTGGCTGGGTGATTTTTCTATGGCCAGCATAAAATATTTCACCATTGTCAACGTTTATTGATTCTGCCTTTCTTCGGTCGATCAACGATCGGTCCCGTGCCGCGTCGGTCCGGGCCAAGACTGAGACTTTCTCAGCATCCTTCCGGACGCTGGGATGCCATCGCACCCATAAAACCACCCGCGTTGTGCCCGATGCGCTTCCGATGCCAACGAACGTCAGCACATTGAACCGACGGCCAATCTGAGACCAGACTCGGCGCAGGCCCCCAGGTTGTCATCACGAGCTTACGACGAGCTTAGCGTTTTATCGGAGGGGATCGTTTTCAGCACACTGGCACGGGGGTTGCGGTTTGCGGTGTGTTTGTTGATTCGGCCAGACTAAATAAATGCTGCTGCCCACCCGGCGGCCATAGAAGGATGGGTGGAGTTTAGAAAAATATCGCAAAAATAACAGAGCGCGCCCTTGGATCGGTGCTCGAGAGGCCTTCTGCGTAATGGCCAGTCGAAGGCCGAGGTCGTCTTCCCGTCTTGGCGGGAAGCTGCAGCGCTGCAATCGTGACGGGACTGGGCCGTCGCCGGTAGGAGGTCTCCGCTCCGGGTTGCGCGAAAATCCGCGTCAAAGCGTACCACGCGAAAATAAACTCAAATCTATGCACGCCGCCCCGGCGGCCGGCCGGTGGCGACTCCCCTCCGGGAGAATGGTTACCGTCCAGCGGCAGGACGTCTCGTGACGACCTGGACCGCTCGGCTTGTCGTAGGTCAGGCCGAGCATCGCCGGCGTCTCACTGATCGGACACCACGCCCGGTCCAGCCGAGGTCAGGAACCGAGGTGCCCCACCACAAGGGCAGACCCGTGGATCGCGCATTGTTGTTATGTTGCAGCATCATCTGCGTCGTCGTCTTGGCTTAACGCGGAGCGGGTTCGGGGAGAGAGTTATGTGCTCCGCCTTCCGACTTCGGCATGCAGGAGAATCAGCTGCGGTGGACGGCGGATTGCGGCTCGCTGGCAACAATACTAATTTGCAATCGATCGCCACTGCAGCTCGATGTCCGGTTCGATTTGCGCAAGTCAGCGAGGCAGATCAGTGACCCGCGCAAACCACTTTGATTTGTGATCCTCAAAAGAATAGAATCATGATCTGTTTGCACTTCTTTCGCTTCTATTGTTTGCATCCGTTCAGAAGAATCAGGGAACAGTCGTTGCGCCTTCCCTGCATTTCTTGGACCTTCCTTTGAGTGCGTCTGCTTTGAGTAGCAGGACCTGTTCGAATGGTGATTTATGATTCGCTTCTCTCTCTCTCTCTCCCGGGGGTCTCGTCAACGTCCAGTCCGTCGGATGCCCCAGCAAACCAGTAAAGTCCCGTTACCGAGCGGGGTGTTGAACTAGGCCCGGTGCCGACTTGCCGAAGCTGAGGTCGACACGGAAAGCTCGTGAGGTCGCATAATCGTTTGGGCAAACAAATGCCGTCTTCACGGCCTGGCAACCTGAACCACTGATAATTTGCGCCACCTGCGGTGTGTTTGAGTACCCCACAAGGGGTTGTTTATTTGTTTTATCATTTTCGCGTAATTGCGCTAACCATTACGCCATCGGGGGCGCACTGCGCGAGATTAACAACCAAAACAAAAGCTACGGCCGAGCCACCGGCGGCACCTTCCTTCGCTCGTTGATCGCCGATCTAGGGGCGCGTCTTCCTGATGTCTTGCGTAACACGGTGCCGGAGCCGGTTGGTAATGTGGGCTGCGATCTTCAACGGCTTTGCTCGGAGACGTTGAACGTGTGGGGCCGAGTGCAAAGCAAATAAAGTGCTACTCTCCTCGTTGCCGGCGGGACATTCCTGCGGGGCGAACGACAAAAACTTTGGATGGCACCAGCCTCGCGAAACCATCTTCATTTCCGGGCTGCCGTGGGGTTCTTTCCGCCTGGTCAGCACAGGTGGTTGGTGTGGTTGGTGGAGAAGCTTCGCGACGCGCGCCGCCGAGAAATGTAGCGCAACACGCGTCGCAAGCGATTTGGCGTTCGGGCGAATTCGTGAGTTCTCAGCTGTGAGTGCCGCGCGAGTGCCTTTCGCGGTAGGGAAAAGCGCGAAAATTCCTAATGGCGGAAAATTCAAAAATTCGACAGCATGGAAATGCTTCTTCGGACGGTTAAGACGACCAACGTAAAATGAATGTGAATTCAGTTCATCAGTTCAGAATAAGTTCAGTTCAGCAGGCGAAGACTGTGACGTGGCCACATGATGTAGCTCCCGGATCGGACGATCATCTGGCTCGTGAGGTTTACTACTCGAAGTCGTGAGTCGTAAAACTATTCACGCCTCAAATCAGACACCTCTCGCTGTGTGTTTCACCCTTTTGGCGGGCACACCCCTTGTGTGAGCCTTGGACTTGGTTTAACCGAAAGTCATAACCAGCCTTGGGCAGCATTAAGTGCACTTATTTGGCTCATCAAAAGCGTGAGCTCGTTAACGTTAACGATCGTTAACACCTGAGGCGTTATCACTGGCGCTTAGTCGCAGGTGATCGGCAGTTTGAGAGTGTGAAACAGCGTCTACCGATGTAGCGTTTAAACCGCTCGAACAACGACTTTTAACCAGCAATAGTAGCCTATAGATACTGTTTTGGAAAATTGCGTAATGTAGAAGAACCGATACGACCGAGATTTAAATGTTAAAAGTTAAAGATCGACATAATGAAAGGTGCCCCCTGATGAGGATTAAGATCAGGCGACAAAAGACAAGTAAACAAACTTGTTGGGCTCTGTAATGGTGAGATTTTCGCTGTTACAGGATGCTGTCACTACACTCAAGCCCAAAGTAAGACACAACCCTTAAGCAAAAATCGGATCAGAAAAGGCAAAAGCTGTGAGATGCATTAACGTACGTAAAAACGGATATCTTGGCCACCAGCGCACCTGGTGGATTTACCAGAAACTATGGCTAGAACGATAAATCGCACGCTCATCTAGTAGACGTATAGTAGATGTACAAACGAATGGAGAAACAAAACAACGAGCAGTACGCGACAGTGGAGGAAGCAAGAACTTATAATTCTCCTCCTCTTACGTTACGGAATAATAAAAGAGGTTCTACAAAAAGTTTCAAAGTTCATCGATGACTCAAGAGTGGATAAATTTAACACCTCCCAGTAAGATACTTTTAAAGTTGCAGTTGAAGAAATTTTGTTTGGTCAGGTATCCAATCTGAATGTAGGAATAAAAGTTTGAACAGGTATTTAAAAAAAACTTACTATTTAACTGTAAACAACAGATAAGATAATAAATTTAAAACTAACTGCGCGAATGACTTTAAGATCAAGATGGAGTTTGAGCATTGGGATAGAGTAATTTCTCATGTCAATATTTCCAAACTAACAAAATATAAGCTTTTTTCAGCCAAAGAGATCCCTCATTTTATCGGTAGATAGCTGTAGTGATCGATATCTCGTGAAGTTGAAAAAAAAATCATACTATTTCTTAAAACAAACTTTATTGTGTTTATTTTTTGCTCCATGAATTTGTGAGTTAGAGGGTGTTAACTGTGTAATTCAACAAAAAGAAAATTCGGTGCGTTGTACAGTTTTTATCCGATACAGGCGAAACTAACAGCTAGTAATATGCAGTTTTGGTTTCATCGACCGGTTTCAGTTATTTTTTAAGATGCACTTCGCACAGGCAGACCCATCGTCAAAAATGTCGATAAAATGACAGAAAAAATCAAAGTTGATTAGCGTTTTAGTAATCAGAGCATCGGTCAGCAGCTAAAGATCAACCATTACATCGTTTTAAACCATTTGAGCCACAGCAATCAACAAAAGAACTAACTAATGGCCAAGCAGGTTCTGATGGGTATTTAATGGACTTGAAGGTAATCATCTGTTGTGCAAAACTCATCATTGCTAAACTTCCTGCAAAAAAACAAATCATCATTGCAAAACTTCCTGAGCGATATGAAATTGAGATCAAAGGAAGCATGTGCAAATAGATTACTAGAGTTGTTATAAGAGGCAAGAGAGGCATTAAGAAGTTACCTTTGGCAACGAATTATGCAAAAAATGGTGCACATTTGACACAAATCCGTCCATCGGAAACACCTTAAACAAAGTTGAAATGAAAGTCATGCAAATATGATGGATTTCTGTTTAGTCAACCTGGTACAATACCAAACTAATCCAAAACAAATATTTGCTTCTCCATCTAATGATTGGTGCGGATGATAATGATCAGCCTCGTTCACGATTCCCGACAACTAAGTGAATACAAAAACCACACATGTTGAGACCAGCCGCCGGATGAGATGAGCTGGGACAAATCCGTTAATCGTGGCACCATTGGATATGAATGAGGTTGCCACCATCTGAGCAGGTTGCCTGCCCGTAGAAGGCTCCAGTTCCCGTTTGTTCGAGGTCCTGGCTTCCGCCGTCACTTCCTGTCGGTCGCGTGGTAATCCATCCGAACACCCGAAGCCGACGGAACACTCACCGGCACTTCGGGCCGAATGCTCGTCGTCGGGTGGAGCTCACCGACACAAACACGCGGTTCACGGGGGCCGCACGCCGTGTAAACAATCAACGGAGTGACGCGATTCGGCGTTGCGTCGCGCCGTTTACGATCAACAGCGACGACGACGGCCGCAACATCAGCAACGCGCCGCCGACGGGAACGCTGTTGATTCCGTGGCAGTAATCGCACAGTTTTTCCTCGGCCGCCCGTGGGTTAATCTCGAGCGGGAGCCGATTCGCGTTCGTATTACTCCGTTCTCTGTCTCCGCGAAGACACGGCGAATTCGCGCGCGCGCCGCGTGTCTCCTCGCACCCTCGTGCTTCCGTTTCCGTAATCTCGCTCTTTCGGAGCGGCAAGTGTGCTTGTGTGCGATTGTGTTCTCCGGGCTTTTGGGGATCGCCGGTCGATCGTCGATTCGATCGTTTTTGGAGAGTGTCAAGTTAGAACAATAGGAGGAGTTAGGTGAAGCGATTAACGAGTGTCAGTCTCCAATCAATCGTGGCCGCGGCACAGAAGTTACTCTGAAGTGCAGTGAGAACAGGCGTGAACTTGTGACTAGTTTTTGGGATTTGTCAGTCAAACCTGCAGTGTGTACGTTCGTGTGGTGACAACGGATTTAAGGGTTCAAGAGTTCCCAAGAATTGCAGCATTCAGGTCAGTGGAAACGGCCAGGTTCGGTCAGTAGGCGCCCGCTAGTGCCAATATTTCATTCGACGAGACAAGACGGTCTCTCTTTCACTCTGTCCTTTAGCTGGTTGTCTGTCGCCAATTCGGTACCGGCCACAAGCTCCCGTAGAACAGTTGTTTGGGGTTTTGGGCCTTTGGGGGCCAAATAATAAACACAACGATTGTTGTTGACCAATCGATTCCCACTTTTGGGGCCGCTGAATGGAGCACAGCTCACGAAGGTGGACACCGGAGGTGGTCGAAACCGGTGCTTCGAAATAGAACAGCAACAGGCGGCCGCGGGACCATATGGGTTTTGTGCACTTCGAATCCGTGCACGCAAACCGTGCGGCGCTCGGTGCTTTACCGCGGTTTGCGGGCTGACGTTGGATTAATCCAGTCACATCAAACGCTGCGTTCGGGAATTTTTGGTGGGCTCCTTTTATTATTATTTTTTTTATTTTGTAAGGGCTGGCTATGCTGGTCAGACAGATAATTTGAGGTGACACTCCCTGAGGTGTGCTGCTGGTCGTCTGGTCGGTAGGTCGGCTGCAACATGTGCAAAACATCTAGCCCGGCGTTGGCCGATGATCTTTTGGCGCCTTTCTTAATTCTTTCGCGTACTTTCGCCACACTTTACGCGATGCGATTTGTTGGACCAAACAAACAAACAAACAAGTGAACAAAATAAAAAAACGCCACAAGAACCCACCGAAAAAGGGTACGCTTTCGGAAAGTGCTTCACCGGCGACGTCGGGCGGCACCGAAAACGCACAAACAAGCCAAGAATCAACGGAACAAAAAAAAAAGGTTCGACAAAAATCGGATAAAAAGTAACAAGTGCTAGAGAGTCTCGTCGGGGCGGTGGTAGGAAAAAGGCGTAAAACACGCACCACACACGCAAAAGAGCGCCAAAAAGCACTGTTTCAGCAGAGAGAGAGACAGGCAATGGGATGGCCGAAAAAGTGGCACCCAAAGAACACGTGGCAAGGAAGGAAGGCCGCAAGAAAACCAAGAGCACATGCTTACATGTGTACATTATGTGTGTATGACATCAGGTTTTTGCCTTTAAATTTTTTTTTGTCTTCGGTTTTCGGCTTCGGTTTTATTTTGCTTCGGGACCTTTGGTCGTTTTTAAATTTCCTGTTTACGCAAACACATTCCTAATTGGGCGTTTCCGCGACCGACCCGGCGGGGCTGGTGGTGCGGGGTGATCGAAGTGACCGAAAGAATGGCCCCCCCCCTTTTCGCTAGGCCACCGCGGCACTTGGTAAACATTGTCAAGATGATTTTGTTATGCTTTTTTTCCCCGGGCCGTTTCGTTCCACTTTCGCGCGCCGCGGGATTATGAAATCCCTCGGATCCGCGTGGATGCGTCAAAGGCGGTGGCGGCTTGTTAGGCGATCCAAACCTGTCCGATTTGGCGTCGGGTTGCGTAGGTTAGGGCCGCCGCGGAACTGGGGACCGCGCCCGCGGCTTCGGACATCTGGCGGCCAGCAGCGCGTAGATCATCTGTGTGTGCCTCTCCACATCGCCGTTATTTATATCCGACGCCAACGTCGGATGGCCGGCCGGGGACCACGCTGGTGCGCTAGTAAGTCACCCGTAGACCCGCGGATTCCAAGGTAACGGACCCGGCGAATAAAAACCAACGGCCGCGAAGGGAAATCACAAATCTTAATAGGAATTTCGAGCATTTTCCCTTACGTCTACTGCTTCTTCGCACATTTTCTCGTCGCCGGAAAATGTTCGCGCCGCCACTTTTTCGCCATTCGCAGGCAGGCAGGTTGCAGGTTTTGCTCGGTGCACCGTCCGCTCGCCGGTTGTTGTTTGCATTTATTTTAAGTCTTTCGAGAAAAAAGACGGGTTCAACATTCGCCCCCCGCCCCGCCGGGATGGTTGCTGTCAAAACGGGGTTGACAGATCGACGGACGGGATAATCTGGGACCGGGTTTGGGAATGGAATTTACTTGGAATTCGGAAAACTCACAACACCCCTCACCGTGGCTGCTGCTGCACGTCGATTTCTGCATCCTTCTGCATATTACTAATTCAGCTGGCAAAAGTTCAGACGCGGCAAACGTTTCAATCATTCGTTACGTGTACCAAGCTCACCGCAAACCACAGCGAGCGTCAGAGCTGGGAGTCAACAAGTGGCGGCAGGACACTCGGCTCCGATCCGATCCTCTGAAAAATGCATTAAGTTTGAGCGAAGTTTTTAATTGAATTGCATACTATCTCCTGGCACCACCTCGCAGGGGTCCATCGATCGTGGCTGCAAACTTTGATCACCTTTTGCCCGGATTGATGGAGAGCGGTGGTTTCGGCTTGGGTTTTTTTCCCCACCACTCCTTCGCTTATCTCGGGCAGCAATTTATGCTCCCGTTTTTTTTTCTTTGCGCTCAGCACCTCGTGCGTCCGACGGAACACCGAGCGAAACTGCACTTCGGCACTGCAATATTTAGATCCGAAAAAAGTGCCCCAAACTCGCTACCGTGAAAACACCGTCCAGTTACAGTCTGCCGGCAGTTGGGCTTGGTGAAAGGGTTTTGGGGACCAGATATGGTGGGGACCAACCGTGAAATAGTTGGCCAACATGGTACGGTTTTTAATTAATTTCCCCACAGAAAACCGGGTGCTTTTCTCGATAAATATCTCAACTTACCGGCCGCCCGGTTGGTGGCTGGACGTGCATTCCGCGGAGGGACAACGGAGCAACAAATACGCGGGGCGCAAGGAAAACCTCTGTCGTCGTCAGCCCGTTACGCAGCATTCGTTAGAATGACGCGCGGTGCACGGACGCGAATGTAGGTTTCTGGTTTACCAGTCCACCAGCCAGTTCCGCACTGTTTTGTTTTTGTCCCCATTCTTGGCCGTTCAACATGATTTGAGCATACCTCAGCGTATGCGTCCAACACACACACACATACAAGCGAGGGCGCGAGCGCTTGGCCGCCGCATGCACACGGGGAATGTTGAGCATAAAACCCGCGGCAAATATGGTTGTCGTCCATTCACGAGCGCGGGCGCGCGGGACTTTACGCGATGGGACTGATGCTTAGCGGGTGGCGGGCGGGCTGGCGGGCGGTCTGGCGGGGAGTGCATTGCCGCCGTGCCATATTCGTGGGCCCGTTCCGGGAGCAACAGCATCGTTTATGATTCTCGGCCCCTCGTGTTCCGTCCAGCCCGTTCTCTCCTGCCAGGGTTTCGCCTCTGGCTTTCTCTGTCGCGAACCGATTGGGGTGTATTAGATTACCGGTGGAGGATGGGGAAGAGTGCGGGGAAGAACGAAGGGTTGTAAACAACCCAACAACCCTAGGCAGTACGGTGGTAGCCTTGGCCACGGGCCGCCGGCACCCCCGGGGGTTTCCGTTCCATCATCGACCACGAAGTCAAAAGTAAGCCCACCACCACCACCACCACCACCGACAGAATGGCGCATAAGAACGGGCCGGTGGCTGGCCCAGCATAAGAACAAAAATTGCATCACATACACAGCGAACCACGGCACGGCAGGATGACCGCGGGGAACATTCTTTTCCAGCGCGCGCGCTCGGATCGAATTACGGGGCCGATAGAAAGTTGCGCTGGAATGTTCCTCCTTGACCGGGACCTCTCTCGTTCTTCGGTCCCCGGGCGATCCCGGGGATGCCGTCTTTCGACCCGCCAAGCCCAACCTCACGATGGACTGGCGTTGATGCTCCGACACAGTGGCGTAGCGTTGCCGGCCTTCCGATACTCGCCGGGTTGGGACGAGCACTGATCGAACGTCACGGATGCATTTAGCTGTCTGTTTGCTAGTGGATGGGTTTTGATTTTCCCCCCCGCGGTCACGGTTATCCGGTTTGACGGACGCGTTCGTGTGTTTGTTGTTTTTAATAACGAATTAAACCTTGTAAAAATTAATGGCCAAAGCGCACAAATACATAAAAGTACTGAAACTTTATTCAGTTGGACAAATCATTCCGAACGAAATTGAACAAAATTCAGGAATTTTACAAATATGCTAACAAGGACATTTGTGTGCTTCATGATGATACCAAAAAAAATTGTTAATAGTTTAAAGACACAGACAGACCCAGAGACCCAAACGTGTATAACGTCATACTCGAAAAATTGGACAACCCTTGGTAGCTCTTCGGAAAAGCCCTGCACTTACAGATTATTGTCCAAATTTGCTTTTATTTTATGATTTTACAACTATGGTCAAAAACAAACGGGGAGCCGCTTGTCTTCGATTGTCGTGGTCGTGAATTCGTTCTAAATAGTTTGGCATCAAACAATACGATATAAGATAGGAACTGAAACGAAGAATGTGTTGAAGGCTATTTCATAGAAAGATAGTTTGGATGGGAACGAACGTAGACCTAGACGTTGTCCATAGAGTAGGGACAGCTTTAAGAGTGGCGACATAGAATTAGTAGAAGTGTTTTTAAGATTGTTTTAATTAAAAATAAATTCCCAATATTGTTTTGCCACGGTAGTCTATCGATCACTTGTTGCTATTTTGCAACGGAAAGCCAGGCGGCTAGTGGCCGATAAATATTAGCTCTCTATACCTACCTATCTACTAGCTCGCCTTCTCAATGAATGGAATAACACGAATTCATCGCAGTCTTTTTATCAATTCAACTGTAATGTTTTTTCGCGTTACGTGGGCTAATTTGTACCATTTCGTGCATGCCGTCAACGTACTGAACCTGCAGCAGAATCGTATTTTAGTTCGTATTTTACGCAACCGGAGACGCCAGCCGAGATGGTTGGC
The DNA here is from genome assembly GCF_943735745.2 of Anopheles bellator. Classification (NCBI taxonomy): domain Eukaryota; kingdom Metazoa; phylum Arthropoda; class Insecta; order Diptera; family Culicidae; genus Anopheles; species Anopheles bellator. The sequence continues at coordinate 38,220,879 of NC_071285.1, forward strand.
TGCCGTAGGTGGTTGGCCGTTCTGATGGTGGCGTGCACGCGGAGCGATTATAAGGATCGTAAAAAAGACAATCTCATCGAAACGGACGACGACGGGCCTCGGGCCCCGAACCGGCGACTGGCCACCGTAGCTCGCCTCTGCTCACTGCTGCTTGGAGTCGCCAGCAGCAGCCGACTCCTTGGACATGCACGAACAATTTAATCACGCACTCACTCGCAAACGACGGCCGGACCGCGGACAGCGTATCGGTGTTGAAACAATTTAACGTCAAAATTGCGATGGCGCACTCGCGGTGTATGTGTTTGTCGCACACGCTCGTAAAACAGCACTTAAGATGCACTAAGGAAATGTGCATTGCTCGAAATGCACCAAAAAAACAAGGTTTTATAAATCCCAGCGATCGTGCCAACACACGCACGCACGCGCCGTGATCGGAATAAACGCGCGATGAGTGGCCGCAGGTCACCGGTGGCCCACACGCGGCCGAGTGACGGAAAAATGATTTATGACGGTGTTGAAACGTCAGGACGCACCGCAACCGGCACTTATTAACGCACTTGTCAACGCCGCCACGGCACGGCCCAGCACGGCACGGCCCGGCACGGATTGTCACGGGCCAATTGCTTCATTTTCCGACCGAGCACACCACGGCGCGCGGCGGTGGAAAATTAACGTACGAAGGTGTGAAGCGCATTTGTCCCGATTTTCCGTTGCCCGCCTCGCGCCCGGTTTTAATGGGGCTTAAAATGATGTCTACGAGTCAGACAGAGTCAGAGGCCGACTGTTGAAGTTTGAGGCACTGTCGGGAAGGGTGGCATTCTGGCTGTTGTTTGGCTAGAATCTTGAGTTTGAACTAAGATACAAAATTGGATGTCTTTTTTCGTTTGCATCTCTACCGTTAAGAGAGATTCTTCCCTTTAGCCGGCAATTACAACCACCGAGCATAAATTAATTAATCTCTGCTGCTTACTGTAACGCTATGTTTTTACTATGTATCTATCTACTGTTTATTCGACTCTATCAAAGTGCATATAGCACTAGTAATTTTGCGACATATGCAGATGAGAGCTCCGAAAATACCCCCCATTGTGATTTCACGAAACCGTTACTATTTATAAACAGTTTCCATTGCTGTCTGCATTTGCCAATAAATGTACGAAGGCGGTTCTAAAAGTAGTACGGCATTTGAATTTCCGCGGGCTACGTATATCTGATTTTCGAACTTTTTTGTGCCGTTAGGTTGCAAACACATGTCAGTGACTTAAGATGAAAAGTTCGGCCATTTTAAGTGTTCCGTCAATTTTTAACAGCTGTTTGGCTTGGACGTGATCAGGCCCTACGGCTATTTTTGTCCCAAGAAAATCGGATATACGTAGCTCGCGGAAATGCATATGTCTCACTACTTTTTGAACAGCCCTCGTATACTAAATAATTGCCTAAAAATAGGAATGCAATACCTTCTGAGTTGAAATCGATCTTCGTTGACGATTCATTGGGCCTTTGGAGACGAATCAATCAACTTCCTTCACTTGTTGCATCTTCTCGAGTGTTTCGACTGCAGACCAACCGAATTTCGAAAATCCTTCTTAATATTCAAATTGACATTTGAGCGGTGATTCGATTTTCTAGCTGAAACCGAAACTTTCGTTTTGGATACGAAAAAACCTCTAGCAATGACCATTTCTTCGCTCTTGCTTCCAGATTGTCCCAGATTGGCTCCCGATGCTGGCGGGGCGAAAAGTATGCGCCGCCCCGTCCTCGATCGCACGACCCGTCGGCCACTGTCTGATCGCGCGCTGAACCCTGAACACCTTCGCTCTCGGTGGCCCCAGCGCCCCGCACCCACCAACGTACCGTGGCGCACCTTCCCGATGGTCCCAGCCCGGGCCCAGGCCGGGGCCGGACCAGTGATCCCGTCCGAAGAGTGATCCGCCCGCCATGTGCGGCGCCCTCCGATCCAACGACGATGAGCATCGACGAATCGGACCCGACGAACACTTCGCCGACTAAGCCGGCGGTGGCCCGGTGGAAGCGGGGCTCCGAAATGGGGGTCCCGCTGGTGTCCTGGGGGCGCACCGGCCACCCTCCGCCACCAGCGCCGACGGCGACGGTGGCGCTATCATTAGGCTCGCAGGCATCGCCGACGGATGGTGGTGGCCAGCGGCGGCCGCCCGGAGCCCGACGCGGTGTCCCGCACCGCCAGTTGCTGCTGCTACCGCTGATTATGCTCCTAATTGCCGTTATTGACCACGGCGAAGGTAATGTCTATATTCTGTGTCGTCCCCGGGTGTGGCACCGTGCCCGCTGGGCTCAATCCACATATCTCTCCCTCTCTCCTTCTCTCGATCAACTGGCTCACGTGGTGCGTGTTGCGTGCGGAGCCAACGGCAGTTGCAATTGCAGCTTGGCGCGTGCGTGCGAGGTGTTTGCTTTTGCCCGCAAACGGGCCACGATCGTGGGGCTCTCGGGCAAATTAACTGCGTTGACATAGATCCGGACTGGAGCCCGCCACTGGCTGTCCCTCCAGCCTCCGGGGAGGGATTTGATTTATGGAAACGTCACGGTCCCCACACGGGTCTCCGGGAGGTTGTTACCTGTTGCCGTGTCCGCACGACGGCATTCCAGCCCAGCCACCCAAAAACCTCATTTGCGCCCCGAGCTGCAGCCGAGAACGCCGAGGATTAATTAATTGAATCGCCTATCTGCGACGCCGGATCGATCGGATCGACTTCCAATTGATTTGCGCCCGGGTGGCTGGCTGGGAGGGGGCCGCACTGGCACACAATTGGGTGCCGCCTGGTTCGGTTGAGGCGGCACATATTTTAACCGCTCCCAAGCATACAATTATTGCCGTAATTTATAGCATCGGCTACGGGGTGGAATTACTACGCCGCCCAGCGTCGCTAACGCTTAGTTCGCTAACGTGAGCTTAGTTTTAGGAGGATGTGCCGCGCGTTTGCTTAGTTCGTTTTTAATTTTGCATTTCGATTACCGCCACAGCCACCGCTTATTGGGGACAGCGTGATTTATGATACGCGCGCGCGGTTTGCGCAACGTGGACGCGCAGCACAACAAGCGTTCTATGTTTAATTATTTTCATGATGCAATGCTCACCACGGGCAACGATTTATTTCGTTTCGAACGAATTCAAGGTTCATCCAGCACCAAATCCCTTCCCAAATGTCGCTAGACGCGGCAGCTGCATCCGTTTGCATCGAACTGCATCGAGCGTCATCGTTGCAATGGACACTTATTTTTAACCGCTCCCTGTTCGGGGCATCTCCGGCTTCGACGTTCACCGAGTTCCGCCCTGCATGGAGTGCAACCGTCGACCTTGACACTGTGCCAAATCGCGGCCTGTGCCTTGGAGACGCCTCCGTTCCTTCCGTTTTACCAGGCTGGACTGGATTCGATTCGTCGAAAGGGTGCCATGCTCGGGTGGACCTCAAAGTGGCAGCGACAAATTGGCGACAAATGGCAAATGGTCCCCACGCGCGTCGACCCCGACACCGGGGTCGACGGATTGCGCACGCTGAACTCGACACGTCCAGCGGGCGGACTGGCCTGGCCCGGATAGATCGTAGGATGCGCCACGAACGGATGCTGGCGCCGTTCTGCGCCGGTGAGCCGGACGCGGTCAACCTTCGAGGCTCTGTGACGGGCGTGTCAAGGTGCTGGTTCTCTACGATTTCATGCACGTGAAAATGGAAACATTGGTTGTGGTCTTTGGTCGCGCTGGCCCCGGATGCGCATATGATCGCCTTGCGGCGGGGCCTTGCGATAGAAACATAGCCGAGTTAAGTCCTCCTTGAAGTGATAGAACTCCGAAACACATTGAACCAAGCAAGACAATCCAATTTCGATTGATGGTTCATCAGCTCTCGGATCTCGGATTTGGAAAGTGGAACACAAAAACAGCTTTTATATAAATAAAATGCTACTAAATTCAGGCCTTAAGTGAATAACAAAACTAAATGCAGGGAGTTCCTTAGACTTACACAATATTGGACAAAGACCAAAGACCATTTATTCAAAGTGAAAGTGAAAAGAACAAGTATCAAGCTGTTGAGCTGTTTTTTTCCAAATCAACAGGTCAGGCGGCCTATTTAACACTTAGACTAAACAAAAAGAAAGCTTGAAGCTACATACAAAAAGATTACAATAATCACCCAGAATAGAAGAGTAGATAGAGTAGAACCTAGAATGAGGGTAATGAACATAAAAACATAAATAAAACAAAATCAAAACATAAAATAAACAAAATATTGCACAGTGGGTCAAGACCAGAGGACGACTGACTAAAGTAGCTGTTCAACTCAGACATTAAGATTTCTTCTTATAACCTGCTAAGTTGCGAACAAGTGAACGTTGGCTAGCAACAATGGTACATCCTTTTTGGGTAGTTATAAGCTTGACCATAAAACAGAAACGCTTCACAATCTATGGAAATCGTTTCACCAGTTAGAAATCGGAAATCGGTTTGAAAGTATGAAATCGGATTTTTACGTTACGTGTCATGTTTGTCCAAAAATGCTTGTAGTTCCGCGTCCTCAAACTTTTCCCAGAGTCTTTGTTCGTGATGTCAAAATCATCATACATATTTTTTTTTAACTACTCTAACTGCGATCTTCCAAAAACATGATCACCATAAGCTTCGACAAGCATTTGATGCGATTTTGCAAAAGTTTTTATGAGTAGGTAGTAGAAATGCAATGATGTCCGCTTCTTCAAATCTTCAAATGCCCTCAAACGTATGTTGCCGACTAAAACAGGTTTCGTTTTAAAATAAAATCCTTTGCCCGATGTCAAAACAAGGCAATGTTGTCATAAAAAAAAACATAAAGAAATGCTCCAAATGGACGTCTAGAGCCATCTGTTAGCCGAACTCCTTAGTTAGTTATTCAATATTCACCATTATATCATTACCTGTGGGTACTAACTTTGCTGACGTGTTGGTAACAGCCAGTGTTTGATTCACTTTCTTACACGGCTTGATTGATTATGTTATGCATCATCGGGCCAGATCATTCAGGACACTGTCCAAGCGACACGTTCACTGTACTTTATTACCCTCTGTAGCTTATATTTAAATTAGAAAGGATCGTAACCCCTGGGTAGCCGGTCAAAACACGGAGAGAGAAAAAAAGGAACTCACGCAGCCCAGATTTTGCCTCCGGCTTCGCATTGCCAACGCAGCCCATTAATCCGGTTTAATCGCGCCCGGATTGCCGGGCAGCGTAGGAAAATAGTAGACTTTGAGGATATTTATGGGATATTAAATTTATGACAGTAGCGTACCCGATAATCACACCCGTGAGGGCACGGGCCATGTTCTCCACTTCCGGTCGGCCTGTCGCCTAGGACTGGTGGAGCCCCGCCCCAATAGGCCCCGGTCGGAGTGAATGCACCTGGAATCGATGGCTACCGATCGATGAGATACCGGAACGCGCCATTTTTCACGATCGGTAACCACCGGGCCAAACGGGCGCGTTTATGCTTTATGTTTCCCTTTCCCGGCTCATCAATCGACCAGGGTCGACTCCGGGAGGGCCCTCCGGGAAGGCTTTCGCTTCGCAAGTGGTCGGTGCTGTGTCGTCGGTGCTCGTGCTGCTCACTTTTCCGATCTCGCGCATAGTTGAGATCATCGAACTTTCATAGTTAAAGAGCACCGAGCACTTCCTTCCCCGGGGCGAGGCCTGCTGCCGGTGCAGAACCATGGCGGCGGGGACCGAGAAGGGGCCCGAGAGCCGGTGCGAAAAGAACAAACCAATTTTCAGGCGTAATGCATAGCCGCCGGGATGGGCTAGGGAGCGTGAGCGCCGGACCGCCAGCGTGCAGCATAAGCAGGGAGCATGGACACCGGGCCACGGGCCACCGAGCCAAACTGCAAATTACTGCCGCGACGGCGTGTCAAGATGCGACCGGCGGATAATTTAACGACCGACGCAACCGAACCGCCAGGAGCCCCCCGGCGCAGCGCAGGATGCGCTTCCCCGCTGCGCCGGACCCGAAAACATAGCCGCGGCTGCGCCAGCGCCAGCGATTTACGCGTACGTAAAAATAATGCACCGGTCGCGTTGCGCGCGTGAAATTGCAGGCGGGCTGCGATTTGCACAAGATTAGCCGGTACCGGCGCAAGAATGAGGGGGTGAAAATACGTCGCCGTGGCCGCCACCATCGCGCCGCCACTCCTGGAGCGCCTTACGGGGCTCCGGACCGCATGACGGAACACGACGAAACCGTACCGCGAAAAACGGCAAAATCTGGCCCAAGTCATCGGCCTTGCTGCGATGAGATATTTCTGGCGTCACGCACCGTGAACTCGCACGAGTGGCAGCGACGCGACCGAGGACATCACTGCTTTAAATACGCCTGCCCTAAAAGGCATCGCCCAGCCAGTTCCAGTTCAATCGTTTTCCAACTAAACTCTAGAAATGAAACTCAGGTTTATTCAGATATTGATACGACTCTTGATCTTCTTTCACAAAACTTTAACAAATGTCGTACCTTACGTGAGAGATGTGAGATAAATATGCTCACCTCTGAACGCTTCTAATACGTACTTGTTGCTGCTCATTGGGTCATCAGCACATTTTAGCTGAATATCTTAGACCGATTAGATTCAACATAGAAAATAGCTCTAATAACATCTTAGATTCATTGGCTTAGTTTTGATTCAGAGGTTGTTGGATTTTTGTTGAGAGTTAATGGTTTCTACGGCAGGTTGGTAGGAATCCCGAATCAAGATCCAAATATAGTTCCGTTTTTCTTCTTCACTTAACTTTCGACTACCTTGTCTTGCGATTATCGGCCAAACTCATTCGAAGCATGAGAAGTAGATCGCCTTATTCGGCTAGTCGACTTCGCCTATTAGCCAGGTGCCATCCCCACTATTTTTATTTCCGTTGGGGTCATAGAAAATAACTTTATTCTCGTAGACTAGGTTAATAATCAAAATGCTGATTTTCTCCCTTAAAACTCGTTGTTCTGATAGAATAGAAAACAGGCAACCAGGAGACTAAATCATAGCCTCTTGGGAGTCTTTGGCTCCCAATTTAGAAGCTCTTAATTTTTGAACTTTTCTGATTATATCCGCCATCGAATGTTATTGTTAAAAATCCTAATTGCTGAGCTACTAAATAATTCACCATTAATTAAATAATTCACCTTTTTGTACGTTCGATCGTTGGCACACCAAAAGTTCAATTCAACTTCCGACAATGATTCCTCTAACTGAGGGTTCTCTCACGCTTGGCGACGTTTTGTTTACGCTTTGCAGAAACTTGGCTAGCGTCTTGTCCAAACCTCACTCACTGACTCACTGACCAAAGAAAACCCCGATCCACACAAACAGTGTTCAGTAGATCAATCAAATTTTCGAGCGCATATATTTAGCCCATCGCTAATTGAGGACCCACAGTATTGAGCAATCCCGTTTGGATTGCCGCCGGGGACACCCATGCACTATTTGTGCATAAAATTTATTGCAAAATCGTACGCGCCGTTTGCGCGCGGCTCGTCGCCGAAATGGTGGTGCGTTTAAAATTACGCTTCGACGCGGCGCGAAGCACAAACACATCAACTCCCGACAGCCCGACCGTCCGGTGGCAAATATAGGCCATGCCGAGTGTGGAGTCGGAAGTTTAATGGCCACCATCCATCATCGGCCGGTACGGGATGGGGCACCTGTGGGCCACCTATAAGTGGGTTAAATGCAGATCGACCCGCAGATTGTCGCAACTGTCAAAACACACCGCACACGGCTTGGCCTCGGCCGCAGACCCGGGCACTCTGTACGTGGTAACCTCTGACCTGTTTGAAGACCTAGTGGTCTCTCCGTGTGATCTAACGGTGGAATGGAACGGTGATGGAGAGAGAGAGAGCAATTTACAAGTCCACAAATTCCTCATCACGCGCACTACCGTTGGAGGCCCCTTTTGCCGGAGACCTTTCGGCTTCGGAACGCCTGAGACGGCTGAAGTTTAGAAGCCATTCTTCGGAGGTTAAATATTTAAACAAGACTCATAGCGTATTCCCACCCACCCAGGAGCCTGCGAGTGTCTGGGTGCTGGGCAAGGAGTCGGCCACCTCGGTCGGCCTGCCTTTTCTTCCGTCTGCGACGGTTCAGGATGTGGTCTGGAGTTTTCTGCCTTTCCCACGCCGACGAAAGGAATCCCAAGACCTTCCGAAGCATAAAAAGCACTCTCCCAAGGCTCATATTTCTCCCGGTGGTGCCCGAACAGCGAAGGGGGAAGGGAGCCTTTTCCGAGATTGTGTTTTCCCGTGTTTCCACGGGCTTTTCACGGTCCTCCAGCCGTGTTTTCCGTGGGTGTTCGGCACGCTTGGCTCCCACGGCACAAGTAAAATCAACGTGCCATTCTGGGAGCCCGCTATAAAACGAGGCTCACACCGTCCGAGGGTGCTGTCCTGTCCGGGTTTTTTGGTTTTTTTTTGTTGGGTCCATTTTCATGCTCTCCCGAGCTTTTCCAACCGCCCAATTTTCCGTCCCATCAAAAAGGACGAAAGTCGCACACCGTCCGGGCGCATAAGCGTCTAAAAGTAGGGCCGCCGGAAATCCGCCCGCCCGGTCCGGCTGGGTGAGACTGGTGTTGACATTCGTCCGTCAATTCTATCCCTCGCCCCACCCACCCCCACACCCCCCGGGCACCAACAGACTGTCGGCGGGCGGCAAGCAAGCGCCGCTAATACAATTACGCACTACGCCGTCTGGCGGCTCGCCGAAAGACCCGCCAAAGACGAAGAAAGTGGGTGGCCATATGGGTGCGGGGGGATGATGGCGTAACAGTCTATGGTCACCGCCGGCCACCACCGACCGCCCGCCGACCGGCGGTGTCTGGCTCAGGTGGGCCACGAGGATGATGAGAATGAAAGTTTTTCACGGTCACTCGTCTGGGTGAAGGTTACGTACGCACGCCGCCCAGCCAGTCAAGGGTCGGACCGGGCGTGCCGGGTTAAGGCGGGACGGGACGGGGACCTTGGGACTGCTCTCTTTCACCGTGTGTTTGTGCAACCCTCCCCAGCCCCACTCGCGCCGCCTCCCAAAGGGAGGCAAAAAACAGAAGAAAAAAGTCGTTTTTATTTTCCTTACTCCAGCCACGGCAGACGGTCGGAGTTTTCGGGCGAATTCGGGGTTTTCTTGGCCTTTTTGCGGTTGCGGTGAGCGCTGGCCGTGCCCGTGGGCCGCGGAATGTGAGTCGTCATGCCTTCCTCCTCGGTCCCCGGTCGCCCGGTCCCCCGGTACGCTGTCTGGCCGGATATTTTCTCGCCGGTTGTGCCGGCTCAGAGCCGCTTCGCTTCGGCATTCGGGCGGTCCGTCGAAGGCGAAATTTAAATATTTACTCCACCGTCTGGGTATGCTGGGACGCCGGGTGACCGAAAAGCGCCCGAAAAGAGTGAGCGTATTATAAATAACGCGTTATTGATGAATTTTTCATGGAGATATGGTCCGCTCCGGGCGGACTGGACTGGCGGGCGGGCGGTGGCCCGGGACTTTGGTAAACAGAACGCGAATCGCGAAACGGTTACGGCACTGCAATTGCATTCGACAGACACCCCAGACGTGATGATTTAATCGGGCTGCAAGCCGTTTTTTTCTTCCATCAGCGGTCAACCCTCTGACGGTGGACGTAGGAGCGTCTGACGTAGGAGCGTTGTTTGTGGCATTTCAAAGCCAAACCGAATCCCGTTCGCGGGTTCGCTTTGGGAAGTGATGTAATTGGGTAGCCATGTTGAAGTGAACTTGATTTGAACTTGAGTGAACTTCAAATTGTCTGGAAAAATGGTGGAAATTAAAATTAGCGTCGAATGCAAGATTGAAAATGGAGAGTTTGACATCTTCCAACTCATTGAACAGATTCGATTCCGTCCTTGGTTTTAGTATGCTTACATATCATAACCATTTTCGGAGGTTTAATTTTGCCATAACGACCGTAGCACTGGCAAAATAAAATACTTTATACTTGTAGGAAGCCCTACAGAGTAAGCTTATAGTAAATCAAAGCCTTCCGATCTCACCAAACACAGAGGCCAGTCCGTCCATAGCGATTTTGCCAGGCAATCCATGTTGATGTTTCACCAGGACTTAAGCAAGTTCTTAAGACCAATGAAGAGACCATTTCGTTTTGAGCCTAAATATAAAAAAATAAGTCCTCAAGCTTCATGTTACAACATACTTCGAGCGTCTTCAAATGAGCCACACGAGCTTCCTGTAAATTTGTTGTAATTTTGATATTTGTTTCAACTTTTCCATTTACTTTCAATAAAATTACCACGTTACATTGAAATGGTTTGTTGGCTGCGGAGTAGTTACATCAAACACAACCGACTAATTCGTGCGGATGAGTCGCTAATTTCAATGAATGATCCAAAGCACCGATGGAGTAAATGTTACGCCCGGGGGTCGTCGACACGCGCACACGGGCGCGAGCATGACCGTTTCATTGACGGGGTTGGGTGGCGGCACTTTTCCAGCGGCCAAACCAGTAGACACAACAAAACCTGTTCTGGGTGGGTGAAAATATTTCTCGCTGGTGGGGCATCCTCGGTATCGGGTTCGCTGCGAAATTAATGAACGGGACTCCGAAAGACCGTGGCGAAAGGTTAACGGTCGGTCGAACGGAACGGCACCGCACACTCCGCGTAATATCGGCAGCAATTTTCTTTTGTTTTCCCGAGATTTCGGCAGAAACCGATACCGTCGGTTGCGGATGCTTCGGAGTATCGGGCTTCACGGGCTGGGAAAATCGTTTACTGATTTGGGGCTTTGATTTACTGATCCGTGTGTCCGCGTGGCTCTAAGCTGCCGTCATGCGGTTAATTTCAACACAGTAAGGCAACAAGTGCGAAGCATAATCCATTCGTTAACGGTGCGTTGTTTTGTGTCGTCCATCTGACCTGACCCATCATCGACCGGGTGGGGTCTTAACACTCTGAGAGTATTAATTACATTGTATTTATTGGTTTGGAAGTTCATAGCTAAAATTAAATTAGAAATGCCACTTTAAAATAAACTAGTAGCATGTTTAGCTTACTGTTTCTTTTTTAAAATTGAATCTTTATTAGACATAAAAGCTTCATTACATAAGAGTACATGCATCAAATCTAATAATTCTGAGGTATCACAATCATTGAGATGAAAATGTTTGTATTTAAATCTATTTGAATTGTATGTTTTGCCACGTGGCATTGAGTCATTCCTTAATGCTGCACCAATGCAGCATCTGTTCGTCCTCTTTTATCATAGAAGCTAATTGTGCCAAAAATGTGGCATCGAAAAATGTACACAAAAAAAGCCCCGAGCATTGTTGGCCGGCAAAAGTGCATCGACTGGCACCGTGAACAGTACCGTTGCCCGTGGCCCATGGTCAAAGTGGCACGCGTTCAACCCTTCTCCCCAGCCCACCCACAGTGCCCACCCGTTGCACCCACTCGACCATCTGCCACCCCACTGCCGGGCGCACGCAGATGCGCAAATGCACCGCGTTAAAGTGCAGCGTCCCGTCGTGGCGTCTTTCGACGCACCCACAAAAGTACCAATGGCCGGGATTATGTGTATGTGTGTGTGTGGATGAGAGTTGCTTTTATGTCACTTTTCGCTGCTTCTTTGGTGCGGACAAGATGTTTTGCATCGTGTATTATTCAGTGTCACTGCACCGTGCGCGTAACGGCCAACGGCACCAAACGAAAAAGGAACATGGCAAGAACCGGCGTTCCGGGTGGTGAGGATGCAGAGGGGCAACGGTAATTCCTTACAACACTTTACTACACGTCACTTTAATCCTTGTGTTTTCTGTTGCCAGTGGCTTACGTGCGGGTCAAAGCCAGCAGCATCGATTTATTAACGTGCTATTTTTTCTGTTTGTCAGTTAACTTGTTTTTGGGGTCATTAATTTTGAATTCCGACCCCTTCGCGATGACCTTGCGGGTGCACCCTGATTTATGGAATCTTCCGGCGTTCCGGCATGAAACTCATTCGCCCACATTTACTGCGACCTGACAGAAGGCCGTCAGTGTAGCGGTCTGCCGGCGAGGATTATCGAGCTGGCCCTTCGCATAGGCGCGAAGGTGCGGCCTTTCCAAGATCCTTTTCGACACCCTCTCAGTTGGGTCGGCTTCACCCGTTGGGCGGGGGGCCCTGAGCGCAAAAACAGATGTCAAGTGGCAAGTGGCAACACGGCCAGCCACACCACTTGTGATCGCTTTTCCGGTTTCGCGCGCCCCGAACTCTCGCCGTATGGGTTTTCACCACTTAGACACGAAACCAGGACCTACCGCAAGAGCAAAATTGGAACCATCGCACCACGGGAAACCCTGGTGCAGGTGGGTGGGTGCGGGTGAAATATTGCCCTAATTTCTGCTTTCTCACATAACGCCATCATCATTAGTGGGGAACACAACATGCTGCCGTCCGCTCGCTGTAACCGTGGGCTACAAATGGAACGACAAACCCACGACCCGACCCGACACACACACACATACACACGTGGGGCCAGGATGACAGCCGGCCGAGAAAAACTAGTTCAGTGGGGAAAAACGATAAGCGTTTGTGCGGAAAGAGGTTTCGGGTTCTTTGAGCTCCGCTCTCTCTCACTCTCTCGCTTTTACTCTTTTGAACTCGCGCCAGGCAAGGATTCAAGGATGCAACTTTTCGCCCGATGGCCTCGGGAGGTGGTGGGCCACGTGCGGAAACACACAAGATGTGTTGCCGGAAATGAGAATCCGTCGAGCAGGGCAGAAATCGTGCGCTGCACCCTGACTTCGCTTCAAAGGCGATCCCCCCGGTTGCCAGTCCGATTGCAGGCGTCTGATTTGGCTAGAGTGTTCCGGGGAGCAAAACGCCAATGTTTGCAGGTGCCGATGCCACAAGTGCTCCGTCCGGAATTAGCATTTTAATGGAAAGCGCGCTGCCGGAGCACGGTAACATTACTGCTGCAACATGTGCTGTGATCGTTTGTCTCCGATTTCGGGTTTCCATCGCTGTTCGCTTCCCTGTGTTCCAGAGGTTCTAGCAAATACGGCTATAAACTTGGGCCTTTTTTTTTGCTTTTAATCTTTGTCCTCTCTTCCGTGCGACAACAAATGAAATGAAGTGCTGTAAGGCTGTTTTCGGTTTTGAGGTGCACGGAGCCAAAACTCGGTCTGCGATTCAATAACTTGCTTTGCTTCTTCTTGCTCACTTTTCTGAACTTGAAGCCAAACGTATATCTGTAACTGGAAACTGTGAACTATTTTATAGGCTCACAGCTTTTTGGCCTCACAATATCTTCTTCAATATCTGGGGTGTGAGCTGAGCATCGATGCTTTTCCCGATCGGGAACCCCTTTTTAGTGTGGCTGATAGTGAAAACAAGTGCACCGATAGTGGTAGGGACTGTTGGATTGGATCGCTTAGAAAGCATAGAACGGAAGTTCGCACAATTCGCTATGACTAAGATTGACTTGATGGGTCGGAGCCCATCTTATCGCATCCGATGTCTTCTACTGGGATTCGAATCTTTTTTTCTAGCGGCGTGGATGCGCTCAACGCTGCTTGATGGTGGTACTCTTGCGGATCAAAATATTGACTCTCCAGACTTACTGGCTATGTTACGTTTATTTGCGTCATCTCATCAGCTTACGATGCCTTCAGTATGGTACACTAAGACAGTTGAGTCCTTTAAATTTTATGTTCAGTGGGTTTAATGAGCTTCACGAGAACTTTTACTTCAATCAAAAGTTATCCGTATTTCGTCTCCTTATCCGTTTGCATGTCACTTCATCGCGCTGTTGTCAATTATGTCTAGGGGCTCGTTGACATGGACATGATAAATAAATAAATAAATAAATAAATAATCTATTACTTTGAATTGTTGAAACATAAGAAGTTCGTTCAGTTCTGTCAGTTCGTTCTGGCAAAAGCTGAAGGGATTGTTCAACTCCAATAAAAAAAATCGAAAATTGTTTCCAATATTTTGACAAACTTAAATTAACATTTCGATTTTGGACAATTCTTAAATATTCCGGGCAATCCTTATTAAACTAATAAATAGTACTAAAAGAGAAACCTACGCAAACGCTCTCGAACGAGTTTCGGCCATCATCGTACGCATTCTGTCTGCCACAAAACGATCCCCAAATTTGATTGTGTAATACACGGCTGCAGACGAGCGGGGCCCCTCCAAGCATCTGTCTGGGAGTCACCCTCTTCCGGAGTCGAATTCGCTGCGTTGCACATCGTGCCGGTCAGATGAGGGCAGGTTCTTGACGGATCTGGTACCTTCGCGTTTCCAATGGACTCCAATTATTGTCTCAGCTGAGGCCAATGTTATGACCGGATCGCGCCATAACTTTCGGGTTTTTATTATTCCGATCCGTTCCCAACGATCGAGCGAATTAAGGTGACTTCGTGGATCGCGATCCGTAAGTAGGCGAGGCGAATGTCTTGTGACCAAAGTTGTAACCGACCGCGTGTCGCGTACGCAGGTCGCGCACTCTGTCACTTCTGGTCATTTTTTGCGACATGTTCCCATCCACCCAGTAGAGAGAGCAAAAACCCATTGTTTACTCTACAATCGCACACTCACATTCGGCCGAGCGCGCGAATGGGTTGCATTTCCACCCTAGCTCGTGCTGCGCAAACACGCCAACGCAAAACCGACGTCACACCGACGCCTGCGACAATTGTACGGTCATTTGGCGATCGTTTGTTGGGTGGCTCTGTCGGTGTGCGTGATTTCGGTTGGATCCGCGAAAGAAGATGCTGAGCGAATGCCGTTTTCGTTGTGTGCCGAACCCGGCCCACTCTGGGGCGGGTTGCTGCATCGCGTAATACATCCGGACACGCGAGCGGACTGGGGTGGTGGGATGCGTAACCCGGCCATCATCAGCTCGCTCGGCAAAGGATGCAGTTTCAAGGTCGCCTCCCGCTGCTCTCCGTTTTTTTTTGCGCTTCTCGGCCGGCGTCTTCGTGGCCGATGTTTATCGACGGCTTACGTCTTGTGTTTGGCAGAAGCTCTCTCGAGCATTTCGCGGTCCGTCATAAGCCACTAAACTGTTTGTGCAACGGAACGGTCGGATGATGGGGTGTTGCTGGCGGTACGATCGCCCTTGTCAAATTTGTTGGCCAAACTGCCATTCATTCGCGGTTCGAGTTCAGGCAACACCAAAAACGCTATAAATATGCATTGCGAACCTTGCATTCAGACCACTTCATTGTCGGTTTTTATTTTCGAAATGATGTTCCAAAAACCAGACATTAGCCTTGTCGGCATAACAATTGTTCAAGTATTCACAGAACGGCCACGATCGACGTTGCCAGTTAATGGACCTTATTTTTGTATTTACTCATTTATACCACATCACATCACAGTTTCCTTTCTTAAATATACCTAACCAAGTCTTTATAATTTTAAACATAAAATTTATTATTTAAAGCATTTATTTCAACATTTCAAATAAATGTTCAACCATCGAAAAATATTTAGCCCTTTTTTTTTATAGCGTAGCTTATTGAAAAATCAGATCATAAATGAACAAACCTTTACTGAGGTCATTTAACCAAAATACCTCGAAAATTATTTTTGCAAATAATATTAATTGCCTATCATTTTCCTTAACAGCAAAAAATTGTAACAGTATGAAAGTAGCCAAAGAGCGGCCAGATTTATTGTTTGCAACTAATTCGTACAATTAATTCGATGAGTTGCTACTGATCGAACAACTTTGTGAAGCTACAGTCCAACTCTTAAGCTCCTCCAAGTGCGGATGTAAAATATTTTGACAAACAACGCAAACTGTTGCTCGGTGAATTAATTGGAAGCGTTCCTTCGTGGTCGATATTCCACACTTTGTCACGCCGGCCGGAATGGTCGGATTTTTGCGTCGATTTTTGGTCACCGGCCAAACGTGCCCGACGCTGCCCGGCGGTCGTCCGTTTGGGCGACACGAGAAATCATTGCCTTTGACAGACCCCACTGGCCACTTTGACAACATAAATATGAAACACTTTTTGGGGGCCCCCTTGTTTTGTGTATGTGCACCTACAGGCCTCTTGGCCGCCTGGCTTGGCATGTTTTCTGCGATTGCAATTTTTTGTTCGTCCTCTTGCACAGATGTCGTGCTGTGGTGTTAAATCGTGCGATTTAACTGCTGTTGCCACCTTCGTACCATGTGCATCGCGAACACGATGTCACGCTACCAGACGGCACATTATGCTTTTTTTTTGCTTTGGGTTTTAGAGGAGGTTTTTTCGTGTTTTTCCTGCTCCTCTTCTCTGGCGGGTGACATTACCACCGAACATTTCGTGTTACAGCTCGCGGACCAGACAGTCTACAGTCGGTGCACGATAGTAGGGAACACCTATGGAGGGTTTGATAATTCGCACTCTATTGAAATGCATCATATTCGTGATGCAGTTTACAAATTGACGACACGACATGTTGTTCAATTTTATGTCATTATTGGTGACAAGAAATATTTTTGAAACATTTTTATATTATATAGAGTATTATTCAAAGTTTCATCTATTACAGAGTATGTTTTTTTTTCTATGAATTCAACGAAATATTTTACAAACATAATTAAGCTATTTCTTTGTTTTTATAATCTTTAATTGTCTCTCAAAACAATTATCGAAAAAATTTGAATCAAGTCCACTATAATTACGATGAAATATTGCACAAAATTTGTATATCCTCATATTATTTAATCACAATTTCATTAAAGTAGAATTACATAAGACATTCGGCCAGTTATAAGTAAATCTTCTAAACACGAGCCCGCAAACTGAGCTGTTTGCTCAAAGCAGGAACTGACTGTAGGCGACACTGGAGTTTTTCTTTTCAACCCTCTGCCTAAACCGTGGTAGTTTATGATGCTTTAGCCAGACCGCCCCCGTTGCCCACCCCCTGTCACCAGGCCGGTGGGGGGGCCGGTTTTTGCTGCACTCACGATATCAGTCAATTGATTCTTTACGATCGTCTTCTCGCTACGGCCAGCGTCTGCCTGCAGCGTTGAGCTGAAAGATGAAGCTAAACTGCAACGAAACAGTAAAACCCCCCAAAACGAAACACACACAGACACACAAACACACATAGGCTATCAATCGAACGATAAAGACGTCTCTGTCTCGGATTCGCGACCTAAACGACGAGAACCAGTTCCCCAACTGACCGTGATGCAGAAACGGAGCCAAAGAGGGAGAGACAGACAGACAGTGAGACAGAGAGGGAAAGGATAGACGGCCGAAAAAAAATGGTGTGCATAAAATTGGACATCTTATGGTGGCGGGGCACAGATAGCACCACCACTGCCTGGCAGTCAATCGATCGACGCCGACTCCCATCGGGGGCTCGTTGCGGGAGTCAAAAGTGACGTGCAAAATATGTGCCCAAAATAAAGTGTCCCCCCCATCTCTCTCCCTGTCTCTCTCTCTCTCTCTCTCTCTCTGTTTCGTCTTTTTTCAGTGTCTACCACCGGTGACCTTGAAATATTTTTTGCTCCCCTGTCCAGCCCCAGACGGGTGATTCCTCCCGCGACTGGGTCGGTTGAATCGGGCTAAGCTTTAGACAGTGACGTGACATGGTTTACTCTGTTCTCCACCATCTTCACCTTCGCCAACAACAACAACATTGCCAGCCCCGCGAGGCCGGAATTTTATTTATTTTATTGAATTTGCATCGACGGAAGTTTGACGGTCGTCGACGCGCAGGATATTTGTCCGGTGTTTGGGGGTGTTTTTGGCTGATTCAATTTTTCGTAAACCACTTTTTGCTTAAGGTGGGTTCAAGTGTTCAGGTGTGATTTCCAATGTACATGTTCAGTTATTTTGTAACAACATTGGCGTGATTTGAATGTGGCAACGAATTCGGAATAGCTTATGAGAGTGATATCATGTCTCGTGGTGCGTTTATTGTGGATAAGTTTATCATTGATGGACTAATGTTTGTAAAATGTAATGTAACACATTCTGTAAGCTAATCCATTTGTATGATATGCCTTCAACTCGTGATGATCAGCTAGTTATGAAATGTTTGTTAATGAAATTCATTGTACTACACATCGATGGCTACCTATGAATATTCCTGCTTCGAATGGATTCTGTTAATCATATCAGTATTCGATTAGAGCGAAAATATCCATCAGACTGTAGCGATTCAGATACCATAAATGAAATGATATCTGAGCGGGGAATTGATCAGAAACTAATCTGCAAAATGGCCGTTCGTTTGAAATTCATGCCATGCGGTATCTTGAAAAACGATAACTGTGAGACACCAGTTCCACTAATCGCCTTCTGTCCGACGCCGGATCGGAAACAGTAATTAATTAATCTTATCTTCTTGTAGTCGATCGCCTTCAAACAGTTGCCACTTGCTACCGATCCAAAACGGTTATCAATTACAGCTATCTTCAACATCTCACTTCACTTTACGGAGAGCACTACTTAGGCCGACTGTGAAACCACCGGTCCCATCGGCGAGTGTCACCGGCGGACCAAATCATTATGCTAATCAGACTGCAGATACAGAGAGAAGGGAAGAGGGAGAGGGAGAGAGAGAGAGCAGCGAAAGGAGTGCTACCACTTGCCCCATAACGTAACTAATTATTTAATATATTATTTCGCACCTAAAGTCACTTCATAAACCATCGCCATAATTTGAACATGGCAATCGGAGGCCAATTATGCTGCCACCGGCGTACACAGCGTGTTTCGCGCGAGTGAAATAGCTCACTGACGCGTCTTGACGCATATGGCAGCGGGCGGTTTCGTTTTCCAACCAGTCTGCCGGCCACTCGGGGCTCGGGGCAATTTGTTTTAAATTAACGGTTACCCGAGCGGGCCAGTATCGGTGCCCCCGGGGGCCTTAGCCGGCCAGTTCTCGGGCCCCCGTTGGAATTTGAATAAATAAATCGAACATCGGAGACATGGCGTTATGCAATTATCGCGCCGTATCGCGCCGGCCGGCCCCAGGCTATCAGCTATCTGGTACCTCAGCTGATACCGGCGCGTGGAATGTGTGAATATTAAGAAAACAAATATAGACGATAAAAATGAAAAACCTACCGGACACCGGAAAGACCGGTTCCCCCCAGCGGAGTAGTTGGCCAAACAATTATTCTAATCATCGGCCCGACCCCGGCCCCGGCGCCTGGCAGCGGTGGCTGGGAGCTGCTTGGGAGTGTTTTTATTGCCGTTAGCGATTAGCGAGAGGCGACTTAACGAAACTGGAAACTCCCCTCAGGCTGACCGGACCGCTGGTCAACGCGAAAGGATTGCAATATGCAACTGCAGCAGGGTGCAGCAGTTCGCCCAAGCGCGCTTAAAATTTATTACTTGACTGTTTGGCCCACCAGAGTGAGAGCCTCAAATCATAAACTGAAACACCGCGATTTGCCATCTTGCGATCGGACCAATCGGACCATCATCTTCGGCCGTTCGGTCAAACAAAGTAATCGTCGCCCAGAAATCCGTTCTACGCGACATAAAATCCGGTGCGTCCGGTGCGCCCTTGCGAACGGAAATCGTTCGTCACATACCGATAAACATCTCGTGTTTTGAGTTTTGCTCATTAAAAAGGTGATAGCTCGCCTGTTGCGATGAAGAAACAAAACCATAGTTAAAACATGACCGGTTGCAACCGGGCCCGCCGGGCTTGGGAGTTGCTAATGTGCCAGCCAATAAACGGACGGGCGAAACAAAAACGACTCCTCCAACGAAGCGCAGAACGGCTGAAGCACGGGAATTAACGGTCTGGTTAACTGCTGCGAACGCGTCCTTGTGTAGGCTTGTCGCAGCCCAAAAACTGCCATTAAACTCCGCGGTGGTCCGGGCAGGCAAATAACTACACGACTCCGAGCGGCTTCTGGTTTTGCGCAAGGCGGCACCACCGGAGGTCTCACCGGTTTCTTTTTTTGTGGGGCCTTTCAAGACTTTTATTTAACTCTAGCGTTGATGGGACCAGACTTTGTTGCCACAACACGCTGCTCACTGCCTTACGCTGATGTTGTCCACCATGTGGGGCAATCTGTAACTAAATTTGTACTAAAACTATACTAAAGTTTAGCTAGTGTACGGAGGGTAGTTTATCAAGAAAGCCTACCGATCTCGGCCTAATGCCGAGGTGAACAACAATTCCGTCCAGTTTGCCGAAGGAAGGTTACTTTGCTTAACAATTTAAAGTTAACATCAGTACGCGTCGGGCGTGTTCCATGACTCGTTACGCTCGTTACTTGCGTGGAGTTTTTTGCTCTCGGGACATCCCCGATTGCACCTAATGAGGTTGGCTGGCGCTGCTTTCGTGCACTACTTTACTCAAGCATAAATCATCTGGAGAAATTGCTTACTCCACCGTTAAACGAGAAGTAAGCGACCCTTCTGAGAAGCGGGCCAACGCGCCATCGTCAACCGGAACCGCGGCCGAGCAGAGCACCCAAGTAACCCGAGCCACCTGTTGCTATCGTAGTACTCTTCGCTGAACTCAATTTACTACGAAACCCCGCCCGCGGCACTCCGGCCACGCGCCACGCGTACGGCGAGCATAGGCAAACATAATTTACTCATCACCCTGTCAATACACTAACGAACACACACGCGAGCAGGCAGCCCGCAGGAGCGAGCGGAATGCATAACCGCAGCGGGTTGGTGCACCATTGACTTACTCTCTGCAGCTTCCCGACGACGACGACGTCGTCGGGCAAGCATCGATTTTTCTCGCCAACGCGAAAGTGCGATGCCAGTCAATCTGCATCTCGCGTTGCCCTCACTCGAAACTCAATTTACTATGCTCGCTCGAACGAACTCGTTCGTTCAACTCGATCACGGCGTAGGGCGCACACAAAAAGTGCATCCAACGAGACCCACGACCCACCCTTACCGCCCAAACCCCCCGACTCCTTGAGTGCCCCCCGGGGTACACGGTTTGTGCATAACCCCGATCCCATTACGGCACAGGCACGGTAGCTGACCGGCTTCGTTGCCGAGACCCGGCGAGCCTGTAAGCCATCTGCCGCACGGAAAGTGGATCAATTCTGCCCGATCCGCGGTGGCGGTGGCAGGGCGGGAAAAGGGGCTGGGAAATGTCCATTTCCCGATTCCGATTACGGGAATCGAACATAACAAACGTTTCAAGCGACACTTTGCGTTGCGATGGGATTTCGGGCTTTGGAATAACTTACTGTCAGGCGCGAGTTTTTGGCGAGAAAGGCTTTTGTGAAAAAGAAAATTTAAAAGTGTTGTGTCGGTGCCGCAATTTGTTGCAAGGTCGTTATTTTAAATGAATTAAAACGGTCAATTAAGAATTAAAAACAATTCCCGGGCAATCGAGGACAGTTGTTGAGTGATGGGGCTCGAATGAGTTCCACAAAAGCACTGCTCCTTATGAACTAAGAAGCTTTGTACGAAGCTCACAATTCACGAAACTCCTTTATTCACGTGACGCTGAAAGGTTCGAATCTGCACAAATTTCGTCGGGAGGTTTCACAACTGTCAACGGTTGCAGTTGTCGCCTTCATGCCTTCGCGTGTGTATAGTTTAAAAAAACAGAATCAATCCGAATCAGGCACTCCAGTTCTAGCCCCAGTCACTTATCCGCCGCGGAGAGTGGCAGAAAAAAATCAATTCCTATCGCGCCCGTACACGTCGGCCAAAGCTGCCAGCAACACGTTCACGACAGGCAGTCGTCCTTACAGAGCGCACGACGAACGTTTGCGCTAAAATATCAGCACACTTTCACATCACATCACGGATTGCGACCGAAGACCGAAAGCAACCCGCCCAACCCAGAATCGATCGCTACCTGTTCGGCAGGACACGGTACACGGGCTGCTGAAAGATGTATCACTCGCGCTAATGCAATATTGTGTAAGCTTTCGCCCGAGCCCCAGCTCGGTGCCGGCGGACGGATGGAGTGCATTCGAATAAGCTTTCGCTACCTCCATTAGCGGCGCAGAAAATCCTCTGTCAAATAATAAATGAAAAGCGCAGCCGGAGTGTCCTTGTTGTCCCTGTTGAGACCCAAGTATGAGGCGTTTAATTATCACCCGTTTATGCCTTATCGGGTAAGGCAACTTAGTATTCACGGCGCTGCACGGCGCACGTCCGATGGTTTTGATGAAATCGCCTTTAATCGCTGCTCAGTGTTTGATGTTGCAGAACCAATAGAAAGCCCGATGTCGATGTCGGAAGCGGTGGTCGACAAAAAGGTGCAACACACCATTAAGATGCAGTGTGCATCGGAAGGTGCATCGTCCCCGGGGCCGATCGATCCGTTCGGACCGATCGTGCTTCGTGGTTTTTCTTCGCTTTTCTCGGGGCGCGCTCGCCGATGGCTCCGGTTCGCGCGGGTCCATTCTTGGTCAATCATTATTAAATTTTCCACGCGCCACGCCGATGAAGCTAATTTAATTTCTCAGTTCCCCGACGTGTCGACAATCAGCCGCTAGGGGCGGCCACGTGACACGCGGCCGTGGTGCGACCTGGCATAACTGGCGGTGGCGACGGCGACGGCGACGGTGGCAGTAAAAAAACCCGATCCGTCTAATATTGGACGCTGGCACTGGGAATCGGGCCCGAGGCGGGGCCGTAATGCCTCCATTGAGATAGCTTAATGGAGCGGACCTCTAGACCGGACTCGCTGTGCGATGCTGGCTGCTCACAATGTGCACTTATGGCTTAAATTGCACCGAGATTGCAAACCATCCACTCGGGGTCCGCCACGGAGAGAGAGAGAGGGAGGCCTGCCCGGGCGGTAAGTGAGAAAGAAAAGCAACATCGTTCGACGTCCTAGAAGTGGCGCGACGAAACGCGTGCCTTGGCGCGCAATGCAAGTGCAATGTGTTGCGGTTGCAATTTAGAGTGTAAAGGCCAGGACACCTACAGTACTCCCTGGCCGCTACTGAGACGCGAAGAGCATCATTACTGCTGCTGCTGCTGCTGCTGTGCGCCAGCTGTTGAGACTGCGGGCGTCGTTCCTCACGCGGAATCCATCCATCGTTCGTTCATCTGCCGCCGCCGCCGCCACGTCGCAGATTATTATTGAGTTGTACTTTTCCAATTATGATGTCTATAATAACCAACAAAAGAATGAGACGGACGCCACGCCGTCGCCGGGACCCCGGAGGATCCGCA
Source organism: Anopheles bellator (assembly GCF_943735745.2). Taxonomy (NCBI): domain Eukaryota; kingdom Metazoa; phylum Arthropoda; class Insecta; order Diptera; family Culicidae; genus Anopheles; species Anopheles bellator. Next base: position 38,244,003 of record NC_071285.1, read on the forward strand.
CACACTAGGATGACAATGCCACCGCTGCCACCGCTGCTACTGCTGCTGATGATGATGAGGTTGATGATAATGATTATACTGTTGATGTTGATTACACTGATTGAGTCCCGGGGATCTGGGGAAGCCTCGCGGTATCAGTTTACATCATTGTCGTCCGTCCGGCCGCCAATCGGTGGCGGTGGGAACTTAATTAAAACCAATTTCCTTGTGCGCGAAGAAATATGTGTTCCGGGGTGCGCAACGTCGCTCTAGGGTTGCTGGTACTGGTTGTTGGCACCTTCGCAACAAGGGGCTTCCGCCGGATTGTGCCCGGTGTGGATTGGTTCCGCACCCGGCGAAAGCACCTTTCGCTTACGGCTTGATCAAGGACTAGAGGCGAGTCCGAATGCCGTTCGCTTGTAAGTCTCCTCTAAACCTGATTTAAATGCATTACAGTCGATTTCCTTTAGTTAGGAGTTCTTACTGTCTGTTCCCAATAATATTTTCTACTTCATTGTGCGACTTTGAGTAAGCCAAGTCAAAAAATTAACAAAATCATAATCAAGAATCAAGGATACAGAATCTAATCTGGGCTAATCTTATCTAAGCTGAATGGTGGAAATTACCGTTTTAAACAGAAAAAACGTATTTTCAGATAATCTGACATCTGTCTGATATTTTTTGACACTTAGAAAATGGACTAGACCGTATTCATTAAATCTACTTAAAAGTTATCTTAATACAGCTGAATCAGATTAAGAAGTTGATGATTTGTTGGGTGTTGCTGCTGTATTATTGTTGTTGTTTTCGGCTTCAGTTGGCTACTTTTGGTTTGTTTTATGCAGTAGATTGTCGAGTTTGGATGATTTTATTGCCAATAGTTAATTGTAGATGATGGTGGGTCTGACTTGTAGTTCAAAATTAGTTGAAGAGAAATTTATTCAAATTTTGACCTTCTATGAAGAATTGACGGCTAGAGTTGAACAAATAAAAATAAAAATTCATAGTCCAAATTGATTCATTCAAATTGTTTCAAAACCGATTGGCGAACAATCTGCATAATTTTGCGCCAACCACCGATAATTTGAAAGGAGTGTTTGATGCAGCAATAAATAACATTTTACGAACGTCCTATGACCCTTGTCGTGGGACTCCCACAGGTTTTAGCGAGGTGGCACCGGCGTGCCGTTCGCAGTTCGGTTTACGATTTTTCAATCGGTTTCTTATGCATCATTTCAGCTGCACTCCAGTGCAATCCACAATAAAACCCGAAAACGCTTCCACGTACCAGACAGCGACGATCGACAGGCTCCGTGTAATGGTCAATAAAGCTTCGATTTTTATGCTTTCTCTCTCTTGCTCGCTCGCTCGCTGGTTCTCTCTGAGCCATCTACACCCATGTGGCATATCAATAAACCGTTGGCCGAAGCAACCGATCAAACCACTTCCAAACAGGCCGATGCAGTGATTTGCGCGAAAAACAAAACATATAAACCCCATTCGGCCAGGCCAGGAGGATCCTTCGGGCGCGCTAAGCTGTGCATTAACATTCCACTAACAATCGATGATTTGTCGATTAGCTCGTAAATCTTGCGACGGCAATTGTTGTCCGTTCGGACCCGGAGCCCGTGGTTTCCAGTCAATTACCAAGGCGTAGCCACATCGTCAGCAGCAGGTCATCCAAAAAGGCCCATCCCGACGGCCATTTGTCAGGGTCGAAATTGATTTCGGGCTCGTTGCTAGCCACTGGCTCCTCCCACGGCGGTTCAACGTCGGTCAAAAAATGATTAGGTAGCATAAACATTACTCTTTACGGCTTAACGTCACCGCGGACAGTGCTTTTCAATTAATTTATGACACAGCACGGCGCTCCGTTCCACTGTGCTAATGTTGCGATGATGAATTTAAATTTCATTTTAATGAATTTGTGACCAGCGATGCGATGCGGCGGCTGGCGAACTCTGGCGAAGGCGAGAAAGTAAGAGAATCCCGAAAAAAGGTACCCCATTCGGTGGTTGGTAGATTGGAGGGAAGAATACAAGGGGAGCAAAACCAAAAACAACGATGCAACGTCGAATGCAACGAAATGGCGAATGCAAAAACGGAGAATCGGAGCGCCGAAAGTGCATCCATAACGAGGCTCATAAAACGGTGATCGATGCGACGGTTGGTCGGTGAGTCGAACAATCGCGCGTCGCATCGGAACGATCATCGTCTTGCGTTTTTGCCCTTTCGACCACTCGGCACACACAGGCGCATAAAGAGCATGAAAATGCGGAGACACCAAAAGCGAACCGTTCCCGGGGTCCTCCCGGTTTGCGTTCGGACGTGACACGCATCGCGCAGCAACACGGACACCTCGAGTTAGCGGGCTTCGGGCGGGTTCAGCCCTCGGAATCCACGTTTGATGCACGGGGCTGCCGGCGAATGCATCATTTTGACACAGTGGCCACCGTCGCGTCCGCCTTTTAACGGCTAGCGTAAGGCGTAAGTTATCTGTTTACACCCTTGCGGCCAGGCTGTTGATGTCTTTTTCTCACTTTGATTCTCGCCAACGCCAAGGGTTCCTGGCGCTCGTCCCGATCAGCACGCCCGCCCCCAAGTGTTCCGTTCGGCAGTTCAATGCAATCGATAATGTATTACGATTCATCGGGGATTAACAGTGAATTGCTTTCGGTGCGTGCCGGTGATGGTGAGCGATGTAACGTGCGTCAAGTGCTTTGCGCTATTAACGGATGAAAAAATAATGTTTAATCACTTTTTATGTTTATAATATGTTCTTTCTCCTATTTTCGTTAAGACGCGCCAGGCGCCTCCATCGAACCGGGCCGGGCCGTGGGATGTGGAGACTGTTTTACGCTTTTGTCCGACGAAATGTGCACAAAGCTTATTGTTCACTTTCCGGAAGATTGCCTCAATGTGATTAATTGTTCGGCCTTTGTCGGATATGTACCTCGACCGTAGTCCGTTTTTCTGATGCCTTTACTAACACTTTTATAGAACTGAATGTCTGTTTGTTCTGGTCTGAATGATTAAAGATCATCAGTGAGCGTCCTATTTTAGCAGCAACAAACAACGACGTAAATGATATCAAACGCAGCATTCGCAATGGAATGCCTGGTGAAGGTATGAATTAAATTAGGATCAGGAAGCAGTAAATTATCCAACAGATTTTTTTAACTCGCTTGACTTACCAGGACTGCCTTCGTATATTTTGAAGTTGTACGTTGGAGCAATAATTGTTCCTTTTAGAAGTATCAATCCACCGAAACATTGTAATGGTACTCGGCTTACCATAAAAATTATGATGAACATAATCAAGGCCATAAGAACATAATATGGAAAATATAAACAGGAAGATGTACTGTTACCCTGAATTCCCTTATGACCAACGGATACGCTCTTTGAATTGACATGCCCTGCTCACGAGTTGGAAAACCATCAGATTTGCACCTGGAGGAAAAATCAAAAACCTAACAGCAGTTCAATAAATGTCAACGATTTTTATTAGAATGCCTCGAGCAGTAATAATTGCTAAAGACTGCTTATAACGCTCGCACCAGGCGCAGCTATTAGACTCAAAAAAAAGACCTATTAAATCTGAAAACACGGCTCATGTTGGGCGTTAATATAACTTTCGACCATTGTGTTATTAAATTGAACGGCATACCTTAGGTTAATTTGATTATTATACATTGTCAGCATGGCAGGTGGTAAGAAAAAGATGATTTGTAATGTACCAATCAATTTAACGCAAACTTAAAACGACAGCAACGCAACATGTCGCAAGCAAATGGCCGCCGCCGGCAAACCACGGCCAGCCGTCAAATATCGTCATCACACCGAAGCCGCACTTGCACTGGTCGTCCTTTTTTTGGGACTTTCACTTCGGCAAATGACTAACTTGCGACACTGCTTTGGGGCAACGACGACGACGACGGCGACTGACGAAGTTCCCCTGAGCGTCTGCAAAGTTTTTGGGCCGTACGCATTCGCTGGCACGCCGGCCCACCGTCGCCGGCTTTCTAATTGAAATCGTGCACGCCAAGGGCCGTTCCAGGCTCGGTTTACAGCAACTTTAAGACATTGTCGAGCCTTCTGGCAGCAACGTCTGGGGACTGCGCACTTTAAAAATGGCATGAAAAAGGGCGTTCGGTTTCGATGCTCAGCTGAAACACCAGCGATGCTGTTTGACTCGCTCTTCGAAAGTTTCGTCGGCACCTTTTGGCCTCACGCGATCAGATCTGTGGCTTTGTTAAGGAAGAGACATAATTTATCAGCAAATTGTTGATGGCAAATTTTGACACATTCTCGAATCATTAGTTCGTACGGAGCGCGCCAAGCTACGCACGACCACGCGGAAGGATGAAACTTTTAACTTGGTGCCGGTCCGAGCGTTGGCTTGGATTTGCCGTCACCAAGCCGAAAAACCCGAAGCCGTGCCCGGGCACTGTGCAAGTCGAACGGCGGGCCGACAGTGGTTGCCAGCGAGAACAACATTAAATATGATTGATGACGATTCGCACTTTGAATGATGCCCGCCGTCGCCGTCGTCGGCTGATGGTGGATGATGGCAGCATAACGGTTTCTTTCGCGTTCGCGTGACCAGACGTCGGCATCGGAATATGGATATGCGAATATATGCAAATCTGCATGCTGCCGCCACCGACCGCTAATGGTGCGCACATTATCATGAATTAGGTCTAAAAAATGGTCTCCCTATCGATCATTTAGCGAAGATTTGTGCAGCCTGCCTGCGTACGCGCTCTCACGTGCGTAATGAGCACGGCAAGGGCGCTGCCTTAAAAGGCGCCGATGGGAGGAAGAAAAAACCCGTCATCCCTTAACGCTTCCTCGGAAGCGAACCCGGCGGCGTTTGGCGGCGAAATAATGATCTCCAATCGCCGCGGGCCAGCTTTTCATCGTTCGATAATTAAATCATTTTCGATGTAATGAAATTATGGCACCCGTTCACCGCCCGTTGCATAGCGATCATTTTCTCCCGCCCGGCCCGGCGCGCGGAATGTCCTCGCGCGGTGTCGTGAAGGCGCCCTAATTGAACCTTCAATCATCATACCGTTCCACATGCGTTACGTCGTGTTACATATGTAATCGGTCAATCGTAAACATTGTGAGCTTATGAGGTCTGAACCTGACGCGGACGCGCATTCGATAAATTATTAATAAGCCTGGCACGCCCGGCGTGTCCTTTGCGGTGCCAGTTTGGGAAAGTGATGGATGCGGACTGCAATGGCCACCAGACGCACTGCACTGCTTAATCGAATCCGAGCCGATGTTGCGCAATCGCTATCGAGTTTCTCTGACTCACCCTGCGCCCGATGTTTTCTTCAAAATATTTCTTGCCTTCACTGCGCTGCCTTCGGACGCAGTTCGGTCGCTAATTGAAAGCTGGTTCACTTGCCAGCCGCATTTGCCAAGACTTAGCCGAGGGGGCTACGCCAAGACGGCAACCGTGGCAACCATAATTAGTTTTGCCATTAATTGACATCGTTCGGGGGATAAAAACCCATTTTTCAAACAATTAACCTTGACAGACCGTGCGCCTCCACCGGTGCGGTGGCACGTAAACCCAAACGAAACGTTCTGGGGTGGATGAAAAAAAAAAAACCGGCATGGGCGACAAGGGAGAAAATGAATTAAGCCGACCCCGGGGGGAAGGTGATGGGATGACAGTTGCTGCGGTCGTGGCTTTGGCCAAACAACTTTTCCCACCCGGTTGTGGTCCACCGCACTCGGAGTGCCGCGCGGGTTGGTCGGTGAGCGATCAAATTAATTAAATGTGAAGTCACTCTTAATGGGTGCCGATCGATATGCTGAAGCCATGGCAATGCCGCTGGGTGGTCGAAACGGGAACCGTTGACACCTTCGGTACGCTCCAATTATTCTACCATTCACTTGCCGGGCGCGATCCGCTCGGGGCCAGAATCGAAGGCAATCGCGCGTTTTCCAGTGAGCCGTGCTAATGGCGGTTCGATTGCGAAACCGAACCCCGGCAACAGACAATTTAATGTGCGAACCCCGGTGGTTTGACACTAGTTTTCCATTTGATCTTACTACGCGCCACGCAGCGGCGCATAGTTCAGTGATCGACGATAACGCGCCTGGATCAATCATCAATGCATCGGGAATGTAGCGGCATTTTAAATTGGTGACCTTTTCCAATATCCGCCCGCCCGAGAGTCTAGCGTGGCACAGTAATAAACGTTTACCCGCATCATCAGCGTCGTAGAATGCAAAATAATGGCCATTCCTTCACGGCATCAGCGGTCCCCGGAATGGCCCCGTCATAGATCGTGGCGCATAAATCGTAGCGATCAACGAGCCAAACGAGTGTGGGGCACTCGATTCGCCGCCATTATGCGCCATCGATCGCGGTTCCCGAAGGGTTCGTAAGATTAATGAGCCATTGTGTGCCAGCCACAGGTTCCACCGATCGACTGGCTGATCGAAAACAAGACATTTTCATCTATAATTGCGCCGAGCGTTGCGAGAAAAATCCCTTGCGCCGAGTAGAAAACCGGGACCAGCCGGAATGGGATGGCCAGCCGGAATCGTGGCAGCATCACACGCACCGATGGCGGTTGGCTAGATGAGCCCGTAACGGGTTTCCGAGAGGGCCCGCTTCATGCTGGTACTTCAAAATCAATCGGCCGACCGGAAAGCCTCCCTTAAAAAAGTATATTGGAAAGTGTTTACGTTCCCTTTCGAAGCAGGGCGTTTTGAAAGTAGGAAGTGTTGAATGAGAAAGCAACACCGCTACCTAACCGATCCGATCGCTGATTATTATTCAACGAAACAACATTCAATCATTTTTCAAGGAAATTAGCTAGAACAACCTCAGAATCTTTACAAATACACCAATGAAGAGAAATAAAATAAAAGATGGAAAACTCTGTGTAGTAACAAAAACTCAACTCAAGGACTTTCAGGGACTCAATTGTTGCGTTGCATGTCAGACAGTTGTAGAAGAAAACATATTTTTGTGAAATTCACATAAACATTGAAAGCAACAAGTGAAACGATACTCGCGCTTCGCGATCTTAAGGCCGTATAGACGTTTCATTGTCATCTTTGGCTCGAACTGAGCCTTAAAAATCACGCCTGGAGCTAATGTTGCTTCAAGCGGACTTCGGAGCCACAAACATAAAAAAACCTTTACACTTCGACGTTCGGCATAACAATCCCCCTTTCAGCTTACTTTCTGTTTCTTATTTGTAGTTGAGATGAACCTGATTAAATAACATCTGGCTGGTCAGTTTCAAAATTCTAAACCCTTAAGGATACGCTTATTGCTGCACGTATCGTGTCCCAAAGAGCATTGCATTGTGTATTTTTCCGCGCTCCTTTATTAACTGTTGCCTTCTTTCTCATGTCCATGTTCTGAGATAGTGGCTGAAGAGATTTATTGATATTAGCAGACCATGGAGCTAATCTTTGCGTTCAGAGCAGTTCGCGGCCTTCACAAAGAGTTCCATTTAGTTCAGTAAGTTAGTTAGTTCGACCATGTTTTGTTTCATGATGCTTTCCGGGTCCGTGATGTTTTATTCTGTTGATTTCTTCAGGACTTTTGCAACTATCGTATCTTCGAAACGTGTTATAGGTTGTGCAAGAACAATAGAATAGAGAACAAAATGCTGGAGACAAAGTAAAAAATACTCAACAGCAATCTGTACAGCAATCTACGAAAGCTTTTCGAACATTTTCTTTGTTAAATTTCAATAACTTACGCGAATGACAGATTTTTTCTTTGAACTATAGCCAAATTCTGTAGAAAAATTCTCCATCAGCGATCTACAAACGATTGCCACGGTCACCACGGTTCTACCGAGAACCGATCCGACGGCCGCCGTCGGATAGTTAATTTGCTTTAGATCTTATAAATAATGTACGCCACCGCGTATGTGTCATGATCTATCCATTTACGTAACCGACGCTCCGACGGCCATTGCGCTCCATCGACTTCAATCAAACCGACAGTCGGCGCAGGACGACGTCTCGTGCGAATATGACACCGACCCACGGCGGGTGGTTCACACGAAACCCAATCCGGCCCGTTGCATAGCACCGCGCGCCATTGCGCGAGGTGCGGCTTCGCGCGATGCACTTCGCGCGATGCACTTTGCCCGACCGCCGACCGCGCCGTTGCCAAGTGCAGCTAATTGATCTCAATATCTATTGCGCTTCATTTATGATTTCACTATTTTCAATCAAACAATCATCGCTGGGAACCCGAGCCCGAGAACCGAGCGCGGTGTGGGAACGGCTACGCGACCGACCTGTTGCCACCGGTCGGTTGCCATGGCCGGTGGCGCTACGTTGATTGCATTGGCCCCCCTCGCACCGCACTTCTGCAACCTCCCTTTTGCGCTAGACACTAAAATAACGTCTCTATTTGCATGCTTCGCATGCCACGTTTCGCCCGCGTAGCCGGTACCTGTTGGTTGCGGCGCAACGGACCTTCCGGCAAGTGCAGTCAGCTGTTCGCCCGGAATGTGACGCACGATAGCTGCTGTGGCGGCGGCGGTGGGAAAGGATTCAGCGAAAAGGACATTTCGGACGTGGGACTGTTCTTCATCAACGCGTTCAACGATGGCATGGCGTGCGCTTCGTGCTTAGGTGAGTTCATTCCGGATCGGGCCTCAACGTAGCGCCTATTTATAACGCCACCATTTTCATCGTGTTAGTCGCGCTGTATTTACGCACCGATTTTGCCGGCAACGCCACGGCAGACATTTGACAGATTGTTTATCACACCAAAGCAGTATTACCTATAGTAAGAGGCGGATGATTTTATTGCGGTTAATCGAAAACATCCTGTTTCGATGAATCCTTTCACTACGTTAACAGAAGTAATATAAATTTAAACAAAATGTTTGAGAACAATTAAGTTGCATAATTATGAATCTGGAAATCATTTTCTACCAGTTTCAAGTCCTAAACAACTGTTTCAACCTTTGGATGATTACCATTTATGGATTTCGAAACTACGTATATTCTCATTCCGTAATCCTTTCTGTATGTCCAAATTATTTGAAGGATAATTTAATATAGTTAAACGTCTTTGATTTTGCGGACAACCTCAAAAGCTTTGAAGTGTTGCTCTAATGTTGGCTGCCGATCGAAAATCGAAAACTTAAAGAAATGGCGGCACAACCAATTTGAAAGACTTTGTTGGGATAATAATTTGCTCAATCTTCTAGTACCTTCAGATACGTGCGACCGGGCAAAGTGTGGTGTGGACAAGCGGTGCGTGATGCGCCACAATCGTCCCAAGTGCATCTGTGCTCCGGCGTGCACCAAGCAGCTGCACAAGGGCCCGAAGCGCAAGGGCAAGGGTGTGCAGTCGGTGGCGCCCACCGCAGCACCGGTCCCTGCGCCACCGCGGCCGGAGGACCAGGAGCACCACCCGCTGCTGGCCGGGTCAGGGCATCATCATCACCACCAACAACAACCGCACCAGCAGAACATCAAGGTGATCAATCTGAGCGAGAGCCAACGTAATCGGCGCCAATATTTTGCCGACGACGGGGGCCGGCGGCGGGCCCCGTTCGCGGTCAGTGCCCGGCAGCTCCGCTTCACCGACACCCGGCCCCGCCCCCCGGCCGCCCCGGTCGGGAAGGGGGTGGTGAAGAAGAAGAAGTCTAGTGACCTAAGTGACCACCCGAGCCAAAGAGGAACTGGAAGCGCGGGCCCGAAGCATAATTTATTGGAATCTGTGACATTAGCGAGTAGCAGTAGTAGTAGTAGTAAAGGCAGTAGTAGTAGTGCAAGTAGTATTATTCGTAGTCAATCACAGACCCGAGCGCCGGCGCCGAACTGCACTTCCGCGACGCAGCCGGCCGCAGGCTGCAGTGCGGTGCCACCCACCACCCACTGGTCCGATGGCGATCGGGTGGTGCTCCTGCACCCCCCGGAACCCACCAAACGGAGCCCCTCTTCCACCACGCCACGGCGGCACCGCAAGAAGGCGTTGCAAGCGGTTCCGGCCGTCGCCGGAAATCAGACAGCAACCGTCACGGTTGCCCCCTCCCACCGACCTGCGCCGACACCGTTCGTGGCGTTCGGCAAACCGAAACTGTTACGCCCACCGAAGGACCCGAAAGCGCAAGGCTTCCGCAAACGGAATAGGACCGCCATGGTACGAGTGGCGCGCCGAGAGCCTCAATATGTGGATGATCTGTTCGTCGTCGACAGTCACGTCCGGCGTCGGGACCCATGGCTGCCACCGTCCCAGCCCGTGGACGACTACTGGGGGAACGAAATTACGGTAGGTGGCGTACGCTGATAGTTCTTCGGACATCTAATTGAATGGAGCCCGAAATTCGATCTCAATCGCTTTCATCTACCATTCATTCATTCATTGCTAAGCTTTGCTTCTTTCATCAACACGTCCATTTCACAGTGCGACAAATAAATTCCGAGCTTGTAGTTCGGTAATAAGTAGGAACAGCTGTTGGAAATTTGCCTTATTTATTTCGTTTAAAGTCCTGTGAACGCAATCAGATACGAAATTCAGCTAACCTCCGCTCCGCTTTTTATGCCACGCATCCCGAAACTAAGGAACTTACGACTTCTTCTATGTCGGAATACCTGGTTGGACTTTGCCATCGGTTGCAAATACTGGGTTGTTCAATAAGTTTGGAGCTTTGATAAGAAACCCACAATTTTATGGTTGGAAATAGTTTGTTTATTCAGTATGGTCTCTACATCAATGAATTCCGTACGATATTTTTTCTGCAAAAAAAATATTGGTAGTACTGCTCAATGAGATGGCTAAGACTTATACTAAATTTCTTTCAATGATTCGACGATTTTCTAATACGATATCCTGTATTTTTCAAAACGATATCCGCTACAATGTCAGATGGTGTTGATTTTGGACGTCCTTGACGTGGTTCGTTATTTGAATTCAGGAACCAATTTTTAAAGTGTATTATTTGAAGGCGATGAGTCCTTATTTACTTTTAGCATTCTTTCATGCATTTCCTTTGCTTTTAAGCCTTCCAAAAATAAAAAATAAAAACAATCACTGTACGATACTTGATTTTTCCATTACTAAATGGCTTGTGGACAAAGATTGAAGAGAGTCTTCACATTCGTGCATATGAAGAGCGTACCAACGTAACAAACAAAAGATAGATTATCGGCAGTGCCCTCTGTTACTAAAGCTCAAGACTTATTGAGTAGCCTGGTACATAGATTGATTATCTGTTTCAACCTTTTGACTGGTTTTTAATTTATCAGCTAATTTATCAGTTTTCTCTTCCTGAACACCTAATGAGCGACTCATTCCTTTGCTTAAAGAGTTGATGATTACGGAAATTACGGAGTTTGATGGATTACGGAAATCGCCAGAGTCCTCATGGGCATCTTTTTGTTGGTAGTTTACTTGGAACTTTTACTTGACTCCTGTGCTGCAACTCTATTTATGACGAAAGCCACCATTAAAGACATAGGATGTTTCTAAATTACAAATTACAAATTACAAGCCAATGTTTGTACCACCATTGAACGAAGCTTAAAAGAACGCTTCATGATGCCCAATAGATTCGGAAGGAAAATCAATGTACTAAGTTCCTTAGCCTATTTATAGCCCAAAAATAATAGATCCTCTTTACAATGACGAGGCTGCCATTAGAAAACCTATTTTAACACGAGTGAAGGCTCTTAACGTTGATTCAATATTCTACATTGGTTCCGTAGTTTAGCGATGATAGGTAGAAAAGGTTCATGTTATAGTTTTAATATGAGGCACGCACATTTACATTTGATACAGCTTCAAACTGATTGACTGACTCAAACTGACTATTTACAAAAAATTTAAACCCCTTCTCATAAAACCTTCGTTCGGTTCGATTTCAGCACCACACCGGCTTCTACAACCCGGTCTGCGGCAGCGACGGCAAAACGTACAAGACGGAGTGCCAGCTGAAGAAGCGGGCCTGCCGCCAGGAGCTGCCGTCGCTGATGGTTGCCTACAAAGGACACTGTCAAAGTAAGTCGATCACTACCACTTTGCGAGGGAAACTCGAAACACAGCCCGACCGGTTGATTGTTGATTCGCCACATGATCGAACCGGGGAAGGGTCTTTCAGTGCCCCTTAATTTGGTCACCGTCCTTTCGAAGTCATCATTCATCATGCCGAGGTGTTCGGCGTTGATGCTGCTAGTTTCCCAGAAACTGTTCGTTGCGTTGTTTTCGCAACGCGCAGGGCTCGCGCAGCTCTGGATGTGCCTGAAATCGCTAATGTGGCCGGTAATCCTTTTGCGCGCGCCCCATTAAAATCCGCGGGCCCAACGCGGTGCGCATAAAAGATGTGATGTGATACACTTCGGCAGCGCGTGCAACAATCACTGGCGCGCTCTAATTGCCGGCCTCGCTCCGAGAGCCTCGCCTGAGAAAAGACCCTTTCACAGTTGCATTCCAGCGAGTTGACATTCCGTTTCGCGTGCGCGTGGCCACCGCAGCAGAGTCACGCGCCACACCGGAACAGGTTGCTTTTAAATGAATGGAGAAATTTATTGCATCGATACCGCCGATAATTGGAGTGAAATGCGACACGGACTGACGGATGGTTTCTGCGAACCGGCAATTAGTGTGCGTGGAGAAACAGCACCGCGAAGGTTGCCGACATCAAACGGCGACGCATCAACATCGGCAACAACCTCCAACAACCGCAGCGGCCGGCCGGATGACGGAACACATCGGCACCTTGTCGCCATTTCGAAACGGCTCGGAGTGTTGCGTGCTCTGTTTAATCTCAAGGAAGTCACCCTCAGGCTGCCGTTTTGAGTCGTAAATACGGCACTGCACTGATTTATTTTTGTACCGTCCATCAACCCCGCCTGAGCGTGATGCATCTTTCGATTATGTTTATGCTCTGTGCGCGTGCGCTCGCCACTGCGCGACTACCTTCTCTCGATCTCGATTTATTTGTTCACGTCCGCCAAGTCCATCAGATCCTCGGCGTAATCCTGGGCGCAAGTTGATTATTATTGTTTCACTCTCGCGCTGCGTAATGTCAGGAAGTCGGTGAGCATATTTACCTTTCGCTGCCCATCCAGAGCCCCCCCCACCGGTGGTTAGTGGCGGAGGCCTAATTGCACCGCCAGCGGGATTAACGATCGCACCGCTCGTTGATACACTCATCCTTGTGTGTGCATGCTTCGTAAATTGGTTCATGGCACTGCAACATCATGCTTCCATGCGCTTCACCGTGCCGTGGGCTGCGCGCGCAGGTGATGATCGGAGCGACGGACCCTTTGTCAAAGTGGCTTTGACCTGTGGCGAGGCTACTCGAAAGCTCGTAATTAGCGGCGACGGAAACCCCGGCCATAAATCCGCCGCAGATTGCTGGTGCAAACGTGAGGTCAAAGGCACAACGTCATCAACGGCGCAACGGCATAGCCGGAAACTTACAGTGCGCGGTGTAAGGCTCAAAAGGGTGCATACTATTTCACGATTTCTTCAAGCTAGGAGCTAAGAAGAAGAGAAAGCTGCCCGATAATGTATTTGGCCCATCCATTCATCTTCTTTATCCGGCAACTCTAATACTCTAATCAATTTGAAAGAGTAAAAGTATTGGCATTATATTCTATAAGTATGATGTCTAGGATACAAATTTATGGTTTACAGTAGAACACATAAAATTCATCACACAATCGCAAACGAACTTTACTTTATTTGAAACGATCATTTTGTGATCTTCATGATTTAGAACAACTGATGCAAAATATTCAATATGTTGCACTGTTACACACCTCGTCTGAGAAGATCCAAATGGCGAAAAAGGAAAAACACTCAGTTCTTTTATGTTTATGGCTGCGTTGGTCAAATTAAATAGTTGTTCACACTAATTTGGATTTAATTTGGATTCATCGATATACAATTTAGTTTAGGTCTCGTTTTAAATTATTGGAGCACAAAATTGCAAACAGGTTCTATTTCTGCAAATCCCAATCGTAGGCCCTACGCCACGTTTTATGACCTTACGTGCAGCATTTATGAATGGAGCACATAAATTAAACAAATGTACGGTAATCCGCCAAACGAAACCGGCCGCTCCGAAAACTCGGCACGCCGCTCGCATATTAATTTAGCACAACGACGTTCATTGCGGTACAGTTTGTGGTTGCGCAAGTCCGCGGTTTAACCTTGCGCACGGTGCGCATATCTTGAGACCAGTGTTCTACATTTACTCCCGCCCGTAATGTTCCGCCGATCGATGCGATATCGCACTCTTCGGTCCGGACAGTGTCACCTCGCCGCGGTTACTTTCACTCCGCAGGATAACGCCTTCCTCTTGGGGAAGGCCACATAAAAAACCGCAACACTCGATTTTTGGCAACCACCAAGTCTCATCCGCCCTGCCAGGCCCTTTCACGTTTGCACCACTTCGGAGGGGATAATGTCGTTCGCCCATTGCCATCCACACCATTTTGACACGCGAACACGCAGCTCGGGAGGCAAGGTGCCACTCATCAGCGGACTTGACTTTTGGCACACGCCTCGGACCACCACGAATGATTAGCGCGCGTGTTCGAGTGGTCAGAAGTCGAGAAACACGAAGTCGGAGTCGCTGGGGAAACTCCCTTGCGGGCTGCTTTGCTCGGTCACGGATCGTTTGCATTTTCGGTTTGCCGGTGCGTCAAGCGCGACCCAACACCTCCCGAGATATATTTTCACACCATAGGCCATCTGAAGGGTACTCTAACTCTATCGATCTCTTTCGCTCCCGGTATCTTCCTGCGTAGCGTCCTGTAAGTTTGTCAACTGCCCGGACGACAAGCGGTGCATCGAGGATCAGAACGCGGCCCCACACTGTGTGTCCTGCGGAACGGTGGCCGAGTGCCGGACGGCGGACCGATCACCGAAGGCGACGGTCTGCGGCACGGACGGGCTGACCTACCCGAACGTCTGCGAGCTGAAGCGCCAGGCGTGTCTCATTGGCCGTGCCATTCCCGTCGCATACCGTGGACGCTGCAACGGTAAGTATCGAGAGAAACTGTACAGATGTCGGTCGATGTCGGTTCGGTTTTGGGTGTTTTTTCGCCGATTTTTGCCTGTCAAACCCTAAGCAACATTCCGCCAGGGCTTCTAAATCACTATTTGGCCAAGACCGACAAAAAAGGCGTTGCTTGTATGAAACGATGCGAAAATTTAAAACTTGAAACACTCATACATAAACGGATGGATTAAACTAACAGGAGCTTTGAATGCTCGTTTAGGGCAATTGGTATCTCGGTCCGGTTTAAGATCGAATCATTTTGAATTATATTCAGCTGAGTTTCAGGGCGAGTTACAGTTCGACAAAAGGTGTGATTTTTGTTTCAGTTATTGATGTCGCCAGTAGTTCATTATTTTTCGCTTTTCCTTATTCTTCTATCTATTATATCTTTTATTTATTTATTTTTTTCATTATTTTAATTATCAATATTATTAGCCGTATTAAGTACCAACTTAACGTTTTGCACTCAATTGATCGTGCGGTCAGAGTTCGAACTGACGTTTTTCGCATAGAAACCGACCAATCGGTGCAGCATCATCCGTATGGGTTATCTGCTGGTGAGCCACCACACTAGATAATGTGTCCGTTATTATCATTTTAGGGACAACATTTTTGAGTTCATTTTTTGACCTTGAACATTCTTTTATCCTTTGTTCTGTTATCCCAGAGCGGCGCACCTTGGACGCGCTCCTTGTGAAACTGTTTTTTTTCCTGACACCGATTGCAGAATGATGTCACATTCCAATTGATTGTCTCAAAACTGGAATGATCTAATGGACAGAACAATACTTTTGTATCAATTGTCGCTCCGACTATAAAAATGGCGTAATGGCGTGGCTTAGTTTTGGAAATTTCTTTAAAGAAAATAATGATGATGATGAAAATGACGGTAATGGAAATGAAAGTAATAGCCATTGTTTTCTCATTGAAGTTGGAGCATTCTTCCTTGAATGTTAGGAAGATTTTTTTTATAAAACGTTTTTTCTAGTATATACATAGAACTATTCGCCAAATTTGTAATTTAACAACAATGAACATGGTTTTTACAATGAACATGAAAGGATCGCAATAATCATTGCGTTGCGTACCAACGATCAAAGATTGGGTGTTTTTGGAGAGAAGCAAGATTTCCTTTGAATCCGGTTGCCGGTCGCTAATGAAGGAGGTGGCCATGGTCAATGTATCGGGTAGTGGTGGTTATTGAACGATCGCTTTCCGCGCCTTCTCTGTCCCATGTAGTGCACTGCCCTCTGTAGTGCTGCCCACAAATGCCCCCCTTTTAACGCAGCTCCACCCATTTGGCAACCATTTCGGGGCCGACGAAGACGACGACGTCGAAACCGAAGATCCTCGCCGCCGGCGCCTGCCGTACGAGCGCTGATGGGGATGGATAATAAAAAAATAAAATATACATGTTTATGCTTACTAAATGTATATCTCGTGCACACACGCACGCACCGGGGGCAAAAGTAATGGGCCCCGCACGCAAAAGTGCAAAAAGTGTCAAAACAAGATTTTAAATTACCGCAGCACACGCGCGCGTTGCGGTGCGTAAGCTGCGCGCCGCGCGTGCATCGCGCGCGACGCGAAGGTGCAGTCGGGCTTAACGGGCGTGAGCGTGTGCATTAACCGTTTCAGGGTTTGTCTTTTTTTTGGCCTCAGTTTCGTTTCGTGTCTCGTGTTGCCGCGTGCGTGCCGCCGTTGACACTGGCCGCCGGTGACGACCGGCGGCTTTTTATCGGTGACTCACTTGCACACGCCCCCAGGATCGGCCAGTGAGGAAGACCAACAAGTCTGCCGGGTGCCGTGTGCATTAATGCAAGCGCCCCGGAGTGGGAGAACCGCATGACCCTAGATCGCCCCCGGCGTGGCCCACTCCCGGACGGGCGAGAGGTTTCAGTTCGTCCTCGAAGCTATTAGCAGCTCGTCCGTTTTCGGACCACGCGCGAGCGGGAGCCATTTGTTTACCGGCGCGCTACCGCACTTTGTCGAGGGTCGCTGCAGTAAGTGGCAGACGAGCATAAATTGTGTGTCGGCAATTATGTCCCAACCCAATCCGATGGCTCCACTGTGCTGTGTTCGAAATGATGTGA
Organism: Anopheles bellator; assembly: GCF_943735745.2. NCBI lineage: Eukaryota > Metazoa > Arthropoda > Insecta > Diptera > Culicidae > Anopheles > Anopheles bellator. The sequence continues at coordinate 38,261,104 of NC_071285.1, forward strand.
CAATGTCCGAGGCTTTATCAGCGTTCGGTAACAAACCATTCGGTGCCGCCAACACGAAGCTCCAACGATGTTGTTTCCATTAAAAGAAATATATAAAAACTTGTGTGTTTCTGAAATATGTTTATTTTCAAAACACAGGAAACAGTAAAAAACGACCAAATCTTCATCATGATGTGTTAGCATCTATTAAAAACAACTAAAACGGAAAAACAAACATAAGTAAAACGACATTTATAATTAAAATATTTAAACGATGATCTATTTAAAGTCAAAACTCAAACTGAGTGTAGAATTGATTCGTTCTGTCTGGATGTGGCTCCAAAAAACCGAAACGATCAAGAAAGAAAGTAATTCTTACATTTAACCAACAGGACCATGCTTTAGGAACTGGGTTCGTGGTAAAACTCCATGCCACTTGTCTAGTTTTAGAAGAGTTGTGGCCCGCTTTAACCAGCAAGCCAGGTACGGTACATCAAACCCTTATCGCTACGCTGATTTATCACTCACCGATGGTGCTCTGGACTTTCGCGAAACTTTACAATCGTTCACCGTTCACAAAACTGGAGCATTTGAGTTCGCTCATTAGAGCAAACCCTAAAACAAAGGTCGTGTTGTTGCCCCACCCGATCGGAGCAGTGCGGAAGGCCCGTTTCCTTGCCATAAATTTTATTGGCCTCCGCGAGCTGCACCAGCAGCGGCAACGATTTCCGACCTGCCCGAGGCCCTACAGCAACATGCCGGTGCCTCGGAGGGGGCCAGAAGTTAATTATCGTTCGCACGTTCCGACGATGCATTTGTGGTTTCTTCGTTTCGATTTTTTTCGCCGCCTCTCGGCTTCTTCGTCCGCGGTTAGATCTCTTCCGAAAAACCTCGAACGCGGCCCTGGCTTCGTTGCTTTGCTTGTGTCGATACGCAAACAGCTGCTGCCGCCCGGTTGGGGCGTTGTTGAGGCTACCGGAAGCCAGTGGGCCACGAACGGGTGGCTTCCGAAACCGAAGCGACCGGGGGGGAGCTGCGTGCTGCCTCGTTTCACGGTTGGGGCAGGGTCCGAACGAGACCCTACACGACCGTTACCGCCCTTGCCCTTTCGTGGAGTCGTGCGCAGGGCTATCAATTAGAAGGCGATTGCGTTGCAAAATGCAATCAAACTTTGATCAAACTCTGCGGTGCGGGCCAGGCGCCTGCCGATGGCCAGAGTGCAGAGTGCAGGCTTTCATGAACCAGCAGCGGCAACTCGGAAGCAATTGACGTAAACGTAGACGGACAGAATTGGGTCGACGGGCGCTCGATGTTGATGAGCAGACGGACGATCGTTTCCCGTTCGGTACCAAGGTACTGAGGTATTGCTGACTTCCAATTTCTGTTTGGCTTTTCACCAAACCATTACTTTTATTATCCGTTGTTTGTGTGGTGTAAAAGACCTACATCCGTTTCCGATTCGTTGACTGTTACATTTGATTTTGGTACTTATGAATCACACGTTACACCTGCATTATGAGCCGAGAAGGTTACAAAACGGGATCACTTGTTGTAGTTTCAACCTTCTCACTGAAGCCTCAAATGCAGTGACTGGTGAATCAAAGTTTATTTCATCAGAACAAAATATTTTATGAAATACAAAATGAAAAATTTATTTTAGTCCATCCAAATTCAACCGAAAATTTCGATGAATATTATTTCTATTTCTTTCTTGGGGGATTTTAACTATTCTTGTTCAAAAGAGTTCCACTTCCTATGGTCCGAAATAGTGCTCCGGTATTATAGTTGACCAATTTTTTTTTGAATAACTGAACCAATTTTGTTAAATCTTAACACTTTAAGCCTCAGATATTTCAAAGCTCACGTACTCTCAATGGTTGGCTCATCCGGGTATGGTTGCTGGAAAATCTAAAGCCAAAATATCATCAATATCCTGTCCAGGAAATAAAAAAAAAATTGGAAATTGGTCATCGACCATTTCTTACCCATAATTCTGCATTCTGCGCATCAAAACATATTTCAAAAATCACGTTATTATTGTTCATAAGTAACTAAACCTTGTCTACGGGCTTAAGTACCGAACAAAACGATGGCAATAGACGCAAAGATCGTGCAAAAAGTGGTGTGATTAAATTTAAATATCATTTTGATTGCCCTAGTTTTATTCATAGAATGTTACATAAATATTCATCATCTTAAAAGACCCAAAGATCCATTCCAAGTCGAAATGTCGAATTCCAAAGAAAATTATGAAATGTCGAAATCTTCAGATGATGACCTTTCTTTCGCTGCTTTTGGTATGTGCTCCAATTATTTTTATATTTGCCACTGCTTTTAAGCGCACTTCATTGCTCTTATTTATTTCTTTTAATCTTAATAAACATAATGCAATCGCTGCCCGAACCTCATAACCGTAAGCTAATGACAGTTTCCATACAGACTGTTCCGTTCCAATTCGTCCTTTCATTTCTCGGTCGCCGTCACGGCATCGCATCACGTCTGCGGAAGGGTTAACATTCTTCAAAAACGACCCGACCGGACAACCCGACCCGGGTCCGGCCACAGACAGACAGCCAGACGGCCAGTTGCATCGGACACACACCACGGGCACGGGCAGTGTGCAGTGATAAAAAGCCAACATTTAATTGTTACATCAAAACGCATGTCTCCGGAGGCGGAGCAGCCGCCCCAATAAAGACGATATCAATGCACGGTGCACCGGTCAGTGCAGCGTCAGTGCGGTGCAGTCTGCTTGGTTTGCGAAACTGCATCTCAGCCGTGCGCTCATCCGTGAATGTGTAACATTTTTCCTTCCTGTCTCTCTCGCTCTCTCACTCCGGGCTCTCTCTCTCGCCCACTGTCTCGCCTCGAGCTGGCCGTCTCGAGTGCATTCCCGACGTAGGTAAAGTTTTTCAACTAATTTTATTCCACAACAATCCCTCCGGACGCCCCAAACGATGGATGCATTTCAATCTTCCCACGTGCTTCGTGCTGGCCCCCGGGAGAGGCCGGATCCGGGCCCCGGATTATGGCTCCGGATGGATGCAAAAGTTGCACTCGGCGTAGCGCATTCTCGGCGCCCGCCTGGATCAGCCAACCCTGGAAAGCTCGCACCTCGGCTGCCTTGGGCCACGCGGACCGTGCCGAGCGTGCTGCAACTTTTGGCATGAACAAATTGTTTTCGATAGCCCAGGAGGTTTCTCGGTGTCTGTATGTGTGTCTGTGTAGTAATAAAAATTATATAATGCAACACAACGGAATCATTAAGAAGTCTAGACAGATCGCATGTTTTGGTTTTTCGTTCCCTGTCTCTCTCTCTCTCTCTCTGTGTCGGGCTCGTGCCGGTTTATGGTCGGGGTCCGACCCCTCCGGGGGCCGCATCTGCTATCTGGTCGATGCAAAAGTGCATTTCGGAGCCGCGACACGTCGGACGGAGCGGAGAAAAGCAGGGCGTCTGTCTGAAGCTTGGACCCGCTGGGTAGAGGGCGTTATTGCACCATCCCTGGGCTTGGGCCCGGGCGGTCAGTCGGCACAAGAAATGATGGATCGCTCTGCTGAGGGTTTTTAATTGCCAACCGGGTGCGATACGGAGCCCTCGGAGCCCTTCGGAGTGCAGCACGCCCGTGGGCAGCGCGCATCTGCAGCATCTCCATCGGTGTGGTGACCTTCGGCTCGGACGCTGCAACTCCGTTCCGGGTCCGAAAAAGGGATGGTAATGAGCCGTCGGAGCCCTTCCGGACCTGTCCGGACCACCCTGTAAGGGGGTCACTTCCAGGGGATCTGGTCCGAAGTTTTTCTAGTGTTGCTCGGTGATAGTCACGGTTCTCGCCTCGAGCACTGCGTTGAGGTCCCTGGGGTGGCCACACTTCCCAATTCAATTATCCTCCAAAATCGTGAGTGGGGAATGGCGGAGGGTGGTGGCACGAGGAATGTAACCACCGAGACTCCGGCACTGGAGGACCACAACCGTTAAAAAGTAATACAAATTTGCAACCGACTGCTGCGAGCCAATCTGCGCTGGTCGTCGCAGCGCACGAGCATAATTTCCCTGGTCCCTGGTACATCGGGCCAGATGAAAGATTAAGATGGTAAACCACAATCTCGGCCACCCGATCGTGTGCTGCACATTCCGATGCCGCCCCACCGACGGCGGCAACAATGGTTTCGATGGCTCGGCGAACGCATGGAATCGGCCGCAAGACGCAGCGCACCACAACATAGTGTTTACCGGCGCTGTTGCCGCGCTTTATGCTGCGCGTGCTTTGAATGGCCACGACGCCGACCATAATTGGTTTCCTTTGTAGCGGGCACCACTGAGAACGGTGACGGGACCAAGTGACCATGATACGACTGAGCTCGGCCACTGGGCAGAACAGCTGGTGGTGATGCGCACTATGGGAACGTCACGATCCTTGAAGCCCTGTCACCCACTCCGAAGTTTCGCTCCCTCTAGAAAAGGGCCGAGTGCTCACTGTTCCCAAAAATGGAAACTTGCGTTAAACAATAAATTAATATGAAACGGGTGACAATTAATGCAGCATCATTAATTTGCAATTGTTTTAGTGAAACTACTGAAACAATGGCAGAATTCATTGTTAATAATTTTGGGATAATAAACATTAACCCAAACCTTATAAGAAAAGTCGAAAAGATGATTGTTTTATAGAGATTTTTTTTTTCATAATTATTTTGACTTTTGTAACTGACTTGTAGGTTTCCTTTTGGTATCAAATTTGCAATAACAGTTAACTATTAAGGCCAACGTTGTTAACATTTACAAACAAGAACTTTGGCTTATACTCGATTTAAAAAAATCATATCAAAAGCTGTTCAGAGAACTAAATTTGTTTACGAATAGCTAGAAATTGCTCAGTCGTACTTGTTTTGAAATTATTAATTTTCACTGGCGAATAGTAAAAGGTATTTCCAAATCCCTAGCTTCCATCGACGATGACTTGAACCTTTGATAAAGGTTTGTGTGATCGTCGAAAAGATCGTCGATATTTGTAACGATACGATTTCATTCAAAAATCCTTCTTTCCAAATTAGTGTTAAAGCTACCGTAAATTTATTAGAAATTTAACAATTCTTGCTACAAACAATGGATTTTAAAAATCTATTTATAAATCCCGTTGACCATGGGGACATGGGGAAAGACACCAGAATAGAAGAGAGTTTGTCTTGGACCGGCCACACCGAACCGGTGCGTCACAGTCGTATCCGGTCCTGCCACCGTCGGCTTCGTCTGCATGACCCCATGCCACCGAGACCGGAGATTGCCCATTTCTCAGGCACCTTATGTCCCGCCCCGCCGCATGCACCGACCATCGTGCTCCATGCGCATTAAAGTAAACCCGAAGGGACGCAAAAAAGTCGCCCCTACGGCTCACAAATCCTTCCCGCCCGCGGGGGACATCCGGTCCCAGTGCCAGGTTGTGGGCCACGAATCATAATAACAGCAATTGTAGCGGACGCTATCGTACTCGGGCTGGGGGGATTGCTCGATGTCCCTGGCTCGGACACCACCTAAGGGACTCCTAGGCGAGCGATTTCGAGCGAACGCAAATGAACAAACTTGTGCTACAAATTGCACTCTTTGTACGGCTGCATTTCAACACCTCCTCTCGTCCTGTTGTCCCCCCTGGGTTGTCTCCGCAAGGCAACAGGTTAAGGGGATTATCCGCAGCCGACGACAGTGACCCAGGCGGCCGAGTTCTTCATGTTCTTCGCCGTTTCGCCGCACTAAATGGCTCGGAGGAATTAATTGCGCTTATTAAGAAACAAATTGCCCACCGATTGGCCGGTAATGACCCGGGTGAGACCGGGGTCGGGGTGGGGGGAGGTTCATAAATTTCCCATCGGCCGCCGGTTGTCCTCGGCCTCGGTCTCGGCAAGTATATGGAGCCGCGAGGCACGCAAGCCAGTGGGCGGCTGGATGAGCGCGGACCGGTCGCGGATCGCTTCCACGAATCGGTTCGGCGTGGTTCGGAGGGATCCGCCGAACGATCAATCATCTTCCCGGTGATCCAGGCCGGATTCCATTTCTCCGATTGCTCCGGATCCGGTTCGCGCAGCCGGCTAGTCAAGGCTCGCCGTGGGCTCATCTTCTTGCGAGCGAATGTGCCGTTGGCGCACTCACTTGGCCATTAGACGCCACACTATCATTTGCACCTCATCGAACGGCGCAATCAGCGCGGCGCAAGACAAATCGCTCCGCCCCGGTCCCATAGTGTTGCCGGAGGCGAAAACAGCCCCGGTCCTGGGCGCTCGCCCGGGAGTGATCCGTTTGGTTGTACCCCCATTATCGTTATTTTTATAGCAAATTGTCTCATTATCATAACGATTTATGCGTGAAGTATGCGGTGGCGCATGGAGCGGGTCGGTGGGCGGCATAATGGAGCATCACCACGCCACCGGTGCGTGTCATTCGATTGTTTTGCGCAGTGGCGTCAGTGACACGCGCAACACTTCCCGGGCCGCCCGGACCGATGATTGATCGGGTTTTTATGCTAATTCCATTGCCACCGTTGCCGGTGTCACCAGGGCTGGCGGAGCCTGCGCCGGGGCCTGCGCGGAGAACACGACCGGGCTCTAATGAGCCGCAGCTACATTAGCCTTTCAGCCTAATGGAGCCTGTTATCGGGAGATGTGTATGTGTGTGTCTCATTAAGAAATTATTAATACTTATCATTATTTGTCATCTAATTAACGCGCAGATCGATTTTATAAATAAATTACTCGTACGCTAATCGCACCAGCATATCGGAGCATAAATTATGCTGTAGTCCCGCGGAGAGATCTTACGGCTCCTGCCATTTGCACAGGTTGTTGTTCGGGGAGTTCAGGGAGAGGCCACCGTTTTAAGCGTGCCGACAAAGATCACCACAACTGATCATCATCATTCATTGTTTCAATCTACCAATGCAGCAGACTAATGCTGGTTGTGATTTTCGGGCTAGCCTCGACAAGGACCCCGATAAAGGGACCACCGACGGACGGTCAATAAAATTCAATTGTTTGTCCTTTCGGCCTCCAACCGGTTCCCGACGGAACCGGTGTCTGATCGGTGCGGTTGCTTCCGCTAAACGCAACGCAACCCATACCGGCAGCCCGAACGAAAACACAGCTACCCGACGACGTCAACGCCAACTTTCGTTAGCGTCCTCGTCGTCGTCGTCGTCGTCGTCGGCACATTAAATCATCTGCCGGCCCCGGGTTTTGGTCGGGGCCGGTTTTACAATTCGAATTGGTTCCACTTTTGAATAATGCATCATCAGCCGCACGGAGAGCCGGCAAGAGATGAGCCACCGAGAGAGAGAGAGAGAGAGAGGTAGAGAGAGAGAGCTTCATCCCCCGGGCCGGCCGTGGCCAAACCATGGCCACAGTCAACGCGTTACCTCTCGGGTGTTAGTTCCCGGCTGTGAGATTTCCATCGCGAGATGCTGCAGCTTCCTTCCTGATTCCCGGCACTCAAGCGGAGCGTCATCGACAAATTGGGGTAGGTCACGTTCGTTTCAGCAGCCCCGACGCGGCCTGTGTGCGGGTTCGCGGGACGCTTAACCCTTGTCGTATTACGCGTCACATTGAAGCCGTCAATGATTTTAGCTCATGTTTCGTGAACTTTGCTGTTTTTACTTCTCAACTTGCCGATGCGCAGGATGCGTCAGGTAGTACCAACAAAAAAACGAGATAATATTGACCTATTTTAATGTGCGCTTATTAGCTTGCCGGGTTGTGTGTTGGTATCTTTCTTTGTTGGTTGGGTTCTACTTCGAAAGGCTCTCATGACATGACCAGCTCACCGAAGCCTCGAGAGGCGATACACGCTGCACGACAGCGAGGTCGGCGTACAGCTCGAGGATGACTTCTCCATTGACGCTCCACACATACGGGGCCAAATATCACTCTGAGCATCTACCTCTCGGATGCGGCGAAGAAGCTTTCATCAGTTCTGAATCTCGAAAAAAGGATTCTTCATAACCCCAGCTTCGACCGGCACGACACGAGATGTGAGCGAAATAGTTTCTTCAGACTCTAGAATGACCTGGACTCTAGCCTGACACTGGAGCTCTGCCGATCCTGCCGGAATATCCATGTCCAGTGCGGAACTCTGAAAAACCCTTACAGCAAGTCACATGAAACACCCGAATTTCTTTATCACCGCGAGTAAACAAAACTTAACCAATTTGTTTTCCATATTGCTTCGAAACAATTGTGTCTGTCTTCTACGGGTCTGGTTTACTTTTTCGTTGTTACTTTACCTTCAAAGTTTCATCCTACTTCCTACTTATTACTTCCTTCCTACACTTTACTTTTTCTTCGTTTTCAGTAGTTTTAGCCAAACTTACCCCACTTACTGTGAGTTACTTTCCGCGTTGAAAAGATTTCGTCACCTTCGTCGAGCGTCCCGAACCGGGGATTTGCGGTATCAAGATATCAAGCGCTCGAAGTGCTTTCCGATTGTTTTCCGAGCTCGTAACTCATTAATCGCCACCCGTTAATTGCGAGATCCCCGATCACCCGTTACACCGCACCATCCCGCGGGGGCCCCCCGGGCGTTCTCACGCGACGCACCGCGCCCTGATTTGCATAATTGATTTCAGCCCGGGGCCAGTGGCGGCACCCGGAGCGCCGGGATGCTCGGTGCAGTTGGCACTCACGCTCGATGCCTTTCTAAATTGATTTACAGATGGGTAATTATGCACGCCACATCCTCCGGGTCGTCACCGGGTGCCTCCAAGGTGCAGTTGCTTCGTATTATATCTTTCGTCTTGCTGTTGTTTTTATTTCTCCCCTCCCCTTTCGCGGCCGATTTTCTTCCTTCACACGCACCGCCCGTTTCCCAATGCGGGTCAATGCGGCCCGGAACCGGATGATGCCGGGCTGCGGGGATCCCTCGGCTGCGACTTTAAAAACGGCTTCGGCCGGATGGTTTCAATTTCCACTGCCAATCATCATCGATACAGTTTTTCCTGCCGCCACCACTCGGCGGTCCGCGCGGCGCAGACCGCAGTCCGGCCGCGCGCGGTGTCAGCCGTCAGCGCGCGGTGCGCCGGAGACATTAGTGTCACTTTCAATAACCGATAACCGATGTACACCGTGCGCATTGATGTTGATTGAAAGTGACAGTCGGTGGAATAGTTTAGCATAACTTGGCCCTGGGTTGCCTTCCAGTCGCCGGGCTAGGCCCTTCGGCCGGTTTGACACACTCGTGACACTGATTAGCTTCGCCGTGCGTTGTTTTTTCTCCTTCTTTTTGTTGAGGGCACTTCAGGAGTAGATAATTAGAAAAAAGTAAAAGAGCCCGCTTCGCACTCAATGATGCACACCCGACTCCCGGCAAACGGGGTGATAATTAGTCACAGCTTCTCCCGGTTTTGCTCTCTCACATGTACACGGCCCCGACCCAGCGGCCCAGTAACTGCAACGGGATCCGGTCACCACTGGTCACTTCACAGGGCTCACCGAAAGGGCTGTGGCAGGCAGGCAGGCAGGCAGGCAGCTGTGGCCGGCGGACGACCAACGATGTTTACAAGCGCACTTTGGCGCACAAGTGCACGATAATTAGCATCATTATGCTAATTGAGCAAACGGGAAATATTTATCGGGCATGGCAATAAAACATGCTTCTCGCGTGCACCGCCAACCTGGTACACCCCACGGTACTACGATTGAGGCCGCGGCCCGGTTGGCAGGCAGTGTGAGGCATCGCACGGATAAGACGAGCATTGTGCAGTCTTTTGGATTCCGAAAATGTGGTACAAACTGAAAAAAATCGAAAATCTGAAAGATCTTCCAAGGCACAGAAGTCCTAAGATTCGAAAGCCGAAAGCTTAAAACTCTAAGATCGGCCGCCCAACAGCAGAGAAATG